>NC_052394.1:2044459-2349092 GCF_009389715.1 Phoenix dactylifera | reverse complement strand
TTACAAGCAGTCTTTAAATAAAAGAAATGGTCATATGGCTCATTCTCCATTAGAGGCGACCAGAAAGGTCTAGAAAAGTCCAGCAAATTTACGGTTTGGATATTGTTGACTAGATAATCTTTTCCGTGCTATAATATCATAATTAGTGATTTATTGACCACTTCTGATTGATCAGCCGTTGCTGCAACTAAGATATGCCACTTGACACCAAGTCTGGTGATCATTTGTTTATTTGTCTGTTTTTTCATTTTATAATCCAGTGATCATATTGTAACCTTTGGATATACAAGACTATCTTCACTTGTTTTACCTTTTCCTGTTGATGTATTCTAAAATTTGATTTTTGGCTAAAATGTAATTTTTAGGTCGATATTGCATATGCTCCTTTTATGGAAAGGTTTCAGATTCTCTTTTCGGATGTAAAAAACTATGACATCACCAAAGGAAGGCCCAAGCTGGCATTATGGATTGAGGTATCGCAAATTCATGCCAAGTATAATGTTTATGTATGGTGCTATTTTTAGGTCTCTCTTGTCATGTTAAAATTTGTGATGATGGTATGATATTACAATGTAACCAACTGCGACATGCAACAAGGCATGAGTTTCTATGTGGCAATTAGTTGCCTCTAGTGGAGTTCAACATGAAAACATGAATGCAATATTTAATAGGGTTCATGAAAATTCAAGCACCGAATGTCCTTTCACTTGTATACCCTCTCATTCACTTTCTATGTTTTCCCATTGAAGTCATCATATTGGGACGTTTTCCATGTTAAAGACTTATGTCAATCTACCCAACTTATCCCAAACTAATTTCTGCTAATCCAGAGGCTTTAATTATGGTGGTCTTTTTATATAAATATAGTGTTTTGAAAATCGATGCTTATTTAAATGATGGTCATGGAGTTGTGCCATTATCTTTCAGCCTGGCAGTGCCCTTATCTAGTGCACATGAGACTGATGTCATAGTACATCGCTAACATTTGCCTATGATTATGCTACGTTGTTAGAGAAATTGAATGGTACATGAAATCCATGGGAATATTAAGTAGTGTTCTTCCAACATTTTTTTGAGCAATGTGTTCTTCTAACAATTAGCACAGAATATCTCTGTCCAGCTGATTTGTTAGAGAATACTGATGTTGACAGATATCCAATCTATGTAGGGGAACAGAAGGCATGTAGAAAGAAATATGGTATAATTTAAGCTATTTTATGAGTGAGCATACAGACTATCTTATGGACTTTTATCATGTTATTCTTATTTTAGGTTGGTGGAGTGTTATTGATATCAAGATTTTTTACTATCCTAGACAGTTTATTCGGAAATATTTGGTTTATGTTTCAATTTTCTTCCAATTTTGTTTTAATCAACCTTACCCTTTCAACACTCAAGAGTATATTATTTGGTGAATGAGGGTTCATAAGGCCGACCCCGAATTGTTGGAAGAAGCTGGATGGTTATGATTATGGTTTTTTACTGATTATGTTGCTCAATCATTGTTACGGTTGACATTCATTGTTAACTTCAACTAAGAATTATTTTAGGAGTTGAACAAGATTGATGCCTACTTACAAACCCGGCATGATCCTCAGGACCTACTTGCTAGAACTAAGAAGCGGCTTGGGGTAAAACCTCTCTACAATATCTCATTTTTAGTTTAAATTCATGTATTCATGAAATTAGGCTTGTTGTTTCGAAAAGTTGGGTAATTCTTTTTTTTCTTCCAGCAGATTCCATGAAGAATTCCTCTTCTGCAGGTAATGAGCTAAACTTCAGCTTCCATTCTATCTTCATGGAATTTGTGTATGTTATGTTAAGACTCTTTCTTATGTATGACTGTATATATGCAGACAACATGGACCTGGATATGTTTCAATTTTCCAAGAAAATGTAACATTCTTTAGTGCAAAAAAAAAAAAGAATAGAAAAAATTTCACCAACCATCTTCATGTGGAAGCCAAAATATAGAACAATGATACAAATGTACAAATAGGTGCCATGTTTAAATTTATCATGATTAATATCGGTTAATTGTCATAACCAGCTCCTTATCTCTGTAACTATATTGCCAGTCTTCGGCATTCAAATTGTTACTTACTTTTTCTTATGGTTGACTTTACAGTCCTTGCTTGACATTGATGGTAACCTTGATGCTTGTAGGTAGCACGCATTTAACTTTATGTATGGTTCATGGGAGGTGATTGCAGACGCAGCAGTGTTATCTTATATTTCAGCCTATGCTTGCTATAAGGTGTAGCCCTAAGTATTGCTTGATATGGATGAGACTTTGGTTTGTGCAAAAAGTTTGTTGCCTATGATGCAATCAGTGATCAGTGTAACAGATGTGTATTTTTACTGTGAAAAAGATTGTGCTTTCTACTAGTTTAGATTTTGTTTCATGTGCATGTTTTCTGCTGGGCTGAGTTATTTCCCTCATTCTGCCAGTTAGCTGAAAAATGAAGTTAATTTTCACAATGCATGATAGAGGATTGCTATGAAAATAAATACACTAGGCATGTTACACTGCTTTGTACATTAATAGTATTTCTGTTAATCAGGTCTCGGTAAAAAACCTCCAAAACATTAATACTGACATGTTGTCTTTATATTGATTAGTCAAGCTCTCAAGCTTATATTAGTGTCCCAGATTAACAATAGATTGTGGAGTATAAAAGCACATCAAGCAGTTTTCGGTGCCAATGTGATATGTTAGATGTTGCCAGGCATTTCCGGCAATCACAGCATCGGTTGCACATCTTGCATGCAGAGGAAACTGTAGGCAGGATGCATGGCAGAAAGCTTGACCTAAGCTAACCCAAAATGTTGTTAACTACGAGCAAGATTCGTCATATCATACCAAACCACATGGTACAGAGCGTACTATACCGTATTGGTTTGGTATTAGTATACAGTATAGAGAGCATACGATATTTGATATGCCGAACTAGTTTCATACCATACCGATATAGTGATAATGCGGCATCAATACAAAGTTCAGACTCGAGATGGCGTACCTTAACTTTGAGTATTCGATCTAGCCCGCTACCCATCCGCTACTTTGGACATCGTCAAATATATCTTGTCCTCACTTTAGTAAGAGATCCTCTACCAATTTTAAGCAACTATATACCAAAGCACAATCAAACGTCCATCTTTAAGGCATGCAAGGGAGATGCATGAAGAGCAGATGTACGTACCTGCCTCCATTGGCAGGGTCAATAGGACTACTGCTATCACTTTACGTATTGTAGATCTGTAGCATGGTAAGTATTCTCGAAGGTATTTCCAAGCTTAAAAAAAAACAGACCATGCAAGCCAAATGTCGAAGTAGAAATGTTAGGCGACTTGTAGCTGACCTTATAATTGACTAGAATTTTCCTATATTATTAGATTGACTCCCACAGATTCCGCAATTGTCGGACGCCCAACTAAGCTTACATCACATAGCAATTGCAGTCTTGATCGCCGCCTACCTCGTTAGCTGCCCAACTAATTCCGTCAATGAAGGAATTAAAAAAAAGGAGAGAGAATTGTAGAATAATAGTCACGAATATCCTGAACTGTAGAATAATAGTAAGAGAATTGTATAAATTTTTTGTGGCTTAGTACCTGATTGAATTATTGGAT
Organism: Phoenix dactylifera; assembly: GCF_009389715.1. Lineage (NCBI taxonomy): Eukaryota > Viridiplantae > Streptophyta > Magnoliopsida > Arecales > Arecaceae > Phoenix > Phoenix dactylifera. The sequence goes on along the minus strand of NC_052394.1, from coordinate 2,345,459 downwards.
TGTAGCACAACCAGAAGTTTTGTTTTTACCAACCTAATGAATGTTTTTTAAGTATAAAGACTCTGAAGAAAATCATTCTGGCATAACGAGGCACGTAGTTTTATCACGAAAATTACTGCTTGCAGTCTCATGTCCAAAATTAATTAATTAATTAATTAATTGAGCCGTTTGAATTGTTATAGTACATGCCTGCCTGCGTTCACGATATGAAATTTGGAAATATGCACGACCAGACATTGAATTCATCTGCAAACGAATAGTAGTCATGTTTCATACCCCACACCTCTGTTGCTGTAGGAAGATGCTGCCACTTCCCCTGATGCAATCATTTTAGAGGAATTCACTTCCAAGTAATTTTGAAGGGGAGAATTCCTATCTCTTCCCCGCAGGGGAATGAAAAGCTTCATGTTACATTTTGCAAAAAAAACTATAGGCCGTCCAGAAATACTTACTGCATGCACACTTGCAGGGATATAACCCAACTATATTGGGACTGCAGGTCTACAGGCTCTTAATCTCTATCTCTCTCTCTCTCTCTCTCCCTTTAGACAAAAGTTGTTTCCCATATCTCAAATTCTTTTAGCCGAATGGAAGAATTTGTCACATTTCCCATCAATGTGTAGGATATATCAATGGAATAAATTAAGTATTCATGGATAAGGAACAAAAGGCACCTGAACATCTCCAAGATGGAGAATTTAGTCTGACCTAAACTTTCTCGCTTAAAAAGAGAAATTTGTCATCTTCCAAACTTTTTAAAACCTACTGGTATAGCAAACATGCAAATCCAGCACAAACGCATTGCAAACCAGGATCTTAGGAGCAAGATAGCACCTTACAACTAGTCGTGACACTGATACAGGATGAAGAACATAGTTACATACGTGAACTATCAAATCTATGCCCTGATGTAAACAGTAAAGGAGTTGCTAGCCAATGCAAGTGCTTGTTCTCCTATGCAATATTAAGTTCTCACGCCATGGAATGCGGAGGGTCAGCCCCACTAGAATTGTAATCGGCGCCATAAACCTGTCCATATTCGCCTTTAGGATCATTCTCGTCCAGGTAATCAGCTCTGGCATTGAGGGTCAGCATCTGGCAGACAAGCCAAAGGAGGACTGCATCAAGTGAAAGGAAGGCAGCACCACCAAAGAGGCCAGTCTTGGCAGTGGGGCACTTTGTTTCAAGATCATGGTGAATGTTGTGTACACGGTTAAGGCCTTCAGTGATGGTTGCCCACATCATCAACCCCATTGCTAGAGCTGACAAGATTCTGATTGCACAATACTTCCAGATCAGAAAGAATCATAACTATAGCTATTAGCTACCATATCAGACAGGTAAAAATAAAGGTAAAAGAATAACAATAGAATATCATGATAACATCCGCATTTCTAGGAAAGAATGTGAAACGAAAACACCAGAGGCCAAAATGTACACTTACGACAACGAGGATAATCTTGAAAAAAATCTTCTCATAAATCATTGATGCTTACTCAGCTTTGAGACCACCAGATTCAGCACAACGACTTCAGGATGCTAGTTAAGCAGTCTTATAAGAAAATAACAACACAGCAACTAAGAAAATAAAACAGACAAACACCATTACAGTCTCTCATATGTAGGAGCTAAAATTGTCCAACAAGACAAAAAAGGAGGTATTGGCATTTGGTACATGTAATTGGCATATAAAATGCATGAGATAAATTTAAGACATGTATAGAACTGACACAAGAAAATGCAGACAATTAATATGAAAACTGACACAAGAATTAATTGGTTAAAACGCTCAAACAGTTAGAACTTCACGCTTCCATCAGTGGTACCACTAATATCTGTATGGCTGGATAAGGAATTATGTTTAAATTTGAATGGATATTCAGATTCTATGTTTCTTGCATTTTGTGTAAGAATAGACCAGCAGTTGCACCAAAAGCTGAAGAAGAAAACTTACTCTGCAATAGCAAAGAATACAACCAATGTACTGCTGCGGAACAAAGACTGTTGTGGAACAGACTTCCCTTCGTATGGAAAATAGACAGCTACATGACCAATGATAACTGTCAAAAAGAGCATGACGACAGATAAACTTCCCAACCCAATTGTTGGATCACTAGGGAACTTGCAGATGACTACACCCTTTCCGTTAATTGGGGTTCCATATGGAGGCTGTATCAACAAGGAAACAACAGTATAACAATCCATTAAAACTTGATAACAGACAAAAAGCCAATGAATAGATACACGCTTGTAAAACAGTGAACTGACAAGTCTTTTGAAAGAAATTTTTTTCTACAGTAATTATCCATAACACTGGAAAAGCTCAACAGGACAGTTAGCAGAGCATAAAAGGAGAGAATAGAAAGACACTAGTTTAAAACAAAAGGAAAAATGACCAGATGAAAGATATTAGAAGCTCCAAACTGAGTGGAAGTAAAGTGTTTAGTGCAGATGCATATTTATCAACCTGGAATATCAACCATGAGATACCTGTAGTCAGTCCCTATTAAAGTGTCAGACCAAGATTTTCAATCCCCAAAGTAGGCAAAAGCTCAGAACAGACCGACCACATCATACCATACAAGAGACTTTGAAGTTGTGGAGTAGCTTAGTAAATTACAATGTTTCTTAGGACTCTATTAACCAGAAAGACAACAGTTACAGCAAGAAACATAACTTCATGACACTGTGCAATTGTTTGACTCAGCAGCAGAGCTTGTACATGTTAAATTACATCTCCAACATTTTAAGGGCAACTGTTCATTTGTATGTATATGTAAAGAAATTTTAGATTTTTGTACATACTTGGGTAACTCTGTAACAAGCATAATTAATTTTTATCAAAAATCACAGCTCGAGTAGTTATAATGTCAATGTCTACAAGCAGTCATATTTCACCCTTGAGGAATTCACTGGAGTTAGTCAAGTAAGGTAGAAGAATGATAAACCTTTTTATTTTCAGCAACTACACCAAATATGAAGGAGAGGGCCCCGAAGAAGGACAAAGTAAGAGCAATTTTCAGGGTTTGGTTTAAAGCCATTGCTCCAGCACGATAACAAAACAATACTCAAATAGACCCCCTGAAACAAAAACATTACAGAATTGTCAAGAATAGAATATTATAATTCAATCAATAGGGAAGAAAATCAGTGACATCATAGTATCAAACAAAATTACCAATAATTTTTTCCTGAAAAAATGCACCTAATAACACACATTAGTTATCTATCATCACACTATCAAAATCATACAGTAGCAATCTTTTCCAGCAATATGAAGACATCCGGGGATTATATGCATTTCTTTCCAATGGTTTTGTCATAGGGAATTTTTAAATGGGTGTAGAGTTTGTTTGAATAAGTTACGATAAATGTGTAGTTTATTCCAAACGGCATTCACAACGGCGGGAGAACATAAAATGTTCAAGTCCAACAATTTTATCCGGTCACAGCCGGATTCTGTCATAACCTCATACAATCCAATATAAAAGTTTAATCTTTTGCCCCCTGGGGGGCAGAAAAGGGCAAAAAAAATGTTTTTTTTCTTCTTCCCAACTTTAGCTGAAGTTATGAGAGCCTTCTTTATCAATACAAAATGGAAAAAAGAAAACGCTTGTCGGATTAATCAAGGGAGCACAAGTATCGAAGCTGATTCAAAGAGATCGATGATATAATACAATAGAAGACTTACCAAACCTATCCAAAACTCCATGAAGTCAATTTCTTGATCTAAACCTAAAAAACAAGAAAAGATAATCTGCTACTTTGGGGGAAAAAAGTAAATGCTCATCAGCAGAAAACCATGAATTCTAGGAAAATAACTGACAAAGAAACCTTAAAAAAAAAAAAGATCGATCCCGAAAACAGAGAAACCCCGAATTCCTCCAATCAAAAGAAAAGGGTACATTACCACCACGAGCACGAGCCAAAGCCTAGTAATACATGATGAAACAAAGCAGATGGAAATTTCTAAGCTCTTACCTCTCGGATTTCTTCACCCAAGAATTGCAGTAACGGAGGAGCTTTGGACTCTTCTTCTCCCAGTAGACCACACAGTGCCGGATAATTTCGAAGAGAAAGCGAAATTGATGGGTATTGCAGCTTAATGGCGGGCGGATGGCTGGAAGGAATCGCTGGAAAGGCGACGAAGCAATCCTCGTCGACGCCGGATCTGGATTCCCTTCGCCATTGACTTCCAACGTTCCGCTTATCGTTTGCCTGCATCGGGCACGTGAAATGCACGTGACCTGGAAGAGTCCAAAATACTAAAATTAAAAATAAAACAGAATATCCATTTCTACATAATGGATCGGGATGCTCAACTATCCAGAATATTCGGTAGTTACTGAAAAAGTGTGATGCTACCAGATTGTGCATGTGTATCGAGAGATGAATAAAGCTGGCGATTTGGTCGCCTTTTTTACAGTTCATCATTCTGGATATATTATATGGATCTACTCTGTATCTATTTTTCTATCTCTGTATAGTATTTTGTTCTTTAATTTAGATGGTAGTGCTCATGCGAGACTAATGTGAGCCGCCGATGTACCAAAAACAAATTCTCCAACATCATAAAAATATTAAAATAGCAAAATAGAAATTAAGATCGAACCCAAACAGGATTTTGTCTGAATTGGAAGGTCTTTGATACGAGGAGAATATTAAAACAGTGGAGTCCAAACTGGGTTTAGAGTTGATAAGAAAAAGATTAATTCCATTATATTAACGAGAAGCTAAATTGCAATAAAAAGATCCGTAGCACCGATTTAAAAGCCCTTCCTCCAATCGCGTACATGTTCTTGACCGTTGGATTGATAGACTTATTTTTCTAATCTAATGTTGTACATATTATATTACTTGGTGATTAGAGTTGGTGTACACTGGATGAACGGCAAACTGAAATGAATTTTTACTTTATTATTATTATTATTATTATTATTATTGGCACAAACCGAGTAGTGATCATTAACGGTCATTGGAGGAAGTTAATGGATGGGCACTTTTTAAATTCTGAACTTTCTCATATTATTTCTCACTAAATCTGCAAAAAAAAAAAGTACAAAAGTTAAATTATTCTTTAATATCCCTTATTCTTCATCTTAATTTATTTTTTCACTCAGTAGGAAAAAGCTCTCTGTCCTCTTATTAAATCAAAGAGAGAAATTATCGATTAGTGGGACCCTACTCCGAACAAAGGGCAATGATTAAACTTAATTAACAAAAAAAATAATATATATATATATATATATATATATATATATTTGGTACAATAGCTGTCCATATATTTCTAATATGAGTACAACCAACAGAATCAAGAAAGAAAATATGACAAAAAGATGGAGTGGTGACACGATATATACCCCTTTTGAGTATTGGACAGAAAAAGAAGCGATCCAATCTATGATTCTGTTCGTCTTTTGATATATATACACGAACGATCTGAAAAATAAAAAAGTACTACAATCTCTCACCATCTAATGAATGTCGTAGGGCAGTGGGTTATTTTTCATGGCAACCTAATATTTATTAGAGCTGTGTACAGATAAGAAAGCAGAGGTAGAGATGAAATAAGGTGGTTGGACGGTTATGGAGCGCGGCAAACCTTTCTCTGTCACAAACCTTACCATCGCCTTCAGCTCCTCCGCGAAATAGAAATCCATTCACCATCTGCAAGTAGTGAATAAGACAATGAATCAGAGCACAAGGAAGTTGACTCCGCCGGAGGACCAGACAATGGGATTCTTGGAATCAGCAGCTTGTGTTAGATTTGAATGGTTCACCACCTTTGATGGATGGGGATGTGGTATGTACCTTCCTTAGGCTGTGAAGCAAGCTTGCAAATTGGCCTATTCTGGCTGATGAAAGAATGGTTTTGATCGGTCCAATTAAAATTCTAGCCGGTAGGGGCTGAAATCGAATTGAAATATGGAACTGATTCGGTTTCGCACCGAATCTACTTGAAACTATCAGAATCGGACGATTCGACCTGGTTTCGTAGACTCAGCTGCAAATAGTATTTGTTGTCTTTTTTTTCAGTACGGATAGAGTCATAGAGATCTTGTGATCAGCAGCATCAAAGAGGATAAGATTGGAAAATAAAAATTAATTCACTGCAGTTGTTTGGGAGGTTGGTTTAAAGATTTTCCGAGCAGTGACTGTCCGTTATAAAGATATCTTCGGGAGATGGGTTACTATAATGCCTATCGACGTCTTAGCATGCAGCCATTCACTTCTTATCCATTTCTTCTCTGAGATGGCCTCTCCTTTGGATGTAGCCGAGCTCCTCCAAGTTGTTTTTTATTTTTAAAATTCTGTTATAAAAAAAACAAAACACAACCTCTATGTTTTATAGTGGAAATATAACTTGATCTGGGATAGGGACAATGAGCAAATGTGTCAAGAGCATAGTTTAGGGTGACAAAGGCTTAAAATAAAATTCATCTAGTTGTTCATGCCCTTTTTCTTTTTTTTTTTGTTTCCCTAATACTCCATGGAGGTCATGATGTTGAATTGGTGCAGCCATGTTGCTTATGAGCAGGTGCAATGTTGTTTCCAGTGTAACCTCTGATGCGATGCTTCTGGCTTGTTTAGAAATGAAACCAGCATAGATTAGCTCATCAACTTAGTAGTCTGATTAAGAAACTTACTTTGGGTTGATCAATTTTTGGGCTAAACAGATGATTGCATTATGGTCATCTCATCATAGATGGAAATTAAAGAGCAGGTTGCTTGGTCTTTTTCTATAAAATAGAAAGCATCCTTTTGTTAGGTAGATCGTAAATGAGCAAAGGACACAGCAAATCACCCATATAATTTTTTCTTTCCCTCAGTGTCTTCAGAACCATGGAGATAATTGATGCATGGGCGCTTAAACATAATAATACAGATGCACAAGTTATAACTATTATGGACATGTTACATAGATATATACAAATAAAATGTTAAAAAAACCCATCATTTATGTAGCCTAATGAGCCTATATCTGAATAATTGTTAGTTGGTTGAACCAAGGACCGCCTTTTAATTAACACAAAACTTGGATGGCTCAATTTGTCTGGATTCCTATTTTCTAAGTGGTACTACATGATGCACCAAAGTTGCTAATCAACTTCCATGATATATGGGTGATTGGATGACCTGCCAATAACCTTAATGTGTTGTCTAATTATACAAAAGAACTACAATCTTGGTATCCTAATCAGCTAGACTACAGCGATTTAGCTACCGACTGCAAGCAATATATACTTCCAAAATATGCTTCCAAATATCGCTCCATAAATAGGGCCGGCTGTCTAAGGCTCCGGCCTAAAGACTCTTAGCTATAAATACATTGACCCTCTCTAAAAGACTCTTGGCTATAAATGTATCTATAAATACAGCAGTGAGACCCTCAAGCCTAAAAACTCTTAGCTATAAATGCATTGAGACCCTCCAATAATTTCTATAACATTTATTATTATTATTAGTGAGTTCGTCTTAGGCTCTCAAATTTATTGAGCGGCTCCTGTCCATAAATATGTAACAATATGATATGCCAAGGGCCTAGATGTTATAGATTAGAGCTTCCTTCAATTTTGATTCCTATGGATATGCTTGGAGTCTACATGAGGTTCCTCCCTTGTCTGAATATTTCTAATCCCATAAGCATACATTAGCCACCCAAAACCAACCCACTCAAAAGGGAGAAAGAGGGCGAAACAAACGCATTACTCGGTAAGCCCAAGGACGACCACTTTGGGAAGCAGTGGAAGTGAAACACAAGCAGCATCGCCACTCTAAACCCCCAATTTTATAGCAGTACTCCTTTGGTCCTGTTCGCCATATTGACCTTGCTGTTTAGGCGTCACCTGCGACGTCGTCACTCGTAAGGGTGGGAGGAGGCATTAATGACAGGCTCGCTTCCACTGCAGTTTAGCCTTTCTTCCGGGGATCCACGAGTGATTTGCCTCTGATTGGGTGCCAATGCAGTCGGCACAGAAGCATAATGATGACCGATATTGATTTGTTGCTTTTATTGAGACATCATGATGGTTACACTATAGAAAAATTTTATAAATCCCATAATACTAGAAAGGTATTCGTTGATTTATCCAATTTGCCAAATTTTGTTGTGTCGTTTATTAGTGTATGCTTTAAAGCATGGTAAGATAGGACGAATTTTTCTGACATTTTTTTTATTAAACATGATTATGTTATGACACTCGAAAGATATTAAGCATGATTTGCATGCCTCTCTACCGGTTTCCATCTCTTATCTCCGACTTTCTTCTCGACTCTCTTCCATAGCCTTGACCTCCCTCGCAGCCAGCCCCTCAGCCCTAACCTACCCGTTGCTAGAACTCGTCCGCGAATCCTCAGTATAACCTCATCTCATCATTTTTGGTATACTGCCTTCTCCGTTGTTTTCCGCCTTTTTTTCTTTTTTTTCTCGTGCAATGAATAATGCATCTTCATCTACTATAGAGACATTTTGCATCTATATGCCCTACACTCTTAAAATTAATATAATCACTATCATTTTGAAATTTAGAGTTTGAATCAATTTAATAGCAAGAACACTACTAAAATTTCGAAATCCAAAGGTCATACAATTGTTAAATAATATAATCTCTATCATGCATGCAACCAGGTTATGTGAACGTTGTTGGAGAGTTAAATCAATTTACCATGGGAAACTTCTGATAGCAGGAAGCAAGTTTCGTCATGGGCTTCCATTATTGTGTTCTGCAATAATCTAAGCCCTGAAGACCTAAACCACACATACCACAGTAGTTATAAAAAAAAAAAAAAAAAAAAAAAAAAAAAAAAAAAAAAAAAAAAAAAAAAACTTTCCCTTAAACTTGCTTGCGTTTAATTAGACAGCTATAACTAGGTCTTTGTTCTAGACCTTTCATACCATGCGTTCCTCAAACGTCCATTGCTTTTAACTCGTGATTGGGTTGGCTGTCAACAAGAAACTTAAATCAAGGGGGAGAAAAGAAGTCAAAAGTGGACAAAGCGGCGAGGACTGGGCTCGTGATCGCTGGATGGCCGCGGGACCCATTGGGAGCCGCTTTGAGCTCGTAAAGCGATGGTTCCCCAAGAGCAAGTGCTCGGGGCCCAGCCCCTTCCTCATCCTATCTTCACGTGAAGTCACTTTGAGGCCACACAAAAGCTCTTCCCTCCTGCTCTCCGTCCCCCCAGCCAGCTATATTTCTCCCCACTCTATTGGACTAGGGTTCAAGAGGTTTTGGACGGCTTTAAGTTGCATCCTTCTCGCACGAAAAAAAATAATTGATCTTCTTTCACAATATTAACTATTGGATCATATTTTATATAGATCTCAAAATAATTCAAACTCATCTATTTATCCATCTTTATAAATCTTGAAACGACTATTGCGCAATCCAACGATGAATTCGTTCGAAGAAAGATAAATCTTTATTTCGTGCCGAAAAAACAACCCCATCCATTTTGGACACTCTCCATAATGATAAAAACCAGAATTTGTTGTCTAATTTGTATAGCCAATAGTTAAATATAAGAAAAAAAATTATTTTTAGCATACTTATTATGCCTGATCAGAACAAAATAATTAATTTAACTAATTTCAAATATTTTACTTTTTTTTATTATTATTAACCACTAGTGTTTGACAAAGATGATATAGGTAAAAATATATATATGGGTGGCTGCAATTTTAACTGAAGAGAACACATAAAATGGAGTGTGATCTTCTAAGACTTGCTTCATATCAGGAGTGGTCATGTAGCTATATCAAAGTTTGCATTATATATAAAGAAAAATATTTTTATTATAATAATTAATAATGATACGATGAGAGCAATTTTTATTTTCAAATGTCACCATGCTTGGCCATATATATATATATATATATATATATATATGAAGCAATCCTAAAGAGGTCCAATATTGTTCAGTAATAACAGTGCAACTAGTAGCTTGCAACGAAGTAGGTAAAGGCTGTTTACAACAACAACGACAGCGAGTTCTTGTCTTCCAACTCAAGCGAGCGAGCACCGGCTGTCTCTTGCTCTATTACTTGGCTAGACTTTCTGAAGTTTTGCAACCTTTGGTCCTCCATAAGCTTCTACCTTCCCCTGTGGGGACAAATGCTACCATAACCACCGAACGGGGAAACGTTTGGTGCGTGTGGAGGGGACGTATGGGCTGCTCCTAAAGCTGACCACAAAGCGTCCATGGCATGACAAGATTGGGGCATCAGGCTGGCTCAGAAGATGGATGACTTACAGGCAGCACATGTGTTTTGGGAGGCGAACAAAGCAACAGATTGGGTCGCCTCCTTCGTCGCCCGGCACTTCAGAAATTTTCTATGGACATCTACAGGAGAGATTTCATCTCCTTCATACTCTTTATTTTATCGCGATTTGGCAGGATGCAGTCAAGTTAGAGCTATATAAATTGCCGCATTTATCAAAAAAAAAAAAAAAAAGAGTGGGGACGTCCCTGATCGAGAAATATTTGTTCCGAAGCTAAGTGTGTGGAGACATGTTTAAGTTAATTACTTTCCGTGTTGCTCATTTGCTCTCCCACGGTTGTTTGGGACGGAAGCCAAGGGACTTGGAAGCTCTGGTGTTCGTCTCCCAAGCAGCAGTGGGTATCTTTTGTAGCATGGGGTAATCCTCAAGCGAACTAGCTGTCTTCCATGTTAGCTCCCTTCCCATCTAACCAATTTGCTGGTTGATTACACCAAGGAAGTGGGGCTCGCATCCTATAATATTATCATCTCTTTTGACAAACATGGTATTAAGTGTATGGGGTTTACATGCTAATGAGTGGAAGAAAATATTGAGTTTATTATGTTGCCAAAGCAAATTCAAATGCAACTTGGATTAAATATTGTAGGTGCTATTGATGAAATGGACTTCATCCAATATATATACTCTTAAAAAAATGATTTGTACAATGGAATTCTTAAAAAAATGTTGGTAGAGTTAGACATTAAGAAAAAAAATTACTATATAATTTTAGGATTTGATATGCACAAGGATGGAATAAGTCACCCTACCTTTATTAGAAAAAGGAAGTTTACAAAAACTATTTATAAAAAGAATTTGTAAGACAAAAGATAATTGTCTGTAAATAGACCTGTTAAACTATTCAACAAGCTCAACAATTTTATAAGTGATTTGAAGGATTTCTGTATTTTCAATATACAACTATATAAGCTTTGTATCATGATGTGATGGAGTACTCATAATAATCTATTTTGATATTTGAAAGAACATTTTGAAAGTGAGCATGGAAGGGTAGAGATGAGAACAAATAACTAAGATGGAATTATGGAAATTCAGGCTTGCGGAAGATGATGCATGGGACAAATTCTATACTATTGGGAGAGTGTGATTCTTTTGAATTCAACATACCCATTTATGTTTGATTATGTCACTCCTTATAGGTGAAAAAGTTGATGTATGAGAGAGCAACTTTCCATGGAGAGGAGATATCTTTAGCAACTTTCCGTTATTTTATGTCATCAAATAGCGGTTGGTTACGGGGCTTTTTTCATGTGTTCAAGTATGCTCACTTTGGTACTTCTCCTAAGAATTAATTTGATATACCAGGATGGTTGATGGTGTTGTTGCCAGGCTAACACTGTAGACCCAAGTTATAATTTGTGTAAGAAAGAGTATATTTCTTATGTAATTTATCATATAGTATTAAAAGATTGGCCAACATTGCGGTGGCATTGTCCAAGTAGAAAGGTAAGCTGGCTTCCAAAAACCAAGTAGAAAATTGAAGGGCTAACCTTTGCAGAAATCATTGATGCCTTTGAGGGTGGATTCTTTATGATTCATATAATGTTGTTTACCCACTTGAAAGATTAAAATCTCTGGAATCTGTTTGTTAATTTAACAGCAAGCCTCTCCAAATCAACATGTCCCTTGGAAATTTGAAACAAAAAGATCTTCTTATGAATATTTAAGAACACAATGATATCACTTTTCAAAGCTCAAATCATAATCCACCACCCCCTCTTCGATACTTTCTCCTTTCAACTTCTTTGCTTAAATTAAGCTTTAATTAATACAAAGAAGTAGGAAAAAGGATTTGGATTTTGGCCATACAGTGGTCCTTCTTCTGAATATTTAAAAACACAATGATATCACTTTACAAAGTTCTAATCATAATCCACCAACCCCTCTTCTATACTTTCTCCTTTCAACTTCTTTGCTTAAATTCATCTTTAATTAATACAAAGAAGTAGGAAAAAGGATTTGGATTTTGGCCCCACTGTTCTTCTTCTACGGTTATGGCCGGATTTTCCACAAAAGCTCCAACGGTCAGATACGGGTAACTGACACCGTCAAGTTTTTGAACCCCACCTCCTTGAATTCTAACGGCACGGTACTGTTTAAAGTAGTAGCTCCCTCCTCTCCTCTCGACAATGTATCTCCAGTCCCTCTCCCCACTCTCTTCTTCTCTTTTTCTCCATCCCAAATAAATTTTATTATTAATTAATAATCTTTATAATGATCGGAAGCGCCATTAAGATAACTCTATAAAGTAACCAGGAAACGGGCTTCTTCTACCAGAAGTCACCGCGGGATCCCAGGAAGAACGGGATTTGGATCTTTCTTCTGGATCCGTAGCGCGGCGCCGATCGCCGACCGCCGGCTGTCGATTCGGTCGGTACGCTCGCCTTCCTTGCCTCCCGGTCTTCCTCTCTTCCGCATTCTTTTATCCCTTCGTTTTGGCCACTCTTGACCTTCGTCTATCTCTCTTATGGTTTCTTGATTTCTTGATTTGATTTTTCTGTTTCATGAAGAAGGATCTCTCTTTTTGTTTACATGGCTCGCCTCTTGGGTTTTCTTGTTTTTGTTTTTTTTTTGTTAGATTTGAGCTGGTGATTAGGGATCTTGGTGTTTGAAATGCATCTCGATTGCTAGATCGGAGTCAGGGTTTCTTGGTTGGGTGGTTTGAAGTTCGGGGTTCAAGAATTGTGGGGTTCTAGTTTGGAGATTGGATGGAGTTTTGACTGTGATTTTGTGTGTTGGGTATTGCAGGTAGTTTTGGGTTTTCTTGTTTGGTTATTCTTTGAGTTCTGTGGGAATGGATAGCTCGCAGAGGAGAGGTGGGATGATCCCATTGTCCCCCTCTCAAACGCCGAGGTCAAGTGAAAAGTTGGGAAGGGATTTCCGATCCGTCGATGGAAATGGGAATTCCAACAGCAAGTGTGATAAGGACAAGGGGGTCAATGTTCAAGTCATTCTCCGATGCAGGTACATAGAACTGATATGAGAATGGAAAAAAAAACAAGACGATACTTTTTGTCTTATCTCTTAATTCTTCGCTCTTTATTCATGTGTGATTTTGGTTGTTCCAGACCTTTGAGCGATGATGAGATGAGGGTGAACACGCCGGTGGTGATATCTTGCAATGAACATCGACGAGAAGTGACTGCTGTTCAGAATATTGCCAACAAGCAGATTGATAAAACCTTTGTCTTTGACAAGGTCTAAGATTTTTACTTTTCATTTATTTCTTCAATGTACCCTTTTTGCTTCTTCTTGTTTGAAATGGAAATTAGGTCAAAGGATCAAGTAACTTTTAACTCTTTATAGGTCTTTGGCCCATCATCCAAGCAAAAGGATTTATTTCATCAAGCTATCTCTCCCATAGTAAATGAGGTTCTTGAGGGTTATAACTGCACCATTTTTGCCTATGGTCAGACGGGCACTGGGAAAACTTACACAATGGAAGGAGGAGGAAGAAAGACTAAGGTAAATTACAAGGATAAATATAGATTAGTTGAAGCCAGTGATTTTTCTTCTAGGTTCTAAATTAACTAGAATTTGTTTTGTAGAATGAAGAATTTTCAAGTGATGCTGGAGTTATTCCAAGGGCCGTCCGACAAATCTTTGGCATACTCGAGGCGCAGTGTGCCGAGTACAGTATGAAAGTCACATTTCTTGAATTGTACAATGAGGAAATCACAGATCTTTTGGCTCCGGATGAGTCAAAATTTTCAGAGGACAAGTCCAAAAAGCCTATAGCTCTCATGGAAGATGGGAAGGGGGGTGTTTTTGTGAGAGGACTGGAAGAGGAGATCGTCTATACTGCTGGTGAAATTTACAAAATCTTGGATAAAGGGTCTGCAAAACGGCGTACTGCAGAGACTTTACTTAACAAGCAGAGCAGCCGATCTCATTCCATATTTTCTATCACAATTCACATCAAGGAGTGTACTCCTGAGGGAGAAGAGATGATCAAATGTGGAAAGCTTAATCTTGTGGATCTTGCTGGGTCAGAAAACATTTCACGATCAGGTGCTAGAGAGGTGTGTAAATTTTTCATCTTCTGCAAGTAGGAATTTCATTGTATGCAGATATGAGTATCATCTTCTGAACTTGTTTCTCGCATATCCTAGAAAGTAGTAATGGAAGCTCAGGTTTGATAGAGTAATTCCTTGAAATTTGACCGGTATGATATTATGGGGAATGACAATGACGATATTTGTTATTACAGGGAAGAGCAAGGGAAGCTGGAGAGATCAATAAAAGTTTGCTTACTCTTGGTCGTGTTATTAATTCTCTTGTTGAACACTCTGGCCATGTTCCATACAGGTAATCCCAATTAAAGTACTCTGGTTTCCTCTTTCTTTCTGAAATATGTTAATGGAATGTTGGCTGAGCATTTTTTTTCCATTCAGAGATAGCAAGTTGACAAGATTGCTTAGGGATTCCTTGGGAGGGAAAACAAAGACTTGCATTATTGCCACCATAACACCATCCATCCACTGTCTGGAAGAGACACTGAGCACCTTAGACTATGCACACCGTGCGAAAAATATCAAGAATAAGCCTGAGGTCATTTTAATTTTGACTTTTTGTGTGCTATATGAAATTTATCTCCTCATTCAACAATGATTAGCGCCAACATGCTTTCACTGTTTTCCAGGTCAATCAGAAGATGTTAAAGTCTGCAATGATCAAGGATTTATACTCTGAAATTGACCGCCTTAAACAAGGTCGGATACTAGATTTTAATTTTGTAGATAACCATTTGTTAATTCTTTCCATGTCAAAGTCTTATGTCAGCATTGTGAGCAACTGATTGTTATTTATCTCCATGTCTTATTTAAGCTAAACATTTGACTCTAAATTCTGAATATCATTTAGTCAGCTTGGCCAAAACAATGTGTTCCTCGGTAATTTGTAAACTTCTTTATTCTTGTATTGGTTTTCATTAAGAAAAGCTTGGGAAACGAGCTAGCATGGTAGCTGGGCAGCTCAGCTGGGGGCTGTCAATCTCCAGATCACTCTTGATGCCATATGTTCCAATGCAACTGGTTGAATGCACAGTTGATTTGATAGTTTGAAGGGTGGTTGTTTTAAGCGAGCAGTCTGCAGATACCCTGGCACTTAGGCTAAGGATAGCTGCTTCAGTAAAAAGCCTGGAAGATTGCAAAATAATTAATTAGATATCCATAAATTGACAAAAGTAACTATAAAATCATAAAAACAAGGAAGACATCAGAAAAAATATAAATTAATGAAAACTTTTCACATTAATTTCAGGACATATTTTAGTTCAACATGTTCACTAGTAAGTTAACAAATTTTCCCCTACAAAATATGCAATAAATTGTGTGAACATAAAAAAAAGTGAATAATTCAAGTGAGTTAACACAAAAAGCCAATGATGCTTCACCAATGCAAAACTAAAAGTGAACAAAAATCAAGAATCAAGAAAGCTTGTAAATATTAACTGAGGCATTTGAGCATCAATGAGGACAATAGGAGATCATGTTCTTACGGTCTAACATGCATAGATCCCTGAGACATCCAAAAATATAGTCTAAACACAGCTGATTTGGAGTGCCTAGGCCTAAGTAAGCTGCTTACGTACTTTCTTCTCGATCAGCTTGCTTAGTCCGCCTAGGTGGCTAGGCTCTAAGTAGAGCAGTTAAAGGATTGCCTATGGCACTGCAGCCACACAAGTGATGCAGCGACTTTTTTCAGAACAATGATGGTGGAATGTACCTGTCTGTTGAGCCATCCACTTGAGACTCAAGTTCCAAACCAAATTAGCTTCCAAAATGTTGCTTTTACAAATATCTTTTTCATCATTTTAGAGTACTGCCTATGTTGCTTTTTCATCATTTTAGTGATGGATGAAATTCCTGATTTCTTGTCTCTGACCAGAGGTATATGCTGCAAGGGAGAAGAATGGGATATACATTCCACGGGATCGCTACCTTCATGAAGAAGCTGAGAAGAAGGTTTGTATTTGATTGTTCAAATGACTCTCTCTCTTATAATTCTATGCGTCGTATTTTAGCTATGAAATTTCTCTTTTGAACCCTACCATCTGACTATTTTGATAAAATGCCCAAATTATTCTCATGTCTTTATTCAGGCGATGACAGAGAAAATGGAGCGCCTGGAACTTGAGTTGGACTCAAAGGATAAGGTATGTTCTCTAACTTGACCTTGTATTGCCCTATAACAAAATTTTGATGGTTGTTTGACTCTGTTAATCTATGCTCTGTATGCAGCAATTAATTGGTCTCCAAGACCTTTACAATTCTCAACAACTATTGAGTGCAGAATTAAGTGACAAACTTGAGAAGAGCCAGGTAAGGACCAAGAGATCTTCCAACTTTTGCGACAGCCACCTACCACTCCTGGAGATTGATCAACTGTATATATTTGTGTTTTCACAACAGAAAAGGCTGGAGGACACTGAACATGCATTACTGGACCTGGAAGAAAGATATAGGCAGGCAAACACCACAATAAAAGAAAAAGAATATTTGATATCTAATCTTCTCAAATCAGGTGAGGAATGTTCCATGACATTCTCTCCTGCAGCCTATGCCACAGATGTACTCTGCATCTTTTAATTAAAAGAGGATTCTGTATTTTTTTTGGGCAAAAAATGAAAGCATGTTTATGCATCTTCAATGCCAGCAAAGTGCTAAAATTATATGGTGCTGTTGCTCTCTAAAGTATTACTTATAACAATTTATACACACACTCAGCTTTCTGTTCTGCATGCTCCCATGGTTTTCTCCATATCACGCCAGATATTTGTAGGCATATTTCTTTTTCTGATGAAGCATGTAGTTGTAGGTCCTTATATGAGGAGGCCTATGCAACATCAACAATGAATTGCATTCTTCTGGATTTAGCCATATTTCAGACAAGTCCATGCACATCTTACTTGGCTGGATACCATATTGCATTGAAAACGTCTCTTCTTTTTCCAGTGCAAGCACTTAATAAGTGGTGCATTTGACTGCCTATTTTCTTCCAGAGAGAGAACTTGTAGAGCGTGCGTACGAGCTTCGTTCAGAACTAGAGAATGCAGCTGCAGATGTTTCTGGCTTGTTTTCTAAGATTGGTTGGTGCCTCCTTTCTTCTCTTTTTCTGAAAAAAGTTTCAGGAGTTCTGTTTGTCCTGATTGCTTTAACTGCATGATAATGAATGAAAGCTGAGACTTTCATTACTAACTTTACCTTACCATCTCCACAATTGGCTTACAGAACGTAAAGATATGATAGAGGATGGAAACAGAATTCTTGTGCAGAATTTCCTATCTCAAATAACTCAGCAGCTCGATATCTTGCATAAAACCGTATCAGCTTCTGTGATGCAGCAGGAGAACCAACTAAAAGAAATGGGAGAAGATATGCAATCATTTGTTTCCACAAAGACCGAGGTAGCTACATGCTTGATACAAGCTATTACAATTTATCAGTGCTATAAAATTCGCATTGTTTACACCTATGTTCGAAACTAATTGATGCAAGCATACAAATGCAACACTCAGATGTTCCTCTGTTTTTTTTTTTAATCCATAGGCCACTGAAGGACTTAGAACTCAGGTTGAAAAATTAAAATTCATGTATCGATCTGGAATCAGAGCATTAAATGATCTGGCAGGAGAACTTGACAAGAATTCTCAGTCAACCTTTGGAAAATTAAACTCACAAGTACTGGTTCACTCTTCTGCTATTGAAGATGTAAGTATATTTTTACTTTCTAAGTTGGCCTTTTTATCCAATTATTGTCTCCTGTAAGTTTTCGTATTTTTCCTTTATTCAGTGTTTCAAGGGAATTGCGTTGGAGGCTGATCGGTTGCTTAATGAACTTCAGAGCAGTCTTTCTATACAAGAGGATAAATTAGCTGCATTTGCACAGCAGCAGCGTGAGGTTAATATCTATGAGGCCTGTAATATTATTCTCCATGTTGTGCTCTTTTCTTGAAGTATCCTTTTATAGTCTAATATTTTTATTTTTGACCTACAACAGGGACATCTCAGAGCTGTGGAATCTACACGTTCTATTTCAGTTATTACTTCTAATTTCTTCTGCACTCTGAATGTTCATTCATCAAAGTTGAGTAGGATTCTGGAGGAAACACAAACTGTCCAAGACCACCAGCTTCGTGAGCTTGAGAAAAAGTTTGAGGTAATGATTTGGCTTCATGATCAATTCTTATATCGGTTATAATTACTAATGTGTCTTTTATATCATCTTTTCTAACTAATTCCTGTTGCACCTCCAGGAATGTGCTGCTAATGAAGAGAAGCAACTGCTAGAAAAGGTGGCAGAAATGCTAGCAAGTTCAAGTGCCAGGAAGAAAAAGCTGGTATACGCTCCTTTCTTCTGAATATCAAATACATTTTATCCTTATTTTTCTTATGTTGCTCGGGTTCTGTAACTAAGTGTTCCAAAGTTCAGAACCACACTTTAAATTGGTCCATCGACCTACAGTTTATGATGCCAACAATGTGATAATTTCTTTTCCCCATAATAGATGTGTTTAATAGAAGTTTAATCAACAAAACATTACGGCATAACAGATCTGCACAGTCGAAAAGTGAAAGCTTTACACAAACATAGAAAACATAAAGATGAGTTTCCATATCGTAGCAAATTAGTATTACACGGTTCTTGTTTGAGATAATGCAATACAGTATCTTGAAGTCATTCTTGAGTGGGGTAAAGACTCCATTTCCTGAATTGTTGGATGTGTCTTTTCACTAGAATAGAATTTTGACTATTTGATTTTGGCAACTCCTCAACTGTGTTGGCACAGAGGTTTTTCCTCATTGATCTTGTTGGAAAACAATTGCATTTCTTACATCACCTCAGGTGTTATCTCTAATTTCTCTTGATTTCCTTTTAGATCACCTAATAGTTTCTAGAATCTGGACTACCAAATTTAATTTTCATAGCAGCAACTTGGTCACTAAAACTCCAAGAAAGATGCGCCATCTAAAGTTTGAGATGTATTATCTAAAGTTTGACACGTACTTGCTGTTTAGGTTCAAACAGCAGTTGATAATCTCCGGGCAAGTGCTGCTGATAGAACCAGTAATCTGCAGAAGGAAATGTCAACTGCTCGTGATTTCACCTCTTCAGTTAAAGAACAATGGAATGTTTACATGGAAGAAACTGAAAACCACTATGTTGAGGATACTGCTGCAGTTGAAAGTGGTAGATGTTGCTTGCAAGAAGGTTTTCAACAATGGTAAGAGTGACTGCACAACTGCTCTTGCATCTTTGTTACACCACCAACTGATGTCTCTGTGCAACTCTGGCAAGCCTGATCATATTTTTATTTCTGACAATATACCTATAAAATGTGCAGCATGGAGAATGCGAAAATGGGTTCACAACAGTGGAAAATTGCTCAAAATTCACTGCTAAGCCTTGGAAAAGTAAATGTAGCATCAGTAGATTCAATTGTCCGGTAATCCGAGTTCCTGGTTATTTGAACTTTGTCAGGACATAGACCTAGCTGTAGATTCTGGTAATTGAATGTTAATCATCAATATCTGAGTGCATTCATTGATCTGTCCATATAGGAGCGGAATGGAAGCCAATCAGCTCTTACGTGCCAAGTTGTCCTCTGCTGCCTCAACTACTCTTGAAGATGCCGATATTGCAAATAAGAGTCTGCTTTCCTCCATTGACTGTAAGTTTTTATTGTTTTTGTTTATTTGCTTCTTGTCTTTTTATTTGATGAAATACTTAATACAAAGAATTTACCATATTTTGGGTGAATAATTCATGAGAATATTCAAATTTCAGGTTCTTTAAAACTCGACCATGATGCATGTGCAAACATTGATTCTATGCTCATTCCTTGCCGTGGGGAGCTTAGGGATTTGAGAAGTGGACACTATCACAGGATTGTTGAGATCACAGAGAATGCAGGCAAGTGTCTAGAAGAAGAATATGCGGTAAGTTACAGCAATATAGTCCATTTGACTTTGTTAACTGAGATATTTAATTCCGCTGGATGTTAGTCAGTCACAATCCATCATATCTGACTAGGTGGATGAACCATCATGTTCGACGCCAAGGAGACGATCAATTAATCTGCCTAGCATGGCATCCATTGAGGAGCTGAGAACTCCAGATTTTGAAGAGCTTCTGAAGTCATTCTGGGAGGCCAGGTCTGCTTCCAAGCAGGCAAATGGGGATGTAAAACATTATTCTGGGGCATATCAGTCTCAACCACAAGCCTTGAGAGACGCAAGAGTTCCTCTCACTGCAATAAATTAAGAGTATGCTAGTTCCACTTGATGTGATACTAGTGCCAGATGTTAAAGCATGTACAGAAGTTAAACTTTCTAGTCTTTAGGTGTACGTAAGCATTTTTATTTCATTGATTATCCTATTTGTTGAGGGATTTGTGCTCCCAGACTGAATTGTTTGTAAAAATCAGGAAAGAAGATCTGTTGCATGATTACATACATGTAATGTATCTATCCCTCCACAGATCCAGTTTGAGTTGTTCTTTTTATTTTTTATTTTATTCATTTGAGATTCATAAGTATCTGGGAACTGTAAATAAGAATTGGAGTGAATCAGATTGCTGAATCGTTTAGCAGCATTATGGTTTTTCTTTACAGAAGTAGCCATGTTACATAGTCATAGGGTTACAGACTTGCATTCTCTGATATTAAGGTGTCCACATGGAGCTCCAACAAGGGGAGTCTTGGAAGTTCAATTCTGCCATTCAGACTCCTCTGCTTCGTGCTCTTCACGGGAAAGGCTCGGACAGCATTAATGTCTGAAATCACAATTGTCTACCAAAACCATCCTCCATCTCCGTGGCGTAAAGCTAACTTGGAAAGGTGTAATGTGCCTGAATAACTCACAGTTTTCCAAAAATTATATGCGTAGGTTGTGTTCCGTGGTCTTCTGGGATTTGAGTGACCATCTCCACACTGCTTAAAAGAATGGGAGTGAAAATCTATACATGCTCCCTATGTTTTCCTTTTAATCGATGTCCAGAGGTATTGAATGGTGTATGTTACAAGCATTCAAAAAAAAAAAAAAAAATGAACGTATTTCCAATTCTTATATACTATTCTATATATGACCCTCAAACTTCAAAGATCCAAAAATCTAATGTTGATCATTCATAAACTCAATAAAAACATGTTAACTACCACCTAGAGCCATTTGGGTTTCCCGATGGCTAATCTTGTATAGGAGCCTTATTTGATTTCATGATTTTCAAAATTATTTCCATGATAGCATAATAACGTTCACTCTCTCCCCAACTTCGTAATCAAGCTATTATATTGTGTGAAAAATAGCTTTTCAATTTCTAGTCAAAAAAAAAAACAATGCACTGTAGCCATCACAACGCCCCTAAAACCGTACCGAGAAGTAGCTCAAACATTCGCCCGACAGCTTTCCGGCAAGCGACGGAAAACAATTTTGCCATAAGACTCTTTGACGACAGCTATTTTGTCAAAGCATTTCCCACTCTTCTTCCATTTCAAGCGCACAAATATTGAGCATCCATGCAAACGTAAGCACATAAAACTTCCCCGAATACCATCATGACAAGCCTTGAAACATATAAAAAGCCGGGATCCCGGACAAAAAGAGTCCAAGCATTATCCCAGGGAGGTACAAGTTTTGGATACAAGAATGATGATTCAGCCTAAGCGCCTTCTCTGAATTAAGCTATTGCCAAGGCCTTACTCCCAACATGGGAACATTTTCTCCAAAAGATAGAACAAAGCATTAGCAATAAGCTTAGTGTCACTACACTAGTTTTCCAGTTATATGGAAGAACAGGATGCATATCAGAGCCCCCAGAACCTGCTGATCCCACAATACTGAAAGAAATTAGATAATGCTGCACAGAATCAAATCTTTGGGTTTCCTGGGGGTGTGCTAGACAAATATGACAAATCCAAGAAATAGTGATACGACTTGGAACAATATCTCAGAAGCATTTATAATCTTTAATAGCTAATACCTGTCAAACGGTGCCATTCAAGGCAACCACTTAAAATCTGTGATCAGATCGAAGCAGTCAGAGCTCAATTGCTTTCACATATATAAACCATGGAACATAATGCTGCTTCATCATATACCACTGAAAAGTGAGAATTTTGACAAAAAATATAAGAAGGGGCAAAAAAAAAATAAAAAAAATCTGTAGATGCCCATGGTTTTTCACTCTACCCATTTGGGACCCTCTTGAGGGCTTGACGAAGTTCATAACTTTTTGCTCCATCGGAGGCTATATCATTCCTCTCTAAGTAGAAAGAATGGAAGTGTTTACAGCTGGGATAAATATTTTTTTCGAATCATGAAGGATTCATCGAGACGTAGAAAACCTCCAAGCCTCAACAATTGCACTACATATGTTACAGTGCCGTAAGGGAATATACATGTAGAGGGCCACACCTTGAATATGCATGACTCCCAATGGGCCAAATAGTGAAAATGTATACTTTGAGACCATATTCACCCCACATGCGAAACTTGAAGCAAGCCAGTAGTGCAAAGTACACTTGATGACCTCCTCACCTGCGAAAAATGAACGCATTATCCACATTGTTAGTAGTTGCATGGAAAATGTAAAGAAGCATAAACAGGATAAACCCTACCAGTGAACAGAGAGGAAAAAGGATGGGAAAAAAACAAAGAGCTAAGAGCAACAGGAAAAAAATGAATTAAAAGAAAGAGAAAGGAGAACTTTATCTTTTTCTGTAAGAGATCAACACTATATTAAGGATGGACGCTGCACTTTTCTAAATAAAACTAGACTATTTTTTTGAAGCAACAAACTGTATTCTGACTTTGATGGCCATATTTTTACTCTTCATGGATACAGCTAGAGTGTCAGCTCCTCTTCTGACCATAATTTTTGCTGAACATCATCAACCTGGGAACTAACAAAAATTATAAAAGCCAGCAAATGCACTTCACTATGTAGCCATAGCCAATGAGCCTTTATCCCTTTCTGGGTCTGAGCTGTAAAATTTTGGTCACTTGGAGTACTATAATCATCACAGATTGTTCAAAATAATGTGGCACATGAATATGGACATACATGCTGCTCTTAGCTTAGCTACATCTCCCGAACCACAATGAGCTGGACACAATACAGGGAAACTATGTTACTCAACAAACAACTCAGCTGAGGAACATTGGCCTGAGATCCTAAAAGAAAAAAAAAACATTTAAAAGGGTATATCATTTTAAACAAACCAAACTATTAAACATTTATCTAACAACCTTTAATTTAATTTTCCATGACAATCTCCAAATGTTGCAGGTTAAAAAAGTTAAAATATTATATATCTGCGTTATCCTCCTCTATACACGGCCAATCTCAACTGAAACTACCAATCACAAGTTCAGAAACATCTACTGTAGTTCTGTTCTCCATTTTATGATTCCAAATCTAGCCATGCATGAGAATAGTCAATGGATTTGTTCCTACCAGAGTTCAGCCAATCATTCGGTACTTAGAGCATTTCCAAGCTCTTAGTTTGTGACCAAGAAACATGCGCGGATTCATTGCATACTTATTTGGCTTCATTAATGAATACAAGTATGCTGACATATGCAATGCATGTCAGAGGAAGGGATTTCAAAAGCACCACTTTTAAGATAGAAAACCAAAGGCATAAAAATTACTGAATGTAAACATAAAAATAATATATTTAAAAAAAAAATGATATTAAGTACACTGAGAAATAGATAAAAAACAAAAATGAGAAAGTAAAATAAAATAAAATAAAACAAAAAGACAACATATGGCAGCTGGATGTGATCTGGTCAAGCAATTGTATATTAGCAATTATTCATTTACTTATTTGCGCACAAAAATAATACGCCCCTATTGACTTATAATAAAACAAAAATGAGACAACATACGACCTCTGCATGTAATCCAGTCAAGCAATTGTATATTTGTAATTATTCATTTACCTATTTGTGCATGTAAATAATACACCCCTGTTTAGAAAAAGGAAATATTATGTGATCTTAATGGGTGGCCATGATTCTAATTTGAACATAATAAAGGCCAGGCATTTATATTAGGGTATGATTAGATATTATTATATCAATGGAATCTCGATTAAACATCGATATTTAGGCACCTTATTTTTTTGCATTCTTCTAATTTTGAATCAGTGATATGAAGAGAAAGAAACTTGAAAGAGTTTTTTTCCCTTTTTTCCTTTGTGCGTGGGGGGTGTATTTTAGCAAAAATTGAAAATAAATTTTGCTAGAGTATTTCAAAATTCAAAAGTCTAATTTTCCTAATGAAGTATAGAAACACAAATACTATGTTCCGTTTAGCTATTTATCTAATTAATTCTTGCCTTAGAATTTAGTCCCCTATGTCAAATTGTATCTCCTTCTCTCCACCCATAGATCCTTACCGGACTTAGGACTTGAGGGCTGCACTTCCTTGGCATGAACTCAAATTTGGTAAGCAGAGGTATGTCACCCAAACTTGAAACTACCCTTCCCAATTTCCCGTCAGGCCCTTCTCTCTCCAGTGTTCTCTTGGCCAAAAATTTAACAGCATAGGTTTGCGTAAGTTAAGAAATGAATGATAAAGCATTATAACTTCCAAGAACCATATATTCATAGGTAGAGCTGACAATATATGGAAGAAATGAGTCATGTTGCCTATGACTAAGTTTTCACCAACAGGCTATGGAGATCCTAGACATTCTATGACTGAGTTGCCTATGAATGATTATGCTAGTTAAAAGAGGGCTATGGACATCCTAGATGACATGGTTAACATAACTTCATGAAGAGTTCATGCAGTGTTAAAGGATATTCCAGGCATCCTTGTGTATATTCTTGTAATATCTATCCTAATTATGGGCTCTCCCTTCCAAAATGTAACTCAGATTTATTGAAGATAAAACTAGGTGACGCAAAAGCAAAGGGAATGAAGAACTTATAATTAGAAGGCTCTCCAATGTCTCTGATGATAGAATCCACCAATCAAAATTACTCTCCACTGCTGCAATTTCCATCAGCTTGTAAAAGAAACCAACTTGAAAACAATATCTTGTAGCCTCATTTTGCCCGAGTCTGATTATGGCATAAATAGAGGAACATAGTAAGGGGTACACTCAATGCACAGACCGTTCACTTTCCTTTTTTTGTAGATTGCAGAATAATCAAATGATTTCGACTGCATTGAGGGCATCTGACAGAGATTGTCATCTCCCAGAGAACCTCTCCTTGTTGATCAGGTAACTATGAGGTCCCCGAAAAATCTACTTTAACTATAAGCCACACTCCTTGAATCACAAGGCAAAACAATAAGACATGCCTGACGGTTTACTGTTTTAGAGAATCATAATCTGCGTATAGATATTTGCGCATTAACCCATTTTTTTGCTTCTCATCATCAAGCTTGGATTTATGTACTTGCCAACCACATATTTTGGCTTTGATTGACTATATCAGCTAAAGACCTATATACTTGCTATAGTTATAAAAATATCGTATGATATTATTTTTCCAAGTCAATAAGTATCACATTTCTATAATTTTAAGCATACTGTCTCAAAGATTCCCACAAATAAACCTGATAAAAAACAACTAAACCACCAGCCATGAAGTTGCTCACTGGATCCAGTATTAATTTTCTATCAAAAGTTCATGCACGCAATTCAAGATTACCTCACTAGACTGCAGAAAACAACATCACTATTGGAACATCCAATTAACAGACTACTAGCTTAGTAATATACATATGTGAGCACATAAGAATACTTGTGGGGAGTTGAAGCTAACCAAGTCAACATTATCAGCATGATTAGCCTGATATAAATTACTGTGAAGAAAAGAAAACACTGAAAAAGAATATCACGAAAAAAAAGGAGGAAGATGAAGAGAAAAGAGTAGAAATACTAGTAGAAGCAAGGGAAGAAACACAAGCATACATTCAAAAGTCGTCGGACATGACATGAAATTGCCAGGCATGCCAGTGTTGGAAGCTTAGATGATGACATTACCCAAAAAAACAAGGGAAAATTCGAACAAGTAGTGCTTTATGTAATTGAGATAGAAAAACTATCTGGTCTCATAGTTGCTAATAAGTTAACCTCATAGATAACACAAAGATGAAAGAAGCTTCTCAGATGAAGAGTTAGGTCAACATTAATACCATAAGTGCTGTCTACTTCATGGTAGATTGGGGATTGTATTTCTCATAATCCAGTGACAAAACTAGATTGGGAATCCCTAAAGGAAGCAGGAGGAAAAAACAAAACTTGAGTTCATCCATTTCAACATTTCCTAATCCCCCCATACAGATTCAAAAGTTTAATGAGGTGAATGACAAGGGAATTACCTTTTATTATAATGGACATTTTAGAGGTAATTATCTCATTTAGCATATATCAGATTATTGATTGAAATCAGTATATGCAAGGTAGTTATGCAAAATCAGATATCTGTATATATGCAATTACAGAAGGATAGAAAAAAAAAAAGCATGATCAATGTTGCCAACCCTCATAATAATAATAATCTCTCTGGCTACTTCTGAAGGAAGCAGCAAACTAAAGAATTCATGGAGGGAGTTTGCTTTGTTCATGGATGTGTCAAGGAGATCAAGTAAGAAGTTCAGACAAGTTAGTTACATGCCTTTGTTTCCTAAACAAAAAGGTAAATAAAGAAAATGAAGCATGGAGTCCAATTATGGGAATTCTCCTCTATTAGTCCTACAAGTCCACAAAATTTTCTGCAAGGGTGATCAAAGCGGATTTTGAAATGTGTTATCGACCTAAGAAAAGAAAGGCATAAATTTTATTATCTCGATATCTAATTTTGATTTCACCAGACGACATCCAATAGAAAGGGAAACACTAATATACAAACTGCAAGCATTTTTTATCACATGGACCATCTTACACAGGTCCAGATTAGCCTCTAAATGAACAACACTTTGACAGTCTCTCAACTCATCAAATAATATTCCACCCACTCTCACCCCATCGTCTTTTTGTAATGAATTTATCTGAAAGTAGAACTAAAATCTGGAAGAAACATGAACTTAAATATTAAGTGTCATATTCTATGGATTATAAGAAAGAAAAGGCAAAAGGAAAACCAAGGAAATATGCTTTGTCTTATACACTGAAATCTGAATCCTTGCTTTTCATAATATATTTATGTAGATTGGAACTTCAAAGCATGCATTAAATTTGGACGAAACAAATCCTTGATAAATAGGCATGTTCATGCAAGGTTTCAGGATTAATATGGCATACTCAAGAAATCTAAATTCATTTTCAAATCAAAAGAAACTAACACCAAATTTGAACATGTAAAACAGATTACAGCAACAGAGAAAAATAAGATGATGATATTTAATAATGTGTGATAAGATATATCCCATTATTTTATAGGACCGAAATGTAGCAAGGTAAGCCCTTTCCTGATATTGCAGAAAAGTTACACTACAATCGGAATACAAATTTTCAAAAACAGTATATGGTTTCCAGTCATCTATAAAAGAACGGAAGAAAAAATGATTTCTGATCTGTGAAAGAGTTTGACAGTGTTAAGTTACTGAACACCCTGCTTCTAGACAAATAAATAATTATTAGAAACTTCAAAAAAGAAAAAATCAACAAAATCACATGCACTGACACAGAAAAAAAAGTGTATGCTACAACCCTCACGAAAACCTAAGACCGCAATGATAAGTCAAATAAAAGATGAAATGAGTTGCATAAGAAAAAAGCTGGAGAATTAGGTTTTGATCCTCAGAAGCATATATGAAGAGATTGGCATTTGGAGAAAGCAAAGAACCATAATGAGAATGCAGTCATAGCATGTAGTGAAGATCCATTATGAATGTGAAATTCTAACAGGTTGATAAAATTGCTTATGTGGATCGGCATCTCTCTACTTTGTTTAACTTTTAAAAAAAAAAAACTTGAACATTA
Source organism: Phoenix dactylifera (assembly GCF_009389715.1). Classification (NCBI taxonomy): domain Eukaryota; kingdom Viridiplantae; phylum Streptophyta; class Magnoliopsida; order Arecales; family Arecaceae; genus Phoenix; species Phoenix dactylifera. Next base: position 2,317,228 of record NC_052394.1, on the reverse strand, counting down.
ACTTTGATGATACCAAAAAGAAAGTGGTAACCAAATCCATTTTTCTGCTAGCATTTGGCATGTCAGTTTACGTTTTGCAGTCATAGTTGTGTATGTCAAGGTGAAGATGTGAGAGATTTCAGCAACTTCAGAATCACTATCGAGTCGCAGGTGTTAAGACCACAGGGTGTAGATGTCAACATTAGGTAATCTAAGGAAAATGAGTGCCTCTAATAGTTACCTAAGCTTATCTTTAATGACTCCTAAGAAGTTCAGCAATGAACTTCTCAAAATACTAGAAGGCTGCTCAAGGCAGCAGATAGTACAATAGGATTGAGACCTAAGAGATGATGTAGTTTGCAGCTTTTGTCCTGCACCACACTGACTTAACTGCCTTTGTATCCTGAGAGGATTGTTGTCCCCATTTATACCCTCCCTAGTCAATTATCACCTTTGCATAGGGGCTTGGAAGCCAGATCTTACCTTTGCCTACAGTACTAGCAGAATACACATGAGATCATAGGCCCAGGATCAGCAAGTTAACCAGGGAAGGAAGATATTGGCAAAGTGACCTTGATTAATTTTCAATTTCCTCTATATGGTGGGGATTATGTAATGGCATTTAAATGCTCTAGTTCATGATATTTTTTACTACATCTTCAATTGGGAAAATGTTGGACTGAGTAGCGAAATGCGTAGGACTTCCCAAATATCTATACATTATGGAACAACATACGAGATCAGGGATATCTTCTCTTTATCTCAGATCTTTATATTCCCTCATTACCATCTCCACGTTTCCAACTCCATCCAATCATGGCAACCAAATGATATTCAGTCGTAGAAGATCTGATATGGTAATACTGGACAGGAATTGAGAATTTAAATATCCCCTTAAATTTAATGATGCCATATGTTTCACGAGTTTTTTGTTATATATACATGTCTAGTTCCTTGCAATGAAGAACTAAATCAGATGCTCATGTATTACTTGTAAATGTCTCAGCATAAGTCCATAACAAGTTGCATATGCAAGCATTAAAATAAAATATTCAAATTAGACGAGTTTAACTTCAGCATGCAGAGTATCAAGCAGGAAAATGATGTTGAGTAGCATTATGTTTATTTAAAACTAATTTCCTCGACAATTGCTGCTGCCTTTTCTATCTTTTAGTAAAGGTCCAGTGCATTTTTTTCCTTTCTTATTTCCTGAACTTGATTTAAATATATAAAACATAGCAGACATCATAATCTTAGCCATCATAATCTTTTATGTCCAAATATCAGAAAAAAGAATTTGAAAGATAGATTGCCAGCTGTAAATTAACTATATTAGGGTCAGTGAAGTCTTTTAGATGACACAGACAGGTCCACAAATGCAGTGACAAAGAAGAAAACCACAAGAACAGGCATCCAAATCAGTAACCACTGGTCTTTTTCACAAAATCTTAGTATAAAAAAGTTATAGAAAAATAACCAGGTGACGCAATTATTAACAAGCAGTATGCAGAAGTACTAACTAACCAGCACATGTAGATTCACGGACTTTACCTGGATCTGTTCTGCAATGAACATACAGTTATTGATTATGGATCATCCATTCTTCACAACAACCCTGTACTCAGGAGCCCAACTGGCTTTTCTCTGCTAAAAGCTTCATCATCAAAATCTTCATTTGTGGAGTTCTCTTGACATACCATTTTGTCTTCCCGCAGGGGATTCAACCCAAGAGCCTCCCAACTCCGTGAACCGCTTTGGTTCCTGCTACTGGGTTTAGAATCAACAAAAGACTGGATGTTCTCCATATCGGGCCTCGAATCATTATAAACAAGTTCAGATTTCTCCCCTACTTTGATGGATGATGACTCAATATTAGGATCAGGATCATAATCATATCCGGCAGTAGAACCACCTACAGTTGGATCTCCAGTTGCATGATAGCTGCCATCGTTAACTGCTCCCATATCTGATTGATCTGTAGCATCTTTTCTTTGCCTTTTCCATTTCTTAGTGGAAGAGGTACCATCATCCTCAAAATCTTCCTCCTCCCTGTCTCTATGCAGATAAACCCACAATTTTCTCTCACCATCAAACTGTACACAAGGATCACGTTCATAATGCAACCGGTCTAGGGCCCCACTGACAACTTGGTTAACTTGTGCATCAGAGACATCTTCAACAATATATTGTGAGTCCCTAATAAGAGTACAAACATCTGCTCTAGTTCCAATACTCCCAGGCAATCTGGCAGCTGCATCACGTACAAGACAAAGAATAGTAACATGAGGTGGGCGATCAGGCTTCAGCATAAAATGATCCCGAGCTTTTGATGTTGGCTTTCCACCACCTCTTCTTAGCGGAGCAACAATAGATTTTTTCCCATCAGCAGCAGTGTAGGAAAAGGCCCGATCTGGAATAGAATATCTTAAAAGTTCTTCTTTACGGAAATATGCCCTCATTTCATCAGAGCTTGGGCTAATAGTACTTAGACTCTTCTGGGCTCTTAAATCTTTGAACCTCTCCTTCTCATCCAAGTTTGACAACATTGATATTGGAGGTGCTGGAAGGCTTCCTATTTGCTGAAGGGTCTCCTGACCAGATTTTAGCCAATTAGCAAATGCATCGACCAACTTCACCAGCATCTTATGGGGAATACCCCAAGCTTCAGCAGAAGTCTCCTCTTCAACAGTATCATTATCAGATGAACTAGTAATAACGGGACCAACCCACATCCAACTTTTGTTTGATTTCTCATAGAACACAAGCGCCTTCCAACCTTTTGCTCCTAAAGGTGCCGTCTTAGATGAAAATATTTTCAGCACTCCACGGACTAAATCCTGAAGTGGCTCCTGTGTTTCAAGAATGCACGGATCTCCTGGATTCGATCTAACTCGATTGACAATCTCTTGAACAGTAAGAAAAGGTAAATTATTCTGACCAGCGTGCTCTGAAGTATGTCCATCCATTTTCTCATGAGAATGGCGCATCCATGGGCCATTGACCACTTGAAGCAAACTGCTCTGCTCTCCTCTCATTAGTTTTGGTCTACCATCATTCTTTTCACGATGCTTCCCCATCACTGCGGAATCTTCTGTAGTAGGAGTAATCATTGCTTTCCGGATAGCTGAAAGAAGATGTATGATGGAAAATGAAAAGCCGGTGTGAATTGTAGGTGTGATCAGGGTAAATGGTTTCTTTTGCAACTTTCCCTCTAGATCTACATCTGCTGTTCTTTTTTGTAGAATGCTTGGCTCAGGAGTTGCCACAGTCAAAGAATCAGAAGCAGCATCTGCTTTTCTTTTTCCCTTCTTCTTCATGACACTCTGGTCATCGATCTGCTGCTTTGGACTTGACTGTTGGTAACGAGGTTCATCTGGCTTGTCAACATACATACCTTCAGGCTTCACTTTTGGCCTCTTCTTCACAGTGTTGCACCCTAACAAGGACATGTTTAGTTTTTCATGACAATCAGCTTCAATAGTACGAGCATCAGAAGGTTGATTTCTGTTCCCCGACTTGTTAACTCGCATCTGGCTACCCAGTAACTTGGAACTTCCATCCAAATTCTCCTCCTGCTCATCCAACATGCCACTGCCATAATCACGCGAATAAATTGGCTGCCGTGAAGAATTGTCCAGATCAACCATTCCTATATGCTTTTTCCCTGTATTATAAGTCTTCAGTAATGGCGGTTGTAACTTCTCTTTAGACTGTGGCACTTGGCCCTTCTTCATAAATTTCACATCGTTCAAGTAATTGGGCTCATTTGTTTTACCTTTTTGCTTCCTTTTTGTAGAGTAAGGTTCTTCTTCTCGTGTATAAATGTTTGTGGCTCCATCAGGAAAACGGGAATACGCTTTTTTGTCCATCTTTGCAAGCTTGTTGGCCTTTTTAGAATCATACAATGATTTGACGAGTCCTGGGTGACGGACCTCTATGTCCCCACTTAAATGCCCCAACTTCCTCGCTGATGGATCAATACCTCCGTCTTCCTCAACCTGGTCTGATGAATCAGATTCTGTCTCCTCGCTTTGAGCATACATAGTAGTGCCCCTTGCATAGCCCATACTCATTTCCTCATACTGAGCAGACTTAATTTTTATCTTCCCTTGTAATGTTTTGGCTCTAAAATCAGAGTGGAAGTATGAATCATCCATCTGTGCTGGAATAGTTTTATAAGACTTGATTTTTGAGTCATGCCCAACTTTACTTTTGCCAATTTTGTAATCATCCCCAACCTTCCATTTCTTGCCTCTATCCATGGAAATGGCTTCTTCAAGCTTTTTGTTATGCCGAAAGGGCTGAGTGCCAGCTGACTGGTCAACCTGATTTCCTTTCAGAGCTTGATAATTAGGCTGCTCTCTGGCAGGATATGCCCACTCCTCGGTATACATAGCTTGCTTCATGGTTTCAAGAGACTGATGATCATAAGAAGCTACAGTGACAGCCTGATCAGAATTCCTGCTCCTACCTTGATAATAAGACAACCCATCATAACCATCAGGGCCATCATCACCAAATATACCTCTGCCATATCTTTTTAGTAATTCCTGCTTCTTTCCCGGTTTCAGCAAATTAGTCCTGGCTGCTGCATTTCCACGAACTGCATTCCAGTCTCCCTGCAAGCCCATCTCATAACCTTGCTCCTCCAAATCATCCTCATCACCACTCATCTGATGTCTGGCCCTTTGGGAATTACCCAAATCATACCCTGCAACCTGATCCTGCCGGTGAAGAGCTAAGAGAGACATTGGTGGTCTAGTCTTTGCCTCCCCACTATGCTTAGCAGCAGAAGGATACTGACCTGCCGCTCCAAAGTACTCCTTTTGGGCAGAGACTTTGGGAGCGGCAACCTTCAACACCCCCTTCGAGTTCTCTTTCCCAAACTTCATCTGCTCCATTGGCATGCCACTCCCATGAGACAATATATCAAAGGAAGGCCTCGATGACAGCACTGCCTGCCGATCCATCTTAAACCTTTTAGTCCAGTGATGATCACCAGAATCCCCACTCTCTGAATCTGTCTCAGACCCCACTTCTCCATCCCTCTCATAATGCAAAGGCCTCTGGCTCCTGAGGATATTCAACAGCCGAAGCCTTTCTTCGATACCATACCCTGCACAGTTCTGCCAAGCATCCCTTATCCGAATAAGGCTTCCTACCATAGCATTCTGATACTTGCGCAGGTGATGGTAGTGATCCCGCCTCTGTAAGAAGTTCAGTCCCCGGTGGTAAAGAACAATTCTTGGGTCGCAAAGCCCACCCTTCAGCCGATTGAAGAGTTCAACGAGCGGGCTCCCAAAGTGGAAGTTTTGCCCCGAGAACAGCTCCTTGAGAGTCCGGCAAAACGTCTCCTGGTCCACATCAGGGAGGTACTCAGCCAAGCCGAACCGCTCCTCCTCCGAGAGGCACTCATTCCAGGTCTCCAGCGAGAGGACCGCCCCCAAGTCGGGAAGTTCATAGAGCTCCAGCGGGATGCTACAGCTCTGGTTCCCGACTTGGCAGAACTCGGTCCCAGCCTCCCCGAGCTCGGAGAGATCAAACTCGTCGGATCCCATCCCAGAGTCCACATCCGAGACATCGGAGACATCAATGTCCGACGCCGAGCTCCGAGTCCGGACCTCGTCCTCCTCCTCCTCACTCGACACACTGCCCCGACTCCCCGGCGAGGAATCGCCGTCCAGCCTCGAAACCCTAAAGCTATTCTTCACAATCGCCATGGCGCCCCAAGAAAACACAAACCCACCACGGACTCCTCAATATTTGCCACCACCAACAACACCAAAAAAAAACACCTAAAACGGCGAAAAAAATAACCGTAAAAAAAATCAAACAAAGAAACCCTAGCTTCGATCGAGAGCAAAAACAAGAAAGCGGGAAGGAAGAGACGTACCAGTAGAGGAAGAACGCGAGGGATACCGCCGTCCAAATCGAAGAATTCGACCAGGTCTCTCGGTATTCGTGGAAACCCTAAAAAGCCAGAGCGGAGAAGGAGAGAAGGGTGGGGGCGGTTATTTATATGGATGGGGGTGAGAAGGGGAGGGGAGGGGGAAGGGGGGCGAAGAAGACGACGAGGACGTGGACGCGTGTGGGTCGTCGGATGAAAGATAGGAGAAGGTTCCCGGTTAGATAAAAAGGGTGAGGAGGGGAGAGAGAGAGAAGAGGGGTAGGGTTGGGAAATAAATAAAATGAGAGGGGGGAAGGGCAATTTGAGAAGGAGAGGAAGAGAAGGGGGGAAGAGAGAGAAAGAGACGGGGGAAGGCGTGTTCGCAGGGGAAGAGAAAGCAGAGAAGTGTGGAATGGGACGGCGACCCAGCACCGAAACCGAGACGGGTTAGCGATATAACGTTTCGGGTTCGGTAACGGGGTGAGTTTGGTTATAGCCGTTGAATTTGGAGACTGGGTGATTTTAATAACGCGACTAATTTAGATCTGGACCGTTGGTCGTTGTGAGCTCACGTGGAAAATTCGTATCTGCCGGGAAATACGAATAGGTTTTCAGTTAAAATAGTATTCAAGCACACGTGCATGCCACGACGTGCTTAGTTGAATAAAGATTTCTTTTATTCCGGTTATTTGATAAATACACCCCTCTTATTGGTGGAATTGGTTTTATTTTTTTCATTATTTTTTTTTTTTTGCTTAAACGGGCATTTCATACATCACGGGTACGAATACACCCTAAAGAGTCAGAATACAAAATGTCCCGAAGTGCTCCGGGCATCTCTCTCTCCCCAGCCCATAGGGTGCCTCCAGAGTGGCTCGCAACAAACGCGGCCACCCAATCGGCCGCCCCATTGGCCTCACGATATACATGCATAGCCTGTAGCATAACACCCTCTCTCACCATCATCCAAATGTCACGAAGCAGAGGATGGGCATCTCCGTGACCAACCGGGCCCCTGCGAATCCAGCTAATCACCGTAGCCGAGTCGCCCTCCAGAAGAACCGAACTCGCTCGAAGTACACGCCGCACATAGGACAAGCCCATCCAGGCCGCTCGCAACTCTGCCCCTGGGACCGAAGTATCAAAAATCTGACGACCCCCTGCTGCCACCACATCCGACGTCGGGCCCCTAACAACAAAACCGGCCCCTCCCCTCCTACCACCGTCCAAGACAGAGCCATCAAAATTGACCTTGAGGAAACTCGGGGGTGGGGGCTCCCAGGTAAAGAATACCCTATGTGGAGCTGCCGAAGCACTGTGGGATCCCCAGATGTCCCGAGCTATCAAAGGTCTATGAGCTGGCTCTGCCTGGATCATCTCTGTCGCCTGAGAACAGGCCCGCTCCATCACGAACCGTAGGGACAGCCGATGCTCACCAAACACCCGGGCGTTCCTGGCTAACCATATCTGATACGCTGTGCAGGACGCCCTAATAGCCAATCCCCGCATCCGAGCAGAACCGGCCCAAAGCCGAACCTCCTCCAAATAAACCTCCCTACTCCTCCAGGTATCCTCCGGGATCCCAGTCAGGCTCCAAACACCTCTCGCCCATACGCAGTGGAATAGAACATGATCCACCGACTCATCCACCCCACAGTCCAGGCATGAGGGGGAAAGGCCCATACCACGTCTACACAGCTCTGTGCATGTCGGCAATCGCGCCCAGGCCACCTTCCAGAGGAAGAGAGCAACCCTCTGGGGTAGCCCAAACCTCCACACCCAGCCACAGTCTAGCCCCAGCTGTGTATCTGGCTGAACAATCCGGGCAACATCACCGACCCCAAAACTCGCTCTACTGGTGGTGCTCCAGACTCTGACATCTGGACCTCCAGACCCCGGAAAGGGAATCGACCAAACCCACTCTACTAGATGCTCTCCAAACAGCTCGCCCAGCCTGTCGCTATCCCACTCGGCCCCTCCTGGTCGGAGCAGATCGGAAACTCGGAGACCCTCCCCCGCCTCAGTGCTGAGAGTCGTCGGCCATAGTCTCAAGGGAAGTGCATCCACCCATGGGTCCGCCATCACATCAATACTCCGTCCGTCACCGATCAGCCACCTCGAATGCGCCAGGGCCATAGGCACATGCCTCTCAATCTCTCGCCACATGAAGGATCTCCTCCGCCGGGCTGTCCCCTGGCCCTCGAGGCCCGCTCGGCCGTACCTGGCTATCATAACCTAGCTCCAGTAACCATGCGGCTCCAAGACAAACTGTGCCGCCCTCCGTGCCAAGAGGGCCTCACGTCGCACCAGGGGTGACTGCACCCCCAGCCCACCCTCCCGCAGTGGTAGACACACCCTCTCCCAGGCCACCAAATGTATCCCATGCCCCCCCCCCCCATAGGAGCCCCAAAGAAAGCTCCGCATGAGTCGCTCAATCCCCATCAGCACAGTCTTCGGCACTACTGTATGAGCCATCAGATAAAGAGGCATGGAACATAGAACTGACCTGATCAACGTCAATCTCTCCATCATGGAAAGTGAAGATGCCCTCCATCCCTGTAATCTGCTCCGCACCCTCTCCAGTAGGGTAGAGCACTCTGCCACCCGTAATCTCCTCCCTGTAATGGGAACCCCAAGATACACCAGAGCCCCTATCTGCTCCTGTATCCCCAATGTCGCCCTGATCTCCCGGCGCACCCTCCCCACAGTGCTAGGGCTGAAGAAGATGGTGGACTTTTGTAGGTTGACCCTCTGCCCAGACATCACACAATACTCTGCTAGCACGCCCTGGAGGGCTCTGGCGTCCGACACCCTCGCCCTAGCAAGTAGAAGGCAGTCATCTGCAAATAGTAAGTGAGAGATAGGTTGGGAACCCGGGGCTGGACAGTAGGGTACCAGCTCCCGATTCCCACAAGCAGCATGCAAAGCTCGGGAGAGCACATCAGAGCAAATAATAAATAAAAACGGGGACAGAGGACATCCCTGACGTAGCCCCATGGTGGCACGAAAGAAGGGCGATGGTGTGCCGTTGACCAAAATGGAGAAGCTAGGCCCATGCACACATCCTAAAATCCAATCAATCCAAACCTGGTGGAACCCAAAACTCTCTAGTGCCCGCCGTAGGAAGTCCCACCGGATCCGGTCATAGGCACGCTCCATATCTAATTTCACTGCCATCAAGCATTGCCTCCTCGAGGCTCGCTGTAGATCCCCCATCATCTCCTGGGCCAGCAAAATATTGTCTGAGATGCTCCTCCCTCCCACAAAGGCTCCCTGCTCCTGACTAATGATACGTGGCATAAGGTACCTCATCCTCCCCACCATGATCCTCGCCACCACCTTATACAAAGTGGTGCATAAACTAATGGGTCTGTAATGACTCGGTTCCGAAGCATCGGGACGCTTCGGTATCAAAGTGATGAAGGTGGCCTTCCAATTATCTGTCATGCCAGCTCGGCTGAAGTAAAGCTGTACTGCCGCCACCACTGCCTCCCGAATAATGCACCAATATCTACGGAAAAAGAATGGAGGGAAACCATCCGGTCCAGGGGCCTTATCCTCTGCAAGACCCCAAACTGCCTCCTGCACCTCCAACTCCGTCACTGGCTGAATCAATGCTGTATTCTCTGACTCCTCCACTCTGAACTCCGACCGCGGGAGAACTCCAGTCTCAAGTATCCCCCCATCCTCAGTCCATCTCGACCTAAAGAACTCAAATAAGCACTGCCTAACAGCCGAGTCCTCCTCCACACGGTGGCCCACCCCAACCCTCAAGGAGCGGATCATATTCCTCTGCCTTCTGATAACTGTCGATCGGTGAAAAAAGCTAGTGTTCCGGTCACCATCCTTCACCCACTGAATTCTGGACTTCTGTCTCCAAAAAATCTCCTGCTGACGCAATAAGGAATGATGAGAGGCTAATGATCGCCGCAGGTCTGCCAGATCGGCCTCCGTAAGCACCTCACCTCGATCCTCCCGTACCTGGGCATCCGATATCGCTGCCTCCACCTCCTCTAACCTCCGAAAGACATTGCCAACGGTCTCCCGGTTCCAACGCCGAAGACGGCGTTTAGTGAGCTCCAACCTGCGTGACACCCTCTGCATGGCGTCACCTCGTACTGGCACCCTCCACGCCTCCCTAACTATTTTCCAAGACTGGGGATATGACAACCACAGCTTTTCAAAGCGGAAGGGGCTATGATGCACAGATCCCGACACTGTCGATATCAGAAGAGGACAATGGTCAGAAGCAATCCGAGCTAGATGACTGACCTGGTAGGCTGGAAAACGCTGGATCCAGTCTGGGGATGCAATGCCCCTGTCTATCCGCTCCCACACTCTAGCTTGCCCAGATTGATTGTTGCACCAAGTAAATCGAGGTCCAGAGAAGCCCAGGTCCACCAGCCCATTCCTCCCCAGAAACTCCCGGAACTCCCTCCTATCCATCGAATCAGAGTATGGTCGGCCTCCTCTCTTTTCAGCTGGGCCTAAGATGCAGTTAAAATCACCTACCACCATGGTCGGTACTCCCTGTGTCAACAAACTAGTCAAATCTTTCCACAGGGTTCTCCTTACCCGATAGTCGGTGCTAGCATAAACCCCGCATAACACCCACGGGGGTTCATTTGGTTCTGAAATAACCATGACAATCAGTTGAGAGCAATTACAAAACACATCCACTGTGCCTATACCCCGCTTCCACAACATCAGGATACCTCCAGATAGACCCCGGGATTCCACTGCTAAGACTTCCCAGTCACGTGCCAATCGCCGCTGTACACGCTGCAATCCGTCACCGGAAACCCGTGTTTCACAAAGAAGGCAAATCTCTGGATCATGAAGCTGAACTAACCTCTTGAATGAGGAGGAAAAGGATGGCTTGGCCGCCCCCCTACAATTCTAAGCTAAAACCTTCATTAAAAATTAATTCATCTTCCCCACTCCAGGAGCCAAGGCGCCTTCCTGGATTGAAGCCTTCAACAAATCTACAACCCTCCCATGATCCAAAATAGGAGACCCCTGTTGGGATCCCCCTGGCACTCCCCTTGTCACCACCGCCCCTGCTGGCAAAGTTGCACAACCCACTGTTCTCGGGCTGCCCAATTCTGCTGGAGGAATTCTCCCAGGTAGGAGTGATATAGTGGTCGACGGGCTGGGAGAGCCATTGACAGAGACCTCCACCGGGAACCTCAGGACCCCCTTCTCCTTGCCCAACTCCACCACAGGGACTTCCTCCAGCTTACCACCCGTGGGTTGACCCGGCTCGCCATCAATTGCTACAGTCGCCGGCGTCGACAGTCCCCCACTCGTCGGCACCATCCGACACAGAACAGTGCTCTGAGCATCCAAGGAGGAGGAGGAAGGAAGCGATACCAAGGTTACCTGCTCACGAGCTTCAGCCTCCATCGTCGTCGCCGGCCGCATCCCGTCCGCCAGCTCCGTCCCATCCACTGCCGTGCCGTCCGCCCGTGGAGAGGTCGACCGCAGCACCATTGAGGAGCCATCGACCCCCCTGAGTAAAGCTCCGGCCGGCTTCTGACGATTGGGAGCCCTCACCGGAGGTAAGGAGGCACTCCGGAAGTGTCTCCTTCCTTCCTCCCTCCGGCAATTCGCCAGACCGTCGAAAGAAGGGGACGACGTGATTCTGGGCAGACAATGGGCCGGCCCATTCACCGGATTCCCCGCCCCCACCGCTGGGCTAGGCTTAGATGGGCTCCTGGCCCGTTTCATTGGGCTTTGACCCAGCCCTTTAGTCGATCCATGGTCCGCCTGGTGGACCAACTCATCCAGGCCAACCTTCTGGCCCGTTCCCCCAACCGAGTTCCGAGTTAACTCGGTCAACCCGGTCGCCACTCCGAGAAGGGGAAACTCACCGTTCATGGCTACGGAGCTACTCGCCTCCCCCTTCGCCGGCGACCTCCGTCTGGCCACTTTGGTAGGCTTTTGCCACCCCTCCGTATCCGCCGGTGACACGGGAGAGCGCACCACCACACACGGAGAACCCAGCCCCGGCTCAGGTGGATGGCATACCTGTGATGTCTCCCCTTTAGACTCAGTCATCTTCTTCGCCGCCGGCTTGCTCGCCCACGGTTTCCGGATCTTAGATGTCGATAGCCAGGGGCCAACCAGGTTCCTATTCCCAGATGGTAGGCCCGTCTTCTCCCCCTCATTCCTCTCCCCTGTCTCCGGTGACGGAGCCTGCTGGGCAGTAGCAGTTGCAGTCGCCATCGGAGTTGGAGGAAGCGGGCAAGCCTCCTCACCATGACCGAGGCGGGCACACCTGTAGTAGAAACTCGGGAGGTTTTCAAACCTGAAGAGTTGCCAGTGCAGGTCGGTGCCAATCCGGATGAAAGTCCCCGGTCGGATCGGCTCCCGGGCATCCAGTTCCACCTTGACTCGTGCGAAGCCAGTCTTCCGGCCAAGATCAGTGGTTTTGTCCAGTGCCAGAGGGCGGCCGGCCTTCGCAGCGATGTTCCGGATCAAGCTCTTCGACCAGTATTCCAATGGCAGGTTAGGAAGCCTCAGCCAGACAATGAGCCGATGGAGATTCATATCATCCGGGACAAAGTTAGGTCGCCACCTCTCCATGGCTAGAAGCTGGCCAGCCACCAGCCACGGCCCGGCATCCATGGTGGCTTCCCGATGCGTCTTCGTCCGGAAGCGGAAGGAGAAGGTCTCGCTCGACATCACGAAGGCCTCGACATCGTAATCCAGCTTCCCAACCCTTCACAACTCCCGGCAGATCCACTCCGCTGGCACCCGGCGACCTACACTCCGAACGATGACTGCAGTATCCCTCCACGCCGCCCTTGCCAGCTCCCCCTCCTCCGGCGGTATCTCCACCACGTCCGTGAAACGCATCTTCAGCGCCTCCAGATCAGCTTCAGAGATTTTGTGGTCTGTCCAGAGCGGCGGCGGCGGTCTCGCCGTTCCTTTCGTCACATCCGCCCACGATCGACTAGTCGGTTGAGGCCGCGACGGCTTCTCCCCCTGGTCCACCGCCTCCGCCTTCCCAGCGTCGACCCGGCCGGATGGCACCATCACGCAGCCGGGGCGTTCGAACAGAGCCCCCACCCCCCAATCCGGCTACAGCCGGACCCACCCGACTCCCCCACCCGAATCCCTCGTCCACTACGCCGCCAGATGTTTGGAAGAATGCCCCACCCGTCGCACGAAGTTTGGCGCATCCGGGCGCACTCCCCAAGTCACTCTCTCTCTCTCCTCTCACACTACTCTCTTTCCGCGTGTGGACTTCATTATCTTTTTCCACGAGAGAATTAGGTCTAGTCCAACTAACGAGCTGCATTGCACCCCCATGGTAAGATTTTTCGGTCATGCCTTTGCTGAGTTGGAAAATCTATTCCTGTTTTTGGTCAATACATATTTGTACATTAATTATTAAAGAAGTTAAAGAGCTATCCCGATAAACGAACACAGAAAGTTTGAAGAGTGGTGCACTCTGAACCAATTGCTTGTTTAGTAGAGATGGGACTTGACATTTGGCTAGCCAAATTAGAAAAACAAATAGATTTGGGATAACAATGGATCGAAAATCGGCCATTTCTTATATCTACCCCGTACTTGCCTCAAGGTAGTGTAAATAGAATCTCGGGATGGGATGAATCGAGTTAGATGGGATGAGTTGGACAAATCGAATCGAATAAAGCTACAATTTTTTTTTTATTTACAAATCATTTTTTTTCTAGAAAAAAAGATATGTTAAAAGATTTATATACACAGATCGAGTTCGGAACAAATTTTATTATTATCCATACCCTATTAGAGCCGGATTGAGTACCGAATAGAATGGAGTAAATTGCCATCCTGGATGAGATTCGGGCTTGAGCTTGTGATTGGGGGTCAAGCATCATTAAGTGTTTAAGGATATATCAGATCAAGCTTTGACAAGGGAGGCCTACACCGGCCTTGAATTCAGCTATATATTATCAGTTCTTTAGGCAATACTTTAAAGCATATGAACCGTTTGGTTGGTTAAGGTTACATATATGGTTCTTCCGAAAGATAGTGTTTTTTAGGCAATGCCAATTTTTTGACACCTTAGTGTCGGGGGCAGAATTAAGAATAGCCTGGTCCAAACTGTGTTGTCAGGCGTGATCTGCAAGCAAGGAAGGTCCTTTTGAAAGGTGACTCCGCTAAAATCATTGGATGGATTCATTGAATGGATTCTGTAGGTGTCAGAAAGAATCGGTGACTACCACCCGCTGTTGAGAGGCATCCGGACATTAGTTCGTGATGGAATGGTCATTCAAATGAAGCATGTATTTCATAAGACGAATGGGGCTGCGGATTGGGTAGCCTCCTTTATTGCTAACCACTCAGGAGGCCATATATAGATGGGCGAGGCGGAGCTACCTAATGCACTCCATGATGTGTTGTTTTTTGATATAAGTAGCAAGAAGGGTTTGGCCCAAGCTAGGATCCCAACCTGTGAAGTGCCAAAGACAATACGACTCTGGCAATCAAGAGTTCAAACCAGCAGAAGCTCCAGATTCCGGCTCTATGGATCTCATGACGAGCCAGCTCTCATATTGGGACCTTTAGAAATCCTGGTGATATATCAAGATAAGGCATGCATGGTAGACTGGTAGCTGTTTTGTTAGGAAAAGAAAGCCAATTAGGAAGGGCCCCTAGGAGAAAAATATCGAAAGTTACAGGTTATGAGAAAAAAGAAATAAATGATCCCAAAATTAGAAAAGTTCTTTTGGAAGAATATGGCCACTGATCCAGCAATAGAACTAGCAACTGCCCTTGCTCTTTATCAGACTCTTCCACCGATGACAACTCGGTCTCAAGAAGAAGGCTAACTCAACCACCACTTTGCATAAATAATCACTATCGACCAATTATTCTTCTGCGCTAGCTAAATACAACACTGTTAGATGTATGAATGGTTATGGTTCAAAAAACACTGGACTTCTTAAATAAGAGTCCTTTACTGACAATGATAAACACAATGCTTCTTATAATTGATACAAATGTGTTGTCAGAGTCTCCATTCATATGTTATTAAATATAGACATGGAAACAAAGGGGGAAAGAGTGCATCTCAAAAAATGAGAATGGCTATAATTTGCAGAAATAAAATATCAAGTGCTTCCTCACACATGGCATACAAATGTTGGGTAGCATGTACTATTATAAGCTAACCACATTGAACCAAACTCTCACAGATCAAAGTAATACTTGATCCAGCTATAGCTAATGCTTCCACATATTATATATATAATAGGAGCTAATGCTAAATGCTTCCATATCAAATGTAGTAGAGGGTAGGGTGCAGAATTATGTGATTTTCTGGGCCTGATCACATGGAATCCAATCGAAGTATTCCAGAGAAATATTAGGACCTGGTTTTCAGGTTGCGAGTATTCTATCACCTCCTATGCATTCTAGTAGCAGTCATCACGATGTAGACTTTCATTAACTTGGAATATCCCAATATTTTGAGGCTTAGAGAGTCTCAAGACTTCCACATCCACATAGAAGCTAAACAACTACACATAATTAAATCAGCTACCAACACAACCAAACTAAAGAGGGAAGGCAGCAAAAACAACCCTTCCATAGGAATGTAAGAGAAATTTTCTTGTAGTTGTGCATATGCATCAATTACCCATGTCATCTTCATGATTCTCCACCCAAGGGTAGTGAGACACCATAACCACATTTAATTTAACCTTTGCCCGACACAGTGGTGCCTCCAATTTAATGCCTGTGAGATTTTTAAGAGAGCACATCAAGAAATCAGCAATCCTGCATAGATTTGACCAAGATCACTATAACATTGATAAAGAAATAGATGTTTACTTTGTTGTATCACATGGGTGGAAAAATAGATATCTCAACCTCTACAATAGCATCTTTTGATTAGCTCTAGCAAAGTAGTGTAACATCGTATATTTACCTCTCCAGCAAAGTATTATAACTATCATATCTTTACCTCCAAAAAATTGATCTTACAAAGGCAGCCCAGATGGCCTGGAAATGTTCAGACATTGGGAACTAATAGTTGGACCTGAGTGGTGCGGCCTTTCAAACCAGATAAATTTTACAATTAGTAGTATAGCGACACAAAAAAAAAATAATTATTTGTTTGAAGAACAATAATCTACTTTTTTTTTGCAAATTATTTACTTTTATTAAACTGTAAAACAATAACTTGCAAACTAACTTGCAAAAATCAATTCTTCTACATAAATTATAAAACCAAGTGAATGTAAAATAATACAATGAAAGAATAAACTTAATTTAATTCAATAATTATTCTTATGCATGATTAGGCGTTTATGTACAGACTTGTAACACATACCTTCATATCATTAATCATTTTTTTATTAATTATGCTCGCATTTAATATTTTCCCATATAAAAAATATTTGTAGTAGGTTATTTGACATTTAGTTAAAAAAATAATGATAAAGTAATGATATAATTAATTATATGACTATTTATAAAATGAACATCGAAATTTAAATTTAAAAATACTAAATAGACTCCGCATATGCTTGTGAATTCTTGTTTAAATTCAAATTTTTGCACGACACTCATGAAGCTTTATGAAGTGTGATTGATATGATCCTGCTATAATCATTCCCCATCCTAATAAGTATATCACAATTTTGCATAAAAATTATTGATTTTGCAATAAAAAGCCTTTTTTTGCGCAAAATCTATCAATAATCTTGGTGTATATCTAAGCACGATATGAGTGGTAGTCTAACCAAATATGTATTGAATTTTTAAAATATATGCATTGGTTGTTCAACAAACGCATACCAAAAACTCAAAAAATGTGCATGCATGTCTTATACTTAGACCCAAGGGCGAAATTTTTTGGAACTTCTATATATCTATAATTTTGTATAAAAAGAAGAAAATCCCTTCTCTTGTGAAATCCATAATTAAGTGGATTTTAATGCAAAATTCACCAAACCTTTCTTCAAGACAAAGAAGTAATAGAATTGCATGTTCCTCAATTGAATCTATGTTTATCAACAAAATAAATATTATGCCATTGGATTGTTTATGGTAGTTTGAATGTGTGCTTACATGCCAGCTTTTGGTATCAGTGAAAAGTAAGCGTACTTACTACTTGTTAAAATTCAATCTATATTCCCTCTTTAATTATCAACCAAGAAAGATAAATGTAGAAAAATTAAAATATAATGTATGTTTATCAACTTCACTAAATCATATCCATCCATTTAATGTCACTGATTATCTGCATCGGGAAGAGTATTTAAAATAACAGTCAATCGCAGTTTCTAGGGAGGCCTCTCGGCATGTTATAATATGTAACTGAATTTTAATAACTATTATCATTTAGTTCTAATCTCCTTGTAGCAACCATTATACAAAATAAAAGATATAGCCATTGGTTGACATTTTCAGTGTTTACTAAATACATCTCTTTTTCATGTAAATAAAATAATTTTACAACTCAAATATTGTTTTTATTTATAGTTATTTGTTTTTTTTAATACTATATAATATATAAATATATCTTCTTTTTTTAATATTATAAATAGACTTTTTTCCACAAATCTGGTATCATCCAGATGCAAACCAGAGACCTTTGATGTGCTAGGCTAATGCGTAAAACGATCAACAACATCCTCCTAGTATACACCCTAGCAGACAATGTTAGGATGAGTGACTTTTTTTAAGACTTCTGACACACCATAGAAGAAACTCTAAAGGCGAACCTAGACCATATTTCCACATCGACTAAATAAAATGAAGGAAGAGAAAACTAATAAATAATTAGAACTCCAGCCAGACCGAAAGAATTAGCTAGGATGAAAGCATTGGGAAGGGAATTTTCCTTCCCTGCTTTCATATATGATGGACAGATATTGTTTACTTAAAAAATGTCAAACTAGTTAAACAGGCCACTTTGGATATGTAAATCGAGGTCCAAGTTATCCCTACAAGGCTAATTCTAGTTAGAGTTAAAAGTGCAAAAATAATGGGCAGTGAACTTCTCTGACACTAAATAAAGTTTCAGATGCATCATTTTGTCAAGCTATTCAAAACAAAAATACTCAGAACTTCACATATATGGACCTTTCAGTGCATAAGCTACAAACTGTAAGAACAAGGACAATATTTTACACATCAGGCTCAAAATAGGTGCAAGTGTCATATATGTTCAAAATAAAGGATCTCTTGAACAATATTTACTCCAAGAAGCAAATCTTGTGAAGAAATTAATGTCTGGGAAGTAAGAAACTATTCCTCAACAAAGAGGAAGAAGAAGCTAGTACATGATGGAAATTAGACTAGAAGATTAAAACTGATGCAAGAAACAACATACAAGAAAGATGCACATAATGTCAAGGTAAAAGGTCCAGGAAGTGCCTAATTGTTATCTAGAAAGAATATCTTTTGAATGACTTTCACTTCTCTGAAAATTCTTGCTAACTACTTTCTCTATTTAAACCTGCTTTTCCACCCTTTTGTTTAGCTGTCTAGGTGATTGAAGTAGCATTGGTGTAAAATCAATACTGACTGACAATACAACTAGCCAAATTTTATTTAAATTATGTATTTCTTTTTTTATATGAATTTAAATTATGTACTTCATACATCAACATAGATACATGTAGCGATAAAAATATAAGTTCTTCAAACAGCTATGTGTGCATCCCACTGCCAATTTGTTTCAACCTGATACTTGACCACCTTCACAAATTATGGGAATCTGCAGACCCTGTATACTCCCAACATTAACACAAACATCATGTGGCAACAAAATTTTGAACATATATTTTTTCTAAAAACCATCTATATATAGCATTGTGCCAGATTCTCCCTCCCCTCCCGATCTGTTCACAAATTTCCTTAATCCAGGAACCCAACAAAACAAAGAGAATTGTTCGATTTGGTACCTCTAATATATCCAAGTAAATGGGGGCACTCCCACCAGCAGTCACACTTAGCAGACTCAAGTCAAAATTGATCTAACATTCCCCTGTTAGATCAAGACAGATTCCAGTTGAAGCAGAATTTGATATCTACGTTATTCTTACTAGTCTGGACATAGTATTTATAGCTTTTCCATTAGCACCCTATCAAGCACTGATGTTGGCAGTCCTGAGTATTACAGCTGAACTAGAATTGAAATTTGGAGGTGTCAATGTAGCATTTGAATGTGCAAAGTAAATAGATGGTACATTTAGCTTAGTAAAATTGCTCTAACCATGGCAACCTGCTTCTAATCAACTCATTCGCATCAGTCATCTGTCGTCCAACTGCATCAGACCTTAATACTTTATATTACTATTTGGCAATTTTTGTAAATCAAAGCATGAGGGCTTGCACTGCATGGACCACTCCCATGACTTGAAAATACTATCAGACAAGCACAGACTACTAAGAAAACATCTGATCAAATTTATTCCAGGGCGCAGCATAAAATTAACATATGATATCTAGCTTTTCCACACCAAAACACTTTCAATGCCTCATCCTAAAACAGAATATCGCAGAATCTGTGTTCATGCATTCTTTGTTAAATCACCTCCCCACATCATGAGCTCAAGCTCAAAAGTAGATCAACCTCAGTAACTTGAATCAATAAATTTCTCATTTATTGCCCCTATTTCCATGCTTAAAAATTGAATCTTTTGAAACAAACTCAATTTTGACTTGGTTGTCTTGAGATTGAAGGTTCTCAAAAGAAATTAGTAGATAATCCTAGTTTCTGTATTGGGCTTGTTCAAGCTTTAAACAACAAGCAAACAACCCTAAGCCAATCAAGAATGTACATGGCTTAGTTTAAGTTCAGTTCGATTTACATGAAGTCAAATGACATATAAAATTACGAGCCTAAGTTACATTGGAAAAAGGAAAGAGAAGTTTTTTTCTATTTTGTAAACATATGGTATATTGCTGAACCAAATTTAAGAGGAAATGAATAATCAGAGTTTCATCTTCGCAAGGTGTTTGAATTTTGATTTTGCCATGAGTTAATAAAAATATATTAATCTTATGCTAAAATCCAACAGCAGTCCATAAACTACCTATAATACTTCTGAATGTTGTTGAACTTTGAAATTTCATGGATCTGCTCCCCGGATACTCTGATATTATTCCCTTCAAGCAAGAAGATTCGACAATTAGCAGACTTTCTTTAGATTTCCCAATAAATAAAGGAGTTTTATCCCAGTCATACTAATTGCCCAGTCTTACTTTAACATTTGATATAGAGGAATCTAATCTGTTCTATGAAACTCAGTTAACAGCAATCCTAGTTGGGACTGGGATTAAATTGACATTGTACACAAAACACTGACTAGTTCAAGAAGATTGTGGTCATGGAAATTCAACA
The DNA here is from genome assembly GCF_009389715.1 of Phoenix dactylifera. Lineage (NCBI taxonomy): Eukaryota > Viridiplantae > Streptophyta > Magnoliopsida > Arecales > Arecaceae > Phoenix > Phoenix dactylifera. The sequence goes on along the minus strand of NC_052394.1, from coordinate 2,297,009 downwards.
AAGTGATGTGAAATTGTAAACTCTTAGACACTTAAACCAAGCAGCGCACCATGGAATAGTATTAATAGTCTTCAGGGAAACTGTGAAACATCATGATATGAAAAGGCGCCCTAGGAAGATTCGGAAAATTATGCTCCAACGAGATAAATAACATGAGTACAGAAACAAATATTCTTACCTTGGGAGGCCACCGGCAAAATTATAAACATCCATGAGAAAAAGCTCGCCATGAATTCATTTATTTAAAGAATTCATCTGAATATCATCAGCCAATTCGAAAAAGTGCCAGCTTGTATCATGAAAAGCTTTAAAAAACCCGTCTTCTTCCTCCTCCTTTGCCTCCCCCGACACCTCCACGTCCCCCTTCTCCTCCATCTCCAATTCCCTCACGTACCTCCTCACCCCAAGAATGTGCTTTGATGCCACCTCTAACGCCACGCTCCCATTACTCCAGGCCACCTCCTCCAAGTACTTTTCATACGCAGCGAAGCTGTTCCCCAGCACCACCATCCGATTCAACATCGACGGCCTCCAATTGGCCTCCAGCAGGGCATCATACAGCGCCGCCTCGCAGTGTGGCATGTAGAACAGCGTCGGCACCGTCGCCTCCCTTCGCCCCCGCTCGTCCACCGGGACCACTGTGCAACCCAGCGCCCTCACCACCGCGCACTCGGTGGCCGACAGGACCGGGTCGAACACCTCTACCGACGCCACGGCCGGGCCGAGCTCCCGCCGGAGGAGGACAGCAAGAGCGAGCTGGAGGCGCGGAGGGTCGTAGGACTCGATGCTCCCGACGCCGTAAACCACCATCTGAAACTCCCTTCCAGACCCCAAAACCCTAGCGAGGCCATCCCGGATCTGGGCGTCCCGCAACCGGGAGAGAAATCGTTGGTAGAATTGGGAGCCCTCAAGTCGGCGGACGGCGGATTGCATCCTTTGGAGGAGTTTGGATTCCCTCGCGGGTTCGATGATGGAATCGATCGGAGTCCATAGCAATGGAGCCGTTGGAGTTAGGGATGGGGTTTTAATTTGGGGGCGAGCGTTGTCGGGGATGGGGCCCTTCCGCCGCTGTTTGCCGCCGCGGCGACGGGAGACGACGGTCCAGTCGCCGACAGTGTTGGGATTTGGTCTTTTGGTGGCCGGGGCGGCGTCCATGGAAGACGAAGGGAAGAAAACGGGGAAGAGCGGAGCGGCGGAGGGGCCGAATTCTTGGGGATTTTCGATCACCAGCTCTCCGGCCGAGAGTCGCGGCCGGTCGGAGGAGGTTAATCTTGGCCGTCCAATAGATGTTCCGCGTGCGAACATATTCAAGGGTGGACCCCAAGATGTCATCAGTATGATAATACAAATCCCGCTGTTCCATGGACGGCTATGATCACGAGTCATCATGCCATATCGTTTTATATTAAATATAGATAGAAATATGCAATAAAAAAGTATTATTACAGGTTTTCTCAAGAAAACTCGAACTTCGCAAGGAGATTGGAGCTTAAATTCAATCTCTATGTCACATCTTGCTGAACAAAGAATAATACGAGTGATATGTTGAAGGACTGTTAATAAATCCAAAAGTTACCAATTTGAGCTACAACAGCCTCTTATCTCTCTTTTATGTTTTTCTTTTGTTTTCTTAGCAAACTCATAAGTATTATACCATATCTTTCACATATATCTGGCACTATTTAAATGTCGCATATAACATTTAGACATTATTGATTTCTTTAGATATTCGACATCTGAATGCTAAAAAAATACCAGCACAAGAAACTAGTTTCATTTCCTAAAACTGGGAAAGGCCAACTTATAATGCACTCAAATAAAAAAAGGCCAAATTGCAATAGATCTTGTGCTAGCCAAGAAAATTATGCTTTTAAATGATGATACAAGTGCGATTTATCTACTATATATAGGATAAGATGACAGATTCATGAACGCCTTTTCTTGCAAATGCATAAAGACCTTCTAATTGCTCCATATACAAAACAGTAAAAAGAAAAAAAATAATGCATTTGATTGAATATATAACAAGTGCCTATACCTATGAATAGGTTATCGTGTAGTTGTCTCATTGATACGTTTGACGCATCATGCTTTTCTATATTTGACAGGATTCACATAGAGACGAGTTTGTCATCCTATCACATGCATTCTCTTGTTATACTTAATAGGAGTACATATGAGCAAAAAACTCGGAGGCGTGCAGCAATTTAAAAGATTCAGCTTAGCAAAGTGTAAAATTTTGATAAAATTAAAATAGTTAGTCGCGGCCAAGACACTTAATTAATCTAGCCCACGACTTCACAAACCATTATCTCCTCAATGGAGAATGCACAGCGTGTGGATAGGGTTCCTCTCAAGTCAATTGCATGATCAGCACTGTTACCAGCTAGACCATGCAGGGTTCAATCGATCGATCGAGCAATGGCAGCCAAGCATCAATTCGGACGCCAAATCTGACACCAACATATAAATGCAGCATGCTACAATAAGAATTTTGTCCTCAAAGACTATTGGATTCTCTACTAAGTGCAGAAAAGATCACAGGATGAACAGTCCCATGCAAGTTTCCTGCTTCCCCATCAATGGAATTCCTTGCAAGGAGGGAAGTCATTTTAACTGAACTGTTACTGCTGACCAATGGCTGAGAATGTGCATCGTGATACACATGCATGGCAGTGGAAAACGTTGGTTTTGTTCCCCCCTCCTGCTTTGCTCACATGGACATGCACTAGTGTTTTTATGTCGAAAAGCTTCACTACATGGAAGCATGTATTTAGTTCGTCTCCTGCAACGCATGGGCTCATGACGACGACCAGCTTGGTTGTCCTCAGATGAAGCAGGATTCCATGGGGCCCGTTATAGGAGGCAACCCAGTACCCATACAACCAGGTCAACGGAAGACTGTGGAACCGTCATCATAAGCTAAGGCAGCCCTTTCTTTATCTCTGTCTCATATTATAATATCACTAGCTCTGAAAATGGACGTCTTGTCACGTATGAGATCTTTTTTTTATTCCAGTTCTTTATAGAATCATGCAGCTATGAAGAGTTTGGAGTGAGGTGATGTTATGGTGCTTTCCCACTGCTGTCGTCTGCTTTGATTCCTTTCGTTCTTTATATTTTAGTATCTAGGGACAAGTATTCTTGTGCGTATTTTGAAAGGAAGAGAAGTCATCCTATCAAAAAGAAAAAAAAAATGGAGAGAGAGAGAGAGAGAGAGAGAGAGAGAGAGGATGGATCACTTGGAATGTTATCGGTAAAGACAAAATGATAAGAGACGTGGCAGTAAGAGCAATACTGGAGATATATACCAGGAGATGGTAGGTGGAAAGGATTGAGAGAGAGAGAGAGAGGAGGGTGGCGTGTGGGAGAGGGGAATGAGATGATTTAAGAGATGATGGGGGACAGGTCACATCAGTGGGGATTCATCCGTACTGTAGCTTGCCCTGATGCTAAAGCTATAGGCTTCCTCGAGGAAGGAGATGGGGCAGGATCTCTCAACGATCTTTCCTCTGCGTTCACCTGAGCTCTAGCTGCTCTGTAATGGAGTGCTTCATGCATGCAGGGCAAAGCGCCGTGTTTGTCTCTCTGGCGTATGATGAAGGACAAGCATCTTGCATGCAAATCCCTGAGCAGGTAAAATTTTTATATTTACGTGTAACTGTTCTTCTCAGAACATCTTTACATGCATTAACTGCCGTAAATTTTTATATTTACATCTTCTACAGCCAAAAATCATTGCTAGAGGGACCTCAATTACGACGGAATCAGGTTTTAAACTAGTCTAAGCTAAAACAGGAATAATATATTCCATCAGGAATGTATGAGTTTTGTTGCTGGGATATGAACTTTAACATTTGCTGCACTTTTAATTAAGCCAACGAGCAGCAGTAGCACAAAACAACTGCTTTTGTACATGGTGAGCTAGGTATGGATTAAAGGCTCACTTTTTGACTGAAAAGCATGCGACATGTGTTGAATGTAATTAATTTAAGAAGAAAGATGAGAATTAGTAGCCAACTTGTATTTCCACGCACCACATATATTGACAATGTTGATTCACCTAGGCATAGCAGCATAATGCCAGCATTCTAGCTACTATGTTTGACTAACGTATATCAATATACTCAACTAGTTGCAAGTCATTCTGCACTGATCAACCCTTTTCCACATAATGTTCCATACCTCTGAATACAAAAATGTGAGGTGCTTGGAATTAAGTAACAGCATTAGTTCTGCAAACTAAATAGATGGATGACATGTCTTGTATCAGTCTCAATCCACTACACTAATCCAAGTGTTTAATGGATGTGAGTTGTTGACTCCACTAGCCCACCCGACTTCAAGATTTCAGCTTCGCATTCAACTCATTGGCAATAGCTAATTTGGCCGATGGAAGTGCCACATTATTAATTTAAAGTAATCTGCATGCATCTCGGTGTTGAAGAGATGACACTGAGGACATAACGCAAGGTTCTAGCTCAATAGAAATGCTGCTATAATTTGCATTCCCAATATATGACCTAGATATTAGGACCGATGCCTAGGTCAAACATAGCACCTTTCTATGGTGAAATTTTAGTTGGGCGAGATCCACAGCCAACACTACAGAAAAAGTCGGTTTTACCGACGCTTTTTTGCCGACGCTTTTGAAAAGCGTCGGCAATTGTTGGTCTAGCGTCAAAATTTGCCCACGCTTGGTACAAGCGTCGGCAAAAAACGACGCTAAGCGTTGGGGTAGTCGCCGGCTTAAGACGACGCTAAAAAGCGTCGTCGGATACTTGGAAGACCACCAATCGGAGAGTCTGAGATTCCCTCCTTCCCCCCCGCTCTTCACAGTCTTTTAGCAAACTCCCCAATCAATCGCCTCCAGCGCCGCACCCATACGATATGTCTATAAATCTTTCTTCCTTCCCCTTCTCTCCCACGTCTCCTCCTCCACTTTCTCCTGCCCCCCCTCTTCTCCCTTCTTCTTCTTGTGCTCTGTCTTGGGTTGCAAGAAGCCCCTGCTTCTCGCGAGAAGCGCGGCGTCTCGCCGTATGCCAAAAGAAGCGGAGGAGAGCGGCGATCTTGGTGTCGGCGTCGGCGAGGAAGATGACGATAGAAGAGATAAAGGAACAGGAGGTCGAGGAAGCGCCGCCGCTATTGGAGGATGCCGAGGCCAACTCCAGGCCTCGACGCATTGCTCTCTTCGTCGAGCCCTCTCCCTTCGCGTCCGTATTTCCGCCCTCCCTCTTTCTTTGATTTTTTTTTCTTTGATGCTTGATGACTGCTGCTGTGCTGGAAATATACCGCTGGAGGAGCTGCTGGTGATGTGCCAGGTGGAGACGGCGGCGGGGCTGGCGGAGATCGAGGCGATCGCCGGCGTCGAGGGGGTCGACGTGGTGCAGATGGAGCCGCTGGATCTGAGCGCGAGGATGGGATCCTAGGAATCGGAAGGTGAGGGATGCGATGAAGGATATCATATGAAGATGAGAAGGATATCTGTGGGATCCTTGGTTTCTGAACAAAACACTTGAATTTTAGGGATCTGATTCCCCTCTTGGCTACATCTGAATTTTAGCACACCTATTATTTTGTTTAGGGATGTTGCACTCTTGCAAGGGATCGTTTCAAAAGCCTTGAGAAACGGGGTTTACTTGTCCCAAAAGCTAAAAGGAGCAGAAAGAATTAGACATTGTTTATGGCTGGATCACATGGAATACAGTTGATATGCAATGGAGGGGCCTGCTCAAGTGAAGCATGAGATTTTGGTTCTTACCTTCTCGGTCAATGTAATATCTGATTTCCTTCCTGAGTACTGTTAGAAGCAATATGCAACAGTGGATGGTGGAATTTGAGTACGCTTCAGGTCTTTTGATTGATGAAAATTTACATTCATATTTTTATTTTTTTTTTTAAAAAAGCAATCCCGACGCTTTAAAGCGTTAGTAAATAAAAGTTGTGGCACGCCTACGCCGACGCTTTAAAGCGTCGGCAAAACTGGGTATGCTTTCCCGACGCTTTAAAGCGTCGGCGAATGTCGTTTTTGCCGACGCTTTTTTTAGCGTCGGGAAAGCCCTGTTTTTGCCGACGCTTTCTCTTAGCGTCGGCAAAAACCGGACCCACGCCCACCTGCCCGACGTCTGACCCACGCTTTGGGAAGCGTGGGCTGGGAATTCGCCGACGCTTATAAGCGTCGGTAGAGACAAAAAAAAGCGCCGGGAGTTATTTTTTCTTTTGTAGTGCAAGCTAGTGGACCAGTCCAACAATGAATCAACACGCACAAACTAAACGCATGAATATCATTCCGATTTTCCTTCTATCTCTTTTTTGTCCATATTTGTGCGTGTTGGTTTGTTGCTGGACTCGTCCACCGTTGAGTTGGTGGACGTAGTCCAATCAATTATCTCTCATTTTCACAACATTATTAGCTGATGGGAGGCAAAATGGATTGTCCTACTCCGGCGTGGAGTCACCCAATTCGGACCGAGCATACCTTAGAGAGCCGAGCAGGCCAGACCTCAATCCTGCCAAGAGTCAGGCTGACCTCGGACCCTGCCGATGGCCGAGCCGACCTCCACCAGAGGCCAGGCCGACCTCAAACCCCACTGAAGGCCGAGCCGACCTCGACCCTGTCAACCTTGATCCCGTCGAAGGTTCCGCGGATTCCATGCCCAGGCGGCCGAGCGGCCAGATCATACTGCATGGCAGACTTAGAAGCTCCTTCAACGGATATTCCTAGATCGTGGTGTTAAAGGCCGGTCATTATGACAGTCGTCTCGGAGGGTAGGGCATTGATGACTGGCCTCGGAGTGAGTGTGCACACAATGCATTAAGGAGATTCCTCGACCACTTCCGCTTAGAATGACGTGGTGGACTCTCAAAACAAATCCAGAAAGATATCTTTCGAATTCTCCGCCTGTGGAATTGATCTCCGTGCTGTATGCCGCCTCTAATTGATGACCAACTGATCACGAATCGATCCGAAATTTCAGGTAACGAAAAGACCTTCGGTAAGCCATTATAAGCTATTACAAGTACTCTTAAGTCATAAGAGACCATCTAAGGCATTCAGAAACCTCTCCAAAAATCTGACTAACTTAGCCATCGGAGGGCCTTTACCGGAATCCCCGTTTGATCCCGTCGAAGGTCCCGCGGATCCCATGCCCAGGCAGCCAAGCGGCCAGATCATACCGCATGGCAGGCTTAGAAGCTCCTTCAACAGATATTCTTAGATCGTGGTGTTAAAGGCCGGTCATTATGACAGCCGTCTCGGAGGGTAGGGCATTAATGACTGGCCTCGGAGTGAGTGCGCACACGATGCATTAAAGAGGTTCCTCGACCACTTCCGCTTAGAATGACGTGATGGACCCTCAAAACAAATCCAGAAAGATCTTCCGAATTCTCCGCCCACGGGATTGATCTCCATGCTGTATGCCGCCTCCAATTGATGACCAACTGATCACGAATCGATCCGAAATTTCAGGTAACGAAAAGGCCTTCGGTAAGCCATTATAAGCTATTACAAGTACTTAAGTCATAAGAGACTATCTAAGACATTCAGAAACCTCTCCAAAAATCTGGCTAACTTAGCCATCGGAGGGTCTTCGCCGGAATTCCTGGCCAAGGCTTTGTGCATGTACCTCGGAGTACAGAAAATGACCCTCTTTATCCGTCCCGACTGGCGTCTTCTCGGCTTCTTCCAGCGTGGTCACCCTCAGGCCAAATTTCAACCACAACATTAACTTAACATAGTGATGCCGGACTAATTTTAAAATGAGAGCAGGAGAAGAGGAGAAGAGAAGGAGGAAGAAGGAGAGAAGGAGGAGGGAGGAGAAGAGAAGAAGAGGAAACGTGGGGAAAGAAGTCTTTTAATTCTGCATTAAACCCTAATCAGCTTACAAGTTCCCTTTAAATAGGGCCTCATAAGAACAATTAAAATAAACCCCTTACATAAAATAATTCTCCACAAATAAGCCCTAAAATGAAAATAAGCCCAGAATAAAATAAACCACAAATAAATCCCTAAACACAAATAAACCCAGAAATAACAATAAGCAAATATGCAAATAAAATGGGGACCTAGCTGATGTCCCCATCAACTCCTCCCGGGTGAGAAAAACTCGACCCCGTCGAGTGTAAATCGGGGCGGCCGTCGTACTGCTCCAGAAGATCCGGGTCAAGGCGCTGCAACTCAGCTCGCGAAATCCACGACACATCTGATTCGGGTCGACCTTTCCACCGAACAAGGTAACGTTGGTAGCTTCCTCTCCTGGTAGAGATAACCTGCTCATCTAATATATGTTCTATGTGTTCTCTGCGTGCATGAAACTGGGGAGGTGGAGGCTCACTAGCAGGTGCTAGAGCAGGGTGATCAACAACAGTGGATGTATCAACAAAAGGGTCAGAAGGAATGAATGTTGATTTCTTGTATGGGACTAAATCTTCAATATTAAATGTCGCACTAATCCCATAGTCTTCAGGAAGATCTACAACATACGCATTCGAACTGATTTTCTTTAGGACTTTGAATGGTCCCGCACTACGAGATTGCAACTTTTTGAACGTCCCCGAAGGAAGTCGTTCAGGTCTAATTCTTACCATGACTGAATCACCTACATTTAATTCTTTATAACGGCGGTGCAAATCAGCAAAGGATTTATATTTTAAGTTATTAGAGTGAATAAATTTGCTGATCTCCTGATGCAATGAATGCAGGTGTGAAGCAAATGATTGTGCAGACTCAGAGACTCTATGTTGATGTGACATGGGAATCAAGTCTATGGGCTGCCTAGGTTTATATTCATTCACCACTTCGAAAGGACTCACGCCTAAGGACCTATTGACCGAACTATTATATGCAAACTCGACGGTCGGTAACACTAAATCCCAGGTCCTAGTATAGACCGACGAAAATTTTAATTTAGTGCCAATCATGTGTCCAAGAATTTTCCTAAAGGAACTCACGAATCTAATATCTCTATCAGATATAATAGGTGTTGGAAGGTCAGGAGGTCTAACGACTTCATTGAAATAAAGTGTGGCAATTCTAGAATTGTTAGAAGTCCTAGGACATAGGAGAAAAGGAGCCATATCCGAAAAATGGTCCACAACCATAAATATGGAATCGTGCTTGATATAGGTACGAGGAAGTCCCAACACGAAGTCCATATTGACATCTTGCCATGAGATCGTGGCACTAGACATAGAATCGAAGAGGTCGTTCAACGATACTGAACCATAATTTTATTGGGGGTGCGGAATGTGGGTGTAGCACTGGGGCTCAAACTCTCACAAATATACCCTCGAGTGAGGAGTTTGTCAACTTTACATTTCAGTTCGGTGTGGTCGTTTGGGTTGAGCCTATAATGGGGAAGAGTTGGTACGGATGCTCCAGGAATGAGGTCAATGACGTGCTGGAGGTCACACATCGGAGGAAGTGTATCTGGAAGATCCTGAGAGAAAACAGAGTGAAACTCCTCCAACAGGGAAACTACTGCGGGTGGGTGCTCAGGATTCGACTCCACATTGATAACTCTAGCCACAAGGTTAAACACAGGTGATTGGCTGTCGATATCTTTCATTACCTCGTTCGAAGTAATGATGTGAAGTGATTTATCTTTCCGTAGGGTAGCACTCTTTTTTGTAGAGGCGGGCTCTCGGGGAGGCAAGGAGTTCAGTACAATTTTCCGACCCTGGAACATAAAGCTACACGAATTCGAACGTCCATGAAGTGTGACGTCCCTATCATATAACCAAGGTCTCCCTAAAATGACTTGACCTACGTCCATCGGAAGGCAGTCGCACCAGATCTCGTCTTTATAAGATAGGAATTGAATCGGTACAAGGCATCTTTCCGACACCGAGATGGATGTCTTATCTACCCAGGCTACCTTATATGGGTTGGGATGAGGGGTAGATTTCAGGCCGAGGCGGGAAACAACTCCAGATGCAATGGCGTTGATGCAACTCCCGCTATCAAATAGGATTTTGCATGTTTTATCATTGATCTTAAGAAACGTGTAAAATATGGAGGTTCTACGCCAATCTTGTTCGGTCTTGGTTTGAGCTAGAGTATACCGAACCACATGAAGCCTAGGATTTTGGTCATTCCGATCAGTGGGCTCATTTTGGGGTGCAGACTGGATAAACTCTAACCCGGTCTGTTCGTCTCCAAAGTCTTCTACAAAATTCTCGATGTTTGGTTCATAGACTTCTTCGACACATTCAGTCTCCTGGTTTCCTACTTCAAGTTCAGTCATTAGATAGGTCTTGGCATTACATTGGGACGCGATATGGCCAAACTTTTGGCACCTGAAACATTGGGTTTGGCTTCTAGAACGAGGATTGGGACCTAGTATGCCCTTTTCTTTATCATTTGAAGAGTTCTGGACAGGTATCGGGGATGTCCGAATCGGTGCTTGGCTAGGGCCGGGCTGGTTAGAAGGATTGGGAAGCTGCCTGGGTTGTGGGAGGTAGTTTTGATTAGGTCGGGCCCCTGGGGCCATGGGTCGAGGGTCGGTATGCCTCACTACAGGGGCTTGTAAGAAACTATCTACATCTTGAGCCAACTGGTATGCTTGGCCAAGGGTGGTAATCTCTCGGAGGATTAATTCTTTCTGAATCTCCTGGCGGAGTCCTGCCCGAAACCTAGAAAGAGTAACAGTCTCCTCTTCGATTACACCGCACCTCATGTGAAACTCTTCAAATCGTGCAATGTAATCGGCGACGGTTAAAGTCCCTTGAGTTAGTTTCTGCCACCTATCCATAAGGCGTTGTCGGTAAGAGAATGGCAGATACTTTTCATTCAGTTTTTCTTTCATATCCTCCCAGGTAGTGATACGAGGAAGCCTTTGGGTCTCACGCATATGTTCAACGTTATGCCAGTACCAGTGAGCTTGCCCAATAAGCTTCATTTTAGCAAATCGTACTTTTCTATCTTCAGTCATATCGTACCACTCAAAATAATTATCTATGGCTGCTCTCCAATCAAGGTACACGCTCGGCTCTAATTGACCAGCAAATGTGGGGGCTTCTACTCGCACAGTACGAAGTAGTCGCTCATCAAGATCGCGCTGGTGATCAGGATGATGTTGGTTCCTAGGGGGATGGGGAAAAGCTGCCGGCGGTGTGGTCAAACCAAACTCGGGGTAAGCTGCGATTGGGGATGATGGTTCCGGAGGCCTAAGGTGTTGTATTTGAGCACGGATCTCACGTTTGAATTCGTCGTGATCAGCTCGTATTGCAGCTAATTGTTCCAGAATATCTTGTATGACTCTGGGGTCCATGGTGGATGAAGGGGTCTGGGAGTCAGTGAGGAGGTACTCTCTACCACTACGGGTGGGCATACAGGAACTACTCTAGTTGGTAATATGATATGCAATACTACTAATGAACCCTAATTGTCCAAAGGTAATGCAGGACAACCTACTGATGCAACCCACTAATGCAACCTACTATAAATTCGGAAATCAGCAAATTTTTACAAAAATAACTTAAAATTAAATATTACTAATTTGCACTTTGGTTATTTCAGAATTAAGGCAAGAAATTAGTCACTATAAGAAATTAGGTTGCAAACACGTATTACAGTCATTCAAAGTCCGAAAGTAATCTGATCTATGGATGTTGAGAACTATCCTGTCGCTAAGGTGTGCTAATTTAATATTTAGATTTTAAATGGTGGATAGAATGGGTGTGGTAGTAGATGTTCTGGGTTGTGCAGTTTGACAATAAAATAAGTTTCAAGATAGGGTTGTCATGCAAGAGAACTAGAACATATTTAGATAAACAAGCCCAAAGGAGGAAGAACCTATTACCTGTGGTGGATACAGCCAATCAGAATCATGTACTCGTGGGCTGGGGCGACGGTCGGGGCGCGGTGAGTCGGCTCGTCGGATGGCGTGAATCTGGTCGAGTTACAGCAACTGGGGAACCTGCTGAACCTGTCAACTTTGGGGTATACTGTATGGTGTGGCTAGCGGGCCTGTAAATGAGGGATGCTTGTGAGTTGACCCTTGAATCAGTGGCGGGCCCTGCAGTCAGTTGGGCCGCAGGTGCAACAGTGGATCGGGCGCAGGAATGGGGCGCGATGGAGCTCGAGTGAAAGATAACACACCACCCGAGTGGAGGAGATGGGCAGCGGCAAACGGCAAGCGGAGATGGGCGTAGCGGCGGGGCAGTCGGACCGTGAGAAGGAGAGGACGGCGGAAGGAGGGCGGCGGGCAGCCTGTGGAGTCGGCCGGTGGTGAGGAAAATGGGGGCGGAAGGAGGCCGTCGGCGTCAGCTCGGGCCCCGGCGAGATGGTGGCGTCGGCTCGGGCCCCGGCGGGATGGTGGTGTCGGTTCGGGCACCGGCGGCTCGGGCGGTGGACGACGGAGGAGAAGAGGATGGAACGGATCTCGGCGGCGGCAGGAGGTGGCACGGGCGGAGGCGGCAAAGGCGGAGCGACTGGTGGTGGCGCTGCAGGCTGAGCTCGGCGACGGCGGCGAAGAGGTGGCACGACGGCGGCGAGGGGAAAGGCGGAGCGGCTGGTGGTGGCGCTGCAGGTGGAGCTCGGCGACGGCGGCGAAGAAGACGGTGAAACCCTAGGGTTTCCCTTTCGGCAGAACAGAGGTTAGTTTTTTTTTTTTTTTTTTTTTTTTTTTTTTTTTTTTTTTTTGGTTAACCCTTTCGGGTTCGGATTATCGGATTCGGATTTTTAGAACGCAACCCGCTCCGATACCCGTTAACGACCGCACGTGCAATTCACGTGCACGTTTTTTTTTTTTTTTTTTTTTTCTCTCCGGAACGGGTCCGGGCTAGTGGGGCGGGCTAGTGGGGCGGGCTAACGGGTCTGATACTTACCCGTTAGTCTGTTCCCAACCTCCCGACCGTTTCGGGAGGGTTTCCCGACTCTCGCTGCGGCGGCCGCGGAAAGGAGGGATGGGCGGCGGCTGCGGATCGGCCGTAGGGGACGGCGACGGAGCTCGAAGCCGCGGCTCTGTGGTCGGCGGCGACAGGTGGCGGCCGATCACGGCGGCGGGCAGCTTCTTCCCGGATCGGGTGGAGGGCGTCCGAGGCTGTCACAGGGCGGTGGTGGGCGGCGGCGACGACCGAGGGATCAAGTCAGATGGACGCGAGGGGAATCCGGCGCAGGGACTGTGGCTGTGGCTCTTTCTTCCCTCTCGGTTGCAGACTTCTCTGTTTTTTTTTTTTTTTTTTTTTTTTTTTTTGCTCTGGTGAAACACAGACCGAGAGAGAGGAAGGGTCGGATGCAGGTGGTTGTCGATCTGGGCCTTCACAGACTCGGCAGTGATCCTCTGTTTTTTTTTTTTTTTTTTTGGTGAGCGGACTGACAGAGGAAGGGGGGGGGGGGGGCTGGTGAAAACCGAGAGAGAAAGGAAGAGAGGAAGATAGAGAGAGAAGGAGGGGAAACACTGGACCGTGGCTTTGGCAGCAGGGGCAAAACCAGCCTTGCTCTGATACCAAGTTGATGCCGGACTAATTTTAAAATGAGAGCAGGAGAAGAGGAGAAGAGAAGGAGGAAGAAGGAGAGAAGAAGGAGGAGGGAGGAGAAGAGAAGAAGAGGAAACGTGGGGAAAGAAGTCTTTTAATTCTGCATTAAACCCTAATCAGCTTACAAGTTCCCTTTAAATAGGGCCTCATAAGAACAATTAAAATAAACCCCTTACATAAAATAATTCTCCACAAATAAGCCCTAAAATGAAAATAAGCCCAGAATAAAATAAACCACAAATAAATCCCTAAACACAAATAAACCCAGAAATAACAATAAGCAAATATGCAAATAAAATGGGGACCTAGCTGATGTCCCCATCACATAGCAAACAAATAGTGTTCCCAGCAGGCTATCTTAATTCTATTTTTCTCCTATCAACCTAACTTATACTTGTGCAATAGGACAAATGTAACTCGTGCGGATGGACTGACACCGATCTAACCATTGGAGAACTAAGCAAAAATCAATATTAATTGTCATGAGGTTGTAAGATTTATGTTTCAAAAATTTACTACAAAAGAAATCATCCAAAAAGCTTTTTCAAAGCAAAAGCTTTCCCCACTGCCAAAAAGAAAGTGAGAAAGAAAGAAAGAAAAAGTAAAGCTTCGCACACAATAAATACCTGCCAATTACTAATAACTCTTGTACCATATGCACGAACAGAGAAGGATAGTAGGGGGTGCAATGAAGAGTCCCAAGCCAGAAAAAGAAATTCATCATAAATGACATAATTAAATCATAAACAGGCAAATTGAAAGAGAGGTAAGGAGATGCAATATTGCAAATTAACTTCACGCGCTTCTATGCATCTCTTTTGGTCAATTAAAACATATTATATCCGTAAAAACCGGGGAAAAAAATTTGAAAGGTAGTTAAAGTGGGGTCCTCCAAGTCTGTTGACTCCTATAGCTAATGGATGGTACAAACTTGTTACTTGGAGAGAATGTAGCTCCGTTGGATTCCAAAATAATAATTTGTAGATACGTCTCTCCCTTTTTTTTTTTTGGTACATTCAAAAGAAAAACTCATGTTCGAAGTTCTTACAGAATTAGATCTATAAGCATCTGCCATTAAAGAGAGCTCGCTTGCCTCTCGTATTCGGCCATGTTTGTGCATGAAAAGTTCGCAGGTAATGTTTATTGGAGTGTTTATACACACTACCAGCCAAAACATCCAAAACTGAGAGATTGGGTTTGTGAGCTTAAGAGACTTCTAGTAAGCTGAGATGACAGCAGAAGAAGTATGAGATGGTAGCTCAGTGGTAAGGGGATGATAATTCTGTCTAAGTTGTCCGTGTTCAAAATGCGCGGGCGTCGATTAAATTTGGGGACCAGATGCTCCACGTCCGGATGGCTTGCTGGCGATTTATGCTTTTCTTCTACTTGTACCAAGATGGCGCTGAGGTGACGTACCTACACGTGAGGCGGTGAGTCCACGGGTCGGAAAAGACACGCGAAAATCTGCGACCTGTATCGAACATTCCCTGTTAGAAGGGAGACTCAGTGGGGACTGCTACGCGGGTGGGCTGGTCTCTCCTCCTCCCCTCCTATTATTTATCAATAAAAAAAATAATAAAAAAAAAAGGGAGAAAGAGCATGAGATTAGTTTCATTGTTCAAATGACATTTTTCACAATTGTCAACAAGAAACAACATAATACTGAAAAAATGCACAACATTCTCAGCGCCAGCCTCTAAATCCGTACCTTACATCAGGCTTCTTGCCTTCCCTAGATACCCTCGCTAGTCCACCAACTATTTAATAATAATAATAGTAAAAACTCTTGTGCTTCGATTCTCTTCAAATCTGGTCAACTTTTCTCCAATGCTCTATCAAATCACACATGCATACGTCATTTTATCTTTGTTTATAGCCAAAGACAAGTACCTTCTGAATCAAAATCTCCACTTAGAAGTCTCCAATCTGGGTTGTTCTTTCGGTGCATCGAGCAATGAAGACAAGGCAATAGCTAGGTGCTAAGGAACGCAAGGTCCATTGGGAAGAGGAACCAAGTTGTGAACTGCCCTTTTTATCAAAGACCAGCTGAAAAAGATGCACCAATCCCTTGCTCAAAAGGAAGAAGATATCCAAGAGACCAAGTTAACGTGACATCCCATGAGAGGAGAAACTTGTCCTTTCTCTACCTAGCCCTATTCTGGCATCATACGTGACTAGACGTTTAGATGCACATACTGCTAGCCAGCCACCTTCGAGTTCTAGGCTTCAAACCCTAAGCCTTACCTGGTTCATGTAAGATTCCACTAGGGTCTCCACTCTTCTTCTGTTGATTTTGGGAGTTTGCACCCTATGATCCTAACTATAATTATCTTCTTCTTGCTTGCGAATTTGATGCATGACAGAAGCTCTATAGGCATCAAGCTCGGATGTCTATGTTGGAGATTTGGTGCATGGTGTAACTCTCGGATATCTATGCTTAAGGCACTATATATCCAAATGACAAAGGTGCCTTCACTATATTTACTTCAACCATTCAAGGATACAACCGTAGCTTAGCCCAGAGGGAGGTCAATGGTCCTGGGCGCTTTGACATGTACGTGTCCATATTGTAGGAACTAGTGACATATAGATAGGCATGGACTAGAGAAAGGCCAATAGTGATGACATGTGCTTCCAATGAAAGACCAAGGAAATGATGAATGAGACTATGCAAGGAGGCATTAGAGGCTGGGAAAGTTGCCAAGTGATCTAGTTATCTGGACCTAAACGGGGTTGGCTTTTAGTTAGGAGATGTTTCGAATATGAGATTATGGATAGATAGCTCATCCATTTTAACCACACGAATTGCTCCATCTTGATGGCCAAGGTGGTGTGGAATTAATAGAACATTTTATGATAAATATTCAACTTTTACTAGCCTCGTAAAGGTATATAGTTGCATTATTGTAATGTTGTAAGATGTTTCTTGACATAGTTGCTGCATTTCTCCTCCATTAGTCAGGGGCTCAAAATGCAGTGTTGCCTTCAAAAGAACAGTCATTGTGGGCTGTAATTAGTTATTAGAGATCACTGTAGAGTGTAGTGCAATTTACTTGGTGTTCCCTCTGGAATATAAATGGGCAAACAGATAGGCTGTGTATTATTTTGAACCTTCAACTCAAATATTTTTTTATTTTATTTTGCTAGAGATCTTGAGCATGCCATGGTGAATGTCAAAATTATTATGCTTTTATGATTGCTTTTCCTCTCGGGAAGAGAGTCCATTCATTCCTGGGTCCCAATGGACGGGGCACCTCGGTGAGCAGGATGTAGGTCAAATTACATCTACGTCCTCAAATTTGGAGAGTTGTTTTTTCTTAACGCAGAATATAAAAATGCACCTACAGACATGAAATTTATCACAAATTATCGTTATTTAACTAGTTCGAGTTCAACTACATCGACAAAAATACCAATACATCGTCACTGGAATAGAATATTTGCTTTCAACAAAATCACTAAAACATTATTATTTTTATTTCACTCACTGGAGTGCAAATGGCTGGCTCAATTAGTTTGGCTCCAAGGAATACCCTATGCATCTTAGAAACAAGTTAATTTATTATCGGGACAAGAATGTACCAATGCATTAACAAACTATTTTTATAATAACAAGACCGTACCAAGAGCGTTTCAGGGCAAGAGCAGACTAATGAGCCATTTATTCTACTTCCATTTCAAAATAGATGTATTCGTACTAAATATATATGATTCATTTGTCCTAACTCCTATCATTGCAAGCAAATAAAATTATAATAAAACTAAAAAAAATAAAATTATGATATTTGGTGGGATCAAATAATTTTTAAGTCCAATTAATAATAAATAAAAATTCATGTCATATATATTAGATTAGTTTATCCGACAACTTATAGTTAAGCTTAATATTGCAATGTCAACTATGATTAAAAAAAAAATATTATCCAACAAAAGGCTTTATTGAAAAAACAAAGATCGTATCTTTTATGTGAAAAAATGATTTATCTTCTTTTACGTGCATCTAGGGCTGCAAATGGGTCGGGTCGGGTCGGGTCCTGAGTGACCCCGACCCGACCCGGTTTTTTGTTCGGGTCCTAATTTTGGACCCAGACCCGACCCGGTTGAAATTCGGATCGGGTCGGGTCGGGTCGATGCCGACCCCGTCAGGTCATTCGGGTCGGGTCGGATCCGGATCCGATCGGGTCCGGGTTTGGGTCCGGTCGGGTCCATGAGATGAACAAGTTTTAACCCCAGAGTATGACAGGTTAGGAAGAGCATAGAATAGAGCTTGCAGTGATTAAGTATATAAAAACTTCAACTTTCTGGACAAAACAAGGTGGACAAAAAAAGTGCATTAGATAAGAAACCAAAAAAGCCATTAAATTCCATAGAATAGTGAGGGAAAAAACAAAATCCTTCTGCTTCCTTCAACCAAAATACCTAAATTAATCCACTAGTCAGCTCAGAAGACAAATGTAGACAACTTGAACTCCAGCAAGAGGATCTAACCCCTGCAATATAACTAATTATACTTTAACTAGTTTAGCAAACTATAATAAGAAAAAGAAAAATAGAGTAACCCATACACATATTAGAGAATCCCCGCTCTCTTCCCCTCCCCACCCCACCCAAAAAGAAAGAAAGAAAGAAAGAAAGAAAAGAAAAGAAAAATTTGCATCAAAAAAAAAAAAAGAAATGAAAACCAGAGATACTTCGAGCTGGAAGGAGACACGCACTAAAAATCCCATCTTTGCCGCCAATTTCGAGATAAGGAGATCAAACAACCAAAAAAATCGGAGCAAATGCCTTAGGGAGGAAGAAAAGCGTCACCTGGGTGGCCTGGACGAGCTCATCCAGCATCGTAAGGCGCTCAAGATCGCACCTGGGCAAATGCCCCAGAGTATGACAGGTTAGGGCACGGGGCACCTGGGCACGATCGCACGGGATCGAAAAAGAGAGGAAGGCGCTCAAGATCCAGGGCACCTGGGCTGCTGGGCAGTGGGCACGGCCGCACGGGATCGAAAAGGAGAGGAAGGCTGGAAGGCGATCGAGATCTAGGGCATGGCCGTCGGCCACACGGAAATACGGGATCGAAAAAGACTAAAAGAGAGGAAGGCCGAAGGCGAGAAGGCAGGATTTAGGCATTTAGCTTTATATAGTAACGGGTCAGGTTGGGTCCCGGATCAAGATTGGGTGGACCCGACCCGACCCGAAAAATAGATCGGGTCTAAATTTAAGACCCGACCCGGCCCCGCGGGTCCTAAAATTCGGTCGGGTCGGGTCTAAAGCGGGTCGGGTCGGGTCGGGTCCCGGGTCGACCCGACCCATTTGCAGCCTTACGTGCATCTACTGTTGTATCATGCAATAGTTATTAAAGATATGCGCATATGGATTGAAAACTCTTTAAATTATCTGGATCTAAGTGAGCACCATGGCAAAGTTGCCAAAGAAAATCAACTTTTTTTTTTTTTGTGCACGGATCCCTCATTGCAATCTCAATGTAAATTTCAAGCAGCATTTTTAATGAGAGAGAGAATCTAAGGATGCGCTGGCTGGGTTGGACTTTGGTGGAATGATGCAGGCCATCATCACCTTATAATTTACTTCCCAACTGAAACGGTAGACAGGAAGGCGTGTGAGAGGCTGCGTGTCATTCCCCCTCTTCAATGACTTTCCCACCAACCAAGCACTCCACAGAACAGGTGTGATATCTCCCGAATTCCTCCTCCTCTTCTCCTCTCTTCTCTCTCTCTCTATCTAACCAGTTATAAACGCAAGAAGAAGGAAAAGTTTTTTATGGATAAAAAAAGAAGGAAAAGTTAAAAAGAGTAAAAACAAAGTCGCAAATACAGTAACACCCCAATTCAATGCCCTTCTCAGAACAACATCAGCATGACAGTACTTCCTCCCCTTCTCATCCCCAACTTTTTATACACCACCCACTTTGCTCCTCCCCCTTTCTCCACACATCCCTTTTGTCCCTTGTCTTCTCCTCTTTCTCTCTCTCCCCCCCCCCCTTCCATCTGCCTTCCTCCCTCATGCATCCAAAAGCTAGTGAGACATCCAGAAAGAGACAAAGCTAGGAGAAAAAGCAAGAGATAGAGAGAGCGAAAGATGCCTCAGGCTCCTTCAACAAGGTGGTGCCCAACACCAGAGCAACTGATGATACTGGAAGAGATGTATAGGAGTGGAGTTCGGACTCCCAGTGCTTCTCAGATACAGCAGATAACAGCCCACCTCTCCTTCTACGGGAGGATTGAGGGAAAGAATGTGTTCTACTGGTTCCAGAACCACAAGGCCAGGGACCGGCAGAAGCTCCGAAGGAGACTCAGCAGGCACCAGCACCTTCTCTACTCCTGCTCCCACCCACACTCTCTCCACCGCTTAGAGGAAACCTTCCATCCTCCACCACTTCCTCCTCCTCTTCCATTCCGCCACCAGACCCTACCTAACTTCCTCCACCAGGTCCCCGTCACCTCTTCCCCTCTCTGCCATTGTTTCTCGGTAGGTACATTTTTCCTACTCTTAACCTCCATGATGCTAATGCTATCACTACCACTGACTCCAATAATTAGGCTTGTTCATATCTTTCTATATTTATTGTTAGTTTATATATGACTTCTTGGATATGGTTATGGTTAGTTTATATCTTTAGTCAATCTGGCTCATTGTTTCATTTCATTTCATTAATTGTGGTTTTTTCTGTTGGACTCTTGGGTTTTCTTTATTTAGATACTGGAATATAGTACTCTTACTACATGGCTGGCTACTTTTAGCAAGATCTAAGAAGTAGAAGCAAAGCTAGTTTGTGGACTTCCGTTTGACAAGACAGGGTGATGGTTGTGCTAATTGTGATTCGTGTCTTAGCATTACCCTTTTCTTTCCGAGAAAGCTGTCTATCGTTTCCTTATCTAGCTCATGGACTTTCTGCCACCTTTGCTTGGGTGCAAGGCTTCATATCTCTTGTGGGTTTCGCTCACTATCATGTGCATATTCCATCTATTTGTTATTCGATTTTAAGGTTTCTGATACTACCATGTTGGGCGCTACTTCATGCCCAGCATTCCCCAGCAAACTTTCTCATATCGACAAGAAGTGGAGAACTTGGTTTACACAGTTCTTTTCGACAAAATGGAGTAAAGAATATATGTGCTAATTATGATTCATGTCTAACATTTCCTATCCCATGGATAGAGCTTCAGCAGTTAATATGGAGCTCAGAATCAAATAGTTCTTCTATCCAACATTTATATATATCCAACTAATATTAGTTGATAACTGAAATAGATGTCAAGAGTATCGGCATAACTTAACTATTTTATGCATGTTAATGTAGGCACTTTTGAACATCAATACTATATTAATGGTGGGAGCGGCCCCAGTCGCTTCAGAGAAGCAAATCTAGATAGAATCGATCATATCTCTTCTAACTTAGATCAGCTAGTCACTGTTCTTGTTGGTGTTGTGGTATAGGGAGGAGGATCCCGGGAGGCAAACGAAGGACTAAATTTGCTCTGCAAACTGGAGACCGGCGGAGGAGTAGAAACCCCAGCGAGGGCAAGTAACATGGGGTATGGGTATGAGCGGATGGTGAAGATGGATGGGGGCTCGGCGATTCCACAGTGCTGCCCTCGGCCTCTCAAGACTCTGGATCTCTTCCCCACCAAGAGCACTGGGCTCAAGGATGAGCGCAGTACCAGCAAGTCTTCCTCATGCTCTACGTCCACCAACTTGTCTCCATAGCTGATGGCCTCTCTAACGGGCTAGGTGTCTATCCACCTAAATATACATGGGCCTATCTATTATGTATCTCTCTAGATCTTTTCCTGTAGCTTCTTCTCTTCTGCTGGTGATGCTAAGAGTGTTGTATGGTCTAGTAGAGAAGCTACTTGTGTAACTCAGTACGTTAATCTGCATGCACTGTTACCCTTTTGTTTTGTTTCCAAATTGGAGTCCATGGCACTATTCGTTGGGGTGTCTGTTTCTTTCCACTCCTTTTCTTTTGATTTGGATTTTCTGCTCTCATCTCTGTCTGTTGTTTCCAAAAGCTGCCAAGCCCTACATCAGTACTTGGAAGACTTGTTAATATCAGCCTTTAATGGTTTTAAGACCAGTCAATCAGACCTCGACCCTGTCTCTCTCTCTCTCTCTCCTACCTCTCTCTCTCTCTCTCCTACCTCTCTCTCTAGACGTAAGGAAGAGAAACACTCTCCTACCTCTCTCTCTAGACGTAAGGAAGAGAAACAATGCAAAGAGAGGAGAGAGAGAGAGAGAGAGAGAGAGGTAGGATCTGAGGCTAAGTTGTGTAGTAGACAAGACGGGTTCTTGGGAGTTGGTGTCATTGGCTGCCATTTTTCTCTTCGGGATTTCGTAATGGCAGCCTTAATTTTTCTACTACCGAACAAAAGGTAAACGGAAAGAGTTGGGGAAAAAAAGGTGCTCAACAGGCTGAGATCCGATGATAAATTGATAATAGGGTTAGAAAATTTCGCGCATTTCTCACCGAACTTATAAAAACAAAAAGCCTCAAATGAAAAAAAAAGGGTTTTATCTTTTTCCTCTTGATCCATCATTGGCTGCTTACTCGCTTCTAAATCTTTCATAAATCGTAGGTTTATTTGAAATCATGTTCCTCTTTTTCTCTCTTTTTTTTTTTCTCTTCCTTTTAAATTGAGATTATATTGAGAATCACATATATTTAAAAATTGACAAGTAGTAATGATTTTTACATGTATATATATTTTTTAAAAAATATATGAATCTATATGTTTATATTTTTAGCCTTACACCATAACTATGTACTTGGTAGATGTTGGATATTTATCCAACACAAAGTAATCTAAATAACATATTATGGCTAGTTTTTTTCTGATATAATTTTGGATCATTACAAATAGTATTAGAGCAAATTCGATCTACAGTCCATGTAGACGAAGGAACACTACAGATCGACACATTTAGATCGACTATAGATTGATCGTGATATTAATTTATGATTAGATTTGTAGTACTTGTGAATGAATTTAAATCCTTGGAGCGCAATAAAGATGCTAGAGCTTAGAAAAATATGCAATTAACAATCGATATAATCGTGAGTTTAGTTCTACATCAGCTATTCGTTGAGTAGATCTTGGATGCATATATATACCTAAAAATTCTAATAACACCTTCTGACTAAAATTTTTTGGATAAAATTATGGGTTGTTAAAAAAAAAAAGTAAAAATTCTGAGAATGGCATCTTTTTGGATGCATTTTCATCCATGCCCTTTGCACCATAGAGTCAATGATATTTTGTCTATTCACGAGGAATCGAGCATTGAAATTCATTTATTTAAAATATATAGTGATTCAGAGAAAAATTTAATATTGTATATATTATAATAAAAAAATTATGCATAATTCTAAGTTGTGATACTGTATATATATATATATATATATATATATATATATATATATATATACAGTATCACAACTTAGAATTATGCATAATTTTTTTATTATAATATATATATGATTATAAAAAATAAAAAAAGGACGGAGTGAGTCGTTTTTTTAGGAACGTCGGATCCTGAAGTATCGTTGTCATGGGTGTAGTGTCATAAGATGTTCCCCCGGATATCGTCCTCTTCGCAGTCTCCTTCAGCAAAACTACCACAAGCTTCGTCACCACCCATGCCCCCCTTTTACTGTAGTTATCCTCATCCTCAGCGGCGGCGATGGCATCCTTTGTCTCCCTGTCACCCTCATAAATTGCTGACAGTTATTTTTTATTTTTTCACTGCGAGCTTATTGCATGCATATCATATAAAAAGTATTTATGTTGTATCATCGGAGTAGATAAAGGGGTAAAAAAATATTCACCCTATTGTACAAAGGATGAGAGCGAAAATGCACTATAAAAAAATGCCACTCATATGAGGAGTCCAGGAGTGACATCTTCATTATATTTTTATATAATTTTATCTCTTTATGTAATTTTTATTTCCTTTTCTTTAAAATAAGTTTCATATACATTCAAGTCCCATCTTTTTACCAAGTCATCATGGGTGTAATAACTAATGAGTTGGATAAACCATGCACAATTGTCCCTTCCTAATTAGGTAGATTCATGTGTTCCCCTTGCCAAGTGGGAAAAATGTGAACTTATCAGTGCAACATGTCTATTTTATAAGCTAGCAGGACACCTATATTTTCCTATGAAAAAAAGGTTTGCTTCAATTAAACAATCAAAACTATCATGTTGCTGATTCGGTAGAAGTAGCAGTATGGTACGAAAGTATACATCTATTGTTAAATCTCTATAAGCCAACTCCATAAACCAATCATCTCCTCTCATCTATTTTAGCCTTTTTATCACGTACGGCTCGACAAACTTAGGCATAAGTGCAACTACGAAGGCCTATGCAGACGTGTATTTAGTTTCACATTAATTATTCATTAGAGAGATCTTGGATATTTATATAAAATTAAGAAACCTCAAAAGTACCTTTTAACTAACTTTTTTAGGTAAAATTCTGAATCATGATAAATGATATCAGAGGAGACGCGACAATGACTCATGTGGACTAGAGGACAATATTGCAGCACGTATTTATTGAGGCTAACCATGGCCGATCATGGTGTTTGTGATTAGATTTGAAGGGATTTGGATCTTTAGCTAGACAAGGACGTTAAAGCTTAAACAGGAGAAGTATACGAGGATCTGTACGGGCGTGTACTTAGTCTCATATCAGTTATTCACCGAAAAGATCTTCGGTATTTATATAGAGCTAAAGAACCAAAAAAATATCTTTCGAGTAGTCTTTTTGGATAAGGTCTGAATTGTAACAGGAACCTAATTGGTTGCTATATGCTTAGCAATTAGATTACCTCCTATGGTAAAACAAGGAAGAAAAGTCAAGTACAATAAGAGCCTAGTGATGTAGCAAGTAAAACCATGGGCCATATATGGGTCTTTATTCGGGTCTGAGGAGCATCTCTAAATTGATGAGAAGAAATCTTCATATCAGGAAATATTAATTTCCTTCACTATGAATTTATGATAATCTGACCCCTTAATTAGCATAATTCAATTCAATAAACGTTAGTCCATTTGCGGGGCTTTATTTTGGTGCGAGGAGAATTACTCTACATTGATGAGAGAGAAAATTTATGAAGGAAAATATTAAAATCCTTTATCATAATTAGCATAGCTCGTACCTGCTGGAGTGGTGAAAGATTCAAAGTACTTAAATTCTCCTAAAATCTAATAACAACTAAGAACCTACCGAGGTATGTCTCTCGCCCGTCGAACAAGGCTTAGTCCTTTTTTTGTTGTTAAAGGTGGCATGAAACAAGAAATTAAACCCTGCGGATTGAACTCAGTAAATATTACTGCTTTACATTAAACCCTCCATCCCAACATAGATCCGGTGCAGAGGGTAATAACTCAAAATGATTTCCTGAATCATACACCATTAATTATTAGAGCCATCTGGATTTCGATGGAATCGTTTCAGCTTGGAATAAAGGATACTAAATTCTATCCATATGTTTTTTTCTTTAATTTCTGCTCTTTCTAGCTTTATCTCAACAGATAACCTGCTTGTTGCCAGGCAAGGACATTCTTGGTCCTGAACTGATGCCATCCTTATATTATCCTAGTTCAAAAGCAAAAAAGAAATCTCACTGTCATGCTTCTGGACCATTAGGAGGAAGAGCACAAACTAATCTCACTGTATTTGGTTATCTCCTTTATTTTGGATTCATACTCTAAATCTTTATTGTGCACATATAGCAAAATTAACATAGGATAATCTCATGCTTGCTATTGATAACTCATTAAGCCTCGTATATATACCACTTTACTGCAACAATTCATGCAACTTGTTCTATTTAATAATGCATAAGGCCTGCATTAGAAAATAGGCTACTAAGCTTAAGGTAACTTGGATTCATGTTCACTGCCAAACACTCTCCTTGGATGCCTAATCCCAAATGGAGTAACCTCGGCCTCGCAAGTGTCGATCCCATGCCAGACTCGTCGAGGAAGGAACCTTCGAAAGTAGAACGAATTAGAGGACAGATTGGGTGCACCTGCTGCTAGCACCTGAGCTCGACCAGGCCTCCAGTCATCATCACCTCTGTTCTTCATATAGAGATAGCAAACCTGGGAATGGATGCACTTGCCAGTGATCTTGAACACATCAGTTGAGCATTCTCGAAATGGAATTCTTGGCACATCATCGAGCACGGTTGGGCCTAACTCATCGACCCATTTTGTGTGCTTGGTTCTGAGACGGCGTACCAATATGTCTGTCAAGTTCGAGTCGCCGAATCTTAAGCTTACTTGGTCTACTGTGCCCGCCCCTTTGGTGCATGTTGTTTCGATTAAGATCGTGTAATTGCAACTATCCTGAAAAGACTGTAACAACTATCGATGACCATGGTTGGAACGAATTTTTCTATATTATTATTGTGCAAATTATATGAAGAGTTCTTGCACAAACATAGCGATAGTAAGTAACAACTGTTTTGATTTGCCACAGTTCCTGAAATTTAGTATGATATTCTAAGAATAATTTAATAATGTCATTTAGATTTAATGATATTATTCAAATCATAATGCCAGGAATAATAATATTACAACAAAAATCATGGTCGGAATGCCAGCTATTTAGACAATCATCTCTTAAAACTTAAGCATCGGTATTATGTATAAATTAGTTCTAGTTAATCATATTCAGAATCATATCACACAAATAAGAGATATATTTTTAGGGCATTTCACATTACTTTCATTTTACTGTTGTGAGCCATTATGTACCACAAAATTACCAATATGATTATCCACCATCCTCTTTTGGGTTTTTTCTTGGGAATAAGGTCATGTTTATTATTTTCAATTATAGGGCTTATATACGTTTGCCGACTTTGGCATTGATATGAAGTCGGCACATAAGACCGACGTTTAGAAATAAATAAAGCCGGCGATGCGTGCAGAATTCTTTGGTAAAACCACCGGATTCTGTTTTTGCTGACTTTAGTGGGAAGAAACACTAGAAGCATACGCACCTTTGTGGAGTCGATCGGCATCGACCCCCCACTCCGCTTCTCCAAATCCGCCTCCGAAGCAGCGGCAGCGGCACTCAAGAAGAGAACGAGGAGGAGCAAGGGGAGTCCGCCGCCGTCTCCGCTGCCGCCACGGCCAGCGCCACAGTCGAACCCTAATAGTGCCACCCCCTTCCTCCTCTCCATCTCTTCCCCTACTCCTCTCTCGCTCGCCCTCCTCTTCTTATATTACGCCCTCGCCCCGTTCTCTCTTTCTCTCTCTCTCTCTCTCTCTCTCTCTCTCTCTGTGTGTGTGTGGTCCCTTCCTTCACGGCATCAAAAAGAGGTGATTCGATTCGATCTGGTAGATTTTTATCCACTCAGTTCTTGCTTTTCTTCTTGGATGTTTGCCTTTTCTTTAGAAAAATGTAATTTTTACGCTGATCAAATTACTTACTTGCTGGAAGGCTGATCCTTTATCTCAATCTGGTGTCTTGTTTACCCATTCTTTTGGTTATTTTAATTCATTGTATTATTATTTTTTATTATTAAATCTAAATTTAGGATAACCCGTGCTTCGGGTTTTGGGATCTCTTTTTGATGGGCATTTATTCTT
Source organism: Phoenix dactylifera (assembly GCF_009389715.1). Taxonomy (NCBI): domain Eukaryota; kingdom Viridiplantae; phylum Streptophyta; class Magnoliopsida; order Arecales; family Arecaceae; genus Phoenix; species Phoenix dactylifera. Next base: position 2,269,905 of record NC_052394.1, on the reverse strand, counting down.
ATTAAGGAGTGGAACAAAGAGGCGGAATCCCTCATCTGATGTCTATAGAACAATTGGTTTTAAGTTAGTGTTGGTGGCGTTGCTTATGATTATCACCGATGTTGCAGTGAAATGTTCTCAGTAAACGAGTCTGTAGAAACGTATAAATAATTAAGTTAAGAAATATGAGAGCGGTTTTTCTGATCATGAAATCTAGCTGAAAATCCACTGTCTTTGAGTGATGTATTAATCAGGTGTTTGACTTCTATTAAGAACCTAGGAAGTTTAATAAGTTTTCCATAGGATTTGTAGGTCCGTTATCTGATTGGATGCAGTTGTTAGTGTCATTTGTTCATCATCTGAGGTCCTTTTTATGCTCTTTTATTATACACATAAAAAGGATGAAAATTTTGGGCGAGATCAGTTGTTTGTTATCCTAGTTTAGTTTCTATTAGTGGTGGATTTCATGATTAAGTTCACTTTAAGTGTTTTCCCCCAAACATATTGTTTTCCTTTTGTCATCTGTCTTATTTTGCTTTCTATAGGTGCGTATCTTCGCTTCCTAGTCCTTCCAGGTTTTGCATATTTTCGCTGCAAGGTATATTTTTTTCATTCAGGCTGAATTCTGAGCACGTTTTCTTTTTAGTAAACTGGTTGAATGTAGGTGATATATCATAAAACAAAGGATTGAGATGGTTTCACCGCCAATGAGGATTTATAAAAGCCCTCGTGCTGTATTTTCCCACAATTTGAAGAAGAGAATAAGGTTCTGGATTTTTACACATATTTTTCTATTTTAATGCATCATTGGTGGATTCCATGGCTTTCAGTTATATTTCAGGCTTGAGAATTTGTTTGTATGATCAATGGTTCTATTGTTTCTTAATGTTCAGAGTCACTATTGTGAGCAAAAACCAGAGCATCCAAGTAAAATTATCAGGAAATGACCATCCCATTCCAAGTCAGGATAACTTTTTATCTCACACCACTTGTCACATAAAAAGCAGTATTCCTTATTCTTGTCAAAAATTGCATGAACTTGGCAGCAATTTTGTGAAAAAATCATCTTCTTTCAATATAATTTTCTTGAGAGAAGAACTGTGATCATGAATCACCTGTTTGGTGTTCTGGAAACTACTTCTAGATATAACCATAAAAGGTTTGTCAGCATGAAAGAATTTACTGGCAGTCTTGTAGATGAACCTGGTGTCGTACTTTCTTTCACCATCTAGTGTTCTTACTCGGTAGTTTGCATATCAGAATCTTCCTTGTCGATTGCTCCTACTTCCTTAAGCTGTGCCGATGGCACAGATTGATATGGAGAACATAGGTAGCATGTACAATGGTGCATCAATATATGTAAAAAGCAGCCATAAAAAAGTATATGTGCGTTTCTCAGAGGTTTTTCCACATATTATTGGAAAGAGTTGTAGCCTCAGGAGTGGTTGGCGAATAACCTCAAATTAGGCATTTGACATTCTGGAAATTATGATAGCTGGTGAATTTTTGCAAGTCATGGTTTCGTGAATCTGAATTTGTCAACTGTATCTTCAATAATTCATGTTTGGATGGTAATGATAACAAAGTTACTTATTTTGATTTCATTCTTCCTGTGATGAGGGGGATTCCTTGCACCTTCAAAATTAGTTCTCTTTGTTAGTTGAAGTTTGAAAGTCAACAATCTGCTCTTCTCCTTGATTTTTAGCAATTTCATCTGTTGTTATGGATTTTATTTTCCTTTTGATAACCATGTTGTCTTTTAGTAGGCTTCATAGCATTACCGTCGGAGAGATGATATCTCCCACTTCTTTTGTATTTCTACCTTTATCATGCAACCATCGGATTTTCGTTATGTACTTTTTATAATTATTCTTCCTTGGTTTATTTGCCTGCAACCCCTCAAGAACACGTGAACCAATAAGACTTTATTTAATAAGATGGAAAAGTTGGAGACAATTTGTTAGCTATTATATTTTTCCATTAGAAGTAAACTCATTTGAGAGATGATCTATGATGATTGGTTGAACAGGGAAAAACCTAGTAATGTTTGCCAGGACAGGCTAGTCAAACTCTAGAACTTTTGGAATGCAAAACATATGTTCCAAAATAAGTTTGCCAGGACAGGCTAGTCAAACTCTAGAACTTTTGGAATGCGAAATATAGGTTCAAAAATATGTACTCCTGTGATAATATGTTACCACTCCCTCAATCTTCGTTTTCTCAAGAACTTCACTAGTTATAAAGTGGGACCTCTACGAGGGGTTTTAGTTTCAAATGGAGCTAAACCGCTAATGTAAATTTATAATATCAGCCATGGAACCAAAAAATTATGAGGTTTTGTCCGTTCCTTTGCTTCATAAGCTTTTCCATTATAAAATATTAAAGATTTATGAAGTACTGCATCATCTGCTAATATATGATTATCAGACAACAAAACGGAGCAGCACTGAGTACTAAAACGCTATAATCCTGCATCGATGCCATTTACTCTTTATATTCTGTTATTGTGTTTGGTACATTCTGCTCAATACACCAGATAATGACCATGTCAGTTTTGAATATCTCATGCTTCACTTGCAGCGGTAGATTCTTTCTGTTGGGAATCATCCTAAACGAAACAAATCATGACACTCGTCTCTTTTCTTATGGACTGCAGGGTAGTTTGAGATGGGAATAATCAAGAACAGTTTCTCATTTTTACTGGGAACTGGTTGTGGTATATACATTGCTCAGAATTATGATATCCCTAAAATAAAGAAACTTGCATATATATGGGTTGATAGGGCAAAGCAAGTTGAAGAGACTTACAGGAAGCCTAAGAAGAAAGGTGAAGACTAGTACTTTGATGTATAATCTTTTTATGCTCATGGCATCACGAATATTAGAGAAGAGATAGGTAACCAAGGAAATATCAGATGAATAATGTAGTGCAAAACTGAAATGCTCGCTGTGGCAATCACATAAAGTGGGGTCAAGTTTATAACTGCAAGTGATTTTCTTGTAGTTGTCTTAATCTTTTGTTTTGAGTAGATGCACATTTCACATTTATGGATACACTTATGGTGGATGCTGCACTTTCTAACATATCCTTCGCTTGGTAACTACTGTGCTATGTTATTGTTGAACAATATTTTGTCTGTTCCTCTTTTTTTTGGTACAATCTTGCCTGTTCCATATGACGTGGCTAATTCATGAGCTTATAAGAAGTTTGCTTGCTGAAACTGGAAATAGAAAATGATGATTCTACTAGAGATGCCCCATTGAAATGCCTCTCCTTTGATTGGCTACACTTTCAGACATTTGGCTGAAAGATGGAAAGAGAGATGAAAGTGTGGTGAAGCACATCCTAGCTATCACAAGGGAACTACTCTATATATTGTTGCATCAGATTGATATTTCTTCTAATTTTTTGTGCATTTTATCTTGTAATTCATATGGATGTACTTTTACTAAATTAATATAATGAATCCGTTTTTACCTTCCCAAGAAGGCACATTTTTGCTCAGGAACATCACAGGGAACGTATAATCCATGTTGAAGTCCTTTTACTGGGTTCAATCGCGCTGAAGAACGCTATTGAAGCAGCAAATCTAGTAATCCGCAAGAAAAATTTGATCCGATCTAACTGTACTCTCGTGGAATGGAGAAAAGTTTTTAATTTAAGGCATATTCGGTTCATGTGAATTGGAATGGATTAGAATGAAATCGAAATGATCTTATTCCTCTTACCTATTGAGTTCGTGATCAAAATCGAAAACGCGACATAATTTTAATACTAGAAAAATTTAAAAGTTACATTTTGGAGAATTGAAGCATTTTTTATTTTTCTCTGAAACTATTCCAACCAAATGATCCCGATTGGCAGCATGAAATACGTCCACATATCAAATTATTATATGTAAAGTTACGAATGGATGGAAAGAAGGCATGAATAATGCTCAATTCAATGGACTAACGAGATTAATCAGATATTCAGATTCTACAAATTGTTATTGGCTAAAATAAATAATATTCTGTCCGGGAGGATTCCATCCAGTCCGGAAACGGCCAGATGACCTCGTCCTTACTCCAGAGCCGGGATGCCGTATCCCCGGATAACGTACCCTTCCTTTTGTCTCCACTCCTTTTTATAATCGAACTTGAAATGATTTCAACGCTGATCGGCATTTCCACTTCCCCTGGATATCCCCTTCCTCAGATGAGCTCTCTTGTCCAGTCTCCACTGTCCCAGCAAGCGCCGCTACGAGGGCCCTAAGAGCACAAATAAGAATCCAACCAACAGCAGCTCGAGAAGAGGAGGAGGAGGAGGAGGAGGAGCCTGGCCTGCTTCCATTCGACTTCGTCGTCCATGTCGTCGTCCGTTCTCTCGATGGATCCTTCCGATCCTTCCTTCTGGGAGGAGTTCTTCACGGGGATGCTGAAGCCGGCGGCGGCCACGGCGGTGGTTCTGATGGCGGTGGTGCTGTCCTTCATCCAGAAGCTGGGGCTGGAGGGGGAGATGGTGTATGCCATCGCCAGGGCCTTTCTCCAGCTCTCTGTTATCGGGTTCGTGCTCCAGTTCATCTTTACGCAGAAGAATGTCGGGTGGATCATCCTCGCCTACTTGTTCATGGTATGTTTGTTTCCTTTTAATTCATGAATTTTTTTTAGGTGCAATAGATGAATCTGGGGCTTCCGTTAGTTGGGACACTGGAGTTCTTGAAATATAGAGCTGCAGGGCTAATTAGTAGGAGATATTATAACGCCAGGCATGAAAAAGATTCAATTTTGAGGCTACAATCATTTGCTTTAATTATATGTATCATTTGCTTGTAGAAATGGTTTAATCCATGAAGTACGGTAGTTGTTTGCTTGAATGGCATATCATATTTCAATGGTTGTGTGACAAAAGAAGAAAAATATTAGGTCTACCTTGCCTACAATTAAATGGAGATCCAAAATTTCTGAGGTGTGATGGGCACCAAAGACGAAGAGGATTGTAGAATGTTGACAAATAAATGGTTGCACTACTCAGAGGAGGCATAAACCTAAATTGGGGAGTCCTGATGCACTGGAGAAACATCTATTTCCAAAGAAACAGGTCATGTCGGCCGATAAGACACTAACATTCCGGACCAAACATCAGCAAATGGCATATATCCACTAATTTAAGGAATATATACCTTGGTCCTCTAAAATCCAGGGTCTAAAATGGATCCTATAAAATAAGAAAGACCCTAGGAGATATAGACAACTAGAATGATGCTTGACCACAATGACCCGACCATCCACAGGTTATGTTATTGTAAGTTGAGATAGGCATGTTCTAGCTCCTGATATGCCTGTAAGGTTTTAGGAAAGAAAACTAAAGTAACCATTTGTCAAAAAGAAAGTATGAAGTACTTGTGGGTGCATCATGAAAGGCAAGGGAGTATCTATGAGGGTTTTCAGATGCCTGAAAACATCATTATAAGTAAATTCTGGTATTCCGAAGAACATGGGATCAGGGAAGCAATGGCCACCACAAATTTCATTCACTTCTCTCTTCAAACCGAGTAAATGCCACTTTTTTCGCTATCTTAGTAAGTAACTTTCAAGTATTGTCCCCTGTACAGTAATTAGTTTCCAAATTGCATTGTTGTCCTATTGAAGGCCAAGTATACAACCTGCTGAATAGAGAAAGTAATTTACTAATGAAACAATACCCTCACCCACCACCATAACCCCACAAAGCCTTCATCAAGATAAGTTAGGCTATGAAAGATCATTTTAAATAACGTGGATCCATAAAAGGATTGAGCAGGGTCACAACCTGCCTTCAACATCATGTGAACCCACCAATGAATTGTCAGCATTTTTTGTTTAGCCCAACTTGGTAGATGGAGAGTAACTACGAAAAAAGAATGATCTTTTTATATTAGTTTATGTTGATACACTTATCAGAATTCTTATTATACTCGGCTTCACTGTATCTGAGAAGAGTTGTTTTTGCTTAGCCCTAGTTGTTCTAGATCCATGCTGCACGAGACAGACTTAGATGCAACATATGGAGCTGTCTTTTCTGGCAGTCTTTCGCTTGCACCTTACAAATTCTGACCATGTCAGATTGATTGTATGCTCGCTCCTTTGGTTGAACATCGACTACATTATGGATATGTATAACATGCACAGATAATCTGAGACACATCAATGGTGGTGAAGTTAGCATAGATGCTAGAGCATTTATAGATCATAAAGTATAGAATTTTGATTCAATGAAGGCAGAGCATTTTATGGTTTTCCCAAGGAATACCATACATTGGTCATGCATATGTGCAGTATACCTTTGTCAAGAGTAGATGCACTCTTGCAGCCAGTGCATAACTTAGTTAATACCATATTCCTGTGGAGAAATTTGAACCAAAAAAAATCTTTAGAACAAGGGGCATCATCTTCAATCTAAGCCTAAGATGACCGTAGGAGATCTTCCAGCTTTAATTATATTTCCAAATAAACAAGATCAGTCATGTTAAACTCCTTGGACATTGCTATCCTTTTGTAGGAAAAAACAATAGTTGATTATGATTGCAGCAATATCAAATAAAAGCAAACTGCTTATTAAAAACTAGTTTACAGCACATTCATCATCATTGCCAACCTAGTAGCAAGACTTGCCTTCAGCCATAACTATAAAACCCAAGCTTATAGCAGAAAGAGATTAAATTTATTAGGCCCCATAAACGAAGTCCAATGTAACAATAATTCTGGAAGATGGCAACTCTGGCATCTTCAAGCTTGTAAGTGTTTAAGAAGATTGATGCAAATTCTCTGAATCCTGAAGATCCTCTGCATGTTCTATATTAGAATTAAAATTCAGTAGCCATGCCGGTTACTGCTTTTGCATCTGCTTTCTTTCTTTTATTAAGCAGAGATCATAACATGAGCAGAGAAATGATCATAGCATTTTACTATGTCAAAATTACCATTTTGATTAGTATGAATGTGCTGATACATTGCCATGCATCTCCATGCAGGTATCTGTTGCTGGCTATACAGCAGGTCAGCGTGCAAAGCATGTTCCTCGTGGAAAGTACATAGCTGGGGTGTCCATTTTGACAGGAACAGCAGTGACCATGTTCTTGCTCGTTGCACTGAATGTGTTTCCCTTCACTCCACGGTACATTATTCCTGTTGCTGGCATGATGGTAGGTAATGCAATGACTGTGACTGGAGTTACCATGAAAAAGCTCAGAGAAGATCTCAAAATCCAAAAGAACCTGGTTAGCCCCAACTTACTGATTTCGGATATTGGAAGTCCCCTATGTTAGTCCAATAAATGTTATAATAAATTAAAATTTTCAGTGTGCTATATTTAGCATCTAAATAAAATTTAAAGATCCATGGTTGGTCAAACCATATTGCATGACCTATAAAGAAGCTGCTATTTATGAGGTGTGTTAGTCTTTCGCCTGGTTCTGGACTTCTAATAATATCCTGGGAAGCAATTTTGAGGAGTCCTATCAAAGAGCATTAGGCATTCTGATGGTATGGTATCTCGTGTTGCATCTAAAATGTCTACTTGATAATTTTATAATATCTTGGTATTCCTATTAGCTCCCCTCTTGTAACATTTAATCCATCCCGTCATGATGCATTGTTAATTTCGCTTTCTTACATGTTTTTGCTAACAGTTCTCTGTTCTTTCTTAATAGGTGGAGACAGCACTGGCTCTTGGTGCAACACCACGACAAGCAACACTTCAGCAGGTGAAGAGGTCTCTAACCATTGCATTGTCACCAGTGGTGGACAATGCGAAGACAGTGGGTCTTATATCTCTTCCAGGTGCCATGACCGGTCTTATAATGGGAGGCGCATCACCCTTGGAAGCTATCCAGCTGCAGATAGTTGTCATGAACATGCTTATGGGGGCATCAACAGTTAGCAGCATCCTGTCAACCTACTTGTGCTGGCCTGTGTTCTTCACCAAAGCCCACCAATTGGAACCCAAAGCTTTTACTGCAGATTAATTGCTCCTTTAAAATAAAAAAACAGCATAAAAGTACTGTCCATTAAGTCCCCATGCACCCCCCTTGCCTCCCCACTATCGACCATCAACTGTTTTATGATCTGTGATGCAAGCAATTGAGCTTGGTATGGTAAAGTTGAGCTGTGTCTGGCTGTAATTTATTTCTGTCATAGGAACATTTTCTTCATCTGTAGTTTTGGAGGAAAACTAAAGCTTCAAATGAAGGTTCCAGTTGTTGCTGCAGAACGCAATGCTTTTAGAGCATTTGTTGTGAAGCTCATGTCTACAGACACAAGTTTGTAGGAAAAGGGAATTTGCCATGAAATATCTTCCTTATTTTCATTTTTGGGTGAAAGGAGATCACTTTCTAAAAAGAAATATTTGGATTTTGCTGGGCCGTTTTATCCCAGTTCTCGCAGCTACCATAACAATATTTTTACATGTGCATAGGCCTGGATTATGCGTGCATTATTAATATGTTTCCTAGCCAGTTTCATGCATTCGTTTAAAGGTAGGGGCATCATGTAGTCCAGTAAAGTTCAAAAAAAAAAAAAAAAAACTGGTAACCTGTTTCCCTGGAAATATAAAAATAAAGTGTTTTTATTATTTTTTTTGCAAATTCTCCAATAGAAAATGGATTTTTTTTTTTCCCCCTGCTGTGCAGGTAACGAACCCATTCCTCATCCAAGAGAATGATTTTTTTCACAGTGCTTTCTTGAGAAACTTGTCAGGCTCTCCAATTTTTGCCATGCATCATCTGGAGTTTCTTTATATTTCTTGAGAAACTTGTCAGTCTCTCTCCAATTTCTTGAGAAACTTAGAAGTTCTTCAAACTCTAATGAAACCATCAGCAATCCTTTCCAAATTTTCTGGCTTATTTATTTTTTTTATAAGTTGTAATTAGGAAAAAATGTAATTTGAGGCAGTTTTACAGAGAAATGCTGCTTGTCCTTTGGTGTTAGATGGCCCATACTCTAAATTTTGTGCTATGGTAAAAATAGGAAGCACCCCACCGGAGTCTTGCAGGCTAAGTATAAGTATGGAGAGGCCAATAAATCTTTTGACTCTATTTTAGCGTTTAAAAAAAAAGAAAAAAAGGGACTCGCGAGAGTTCAGGCGGTGACGGAGCCCGCATCAAAAGACGCCCCTGATCTGATCTGATCTGATCTGAGTCGAAATACCACGACTCTGATTTCGTACAAACTTTACCTTGTTCTAACCATTTGCCGCTTATCATAATCCCGATCTAGATCAGACGGCCAACAGAGTGAGAAAGACGGACCGGAAAACAATTGGCCCGGCGGCCAACGTACCGGAGAAGACTTTGTGGGATCTGACCATCGACCTTCTTTTCCTCTCTCTCTCTCTCTCTCTATATATATATATATATACCGTCCCATCCTTCCTGTTCTGATTTCTGAATTCTCGTCTCTCCCCGTCTCCGACCCTCCCTCGCCAAATCTTTCTTCGCCTCTCGCCATCTTTGGTTTGCCCTCATCGCCATGAAGAGGTCTCGATATCTACTGATTTCTCGCCGCCTCCTCATCTTTTACTTTTTCTGCTGCAGTATTCCTGGTAAAAGAATCGAGTCCTCTTCTTTTTATCTTTCTTCTGCTGTTTCCCCGCCCCCTTCATTTTTTATTATTCTATTCGATGCTCCTTTATTGGTATATATACGGTAAGAAAGATCACGAATCCTATCGTTTTATATAAGTTTAAGCGAATTCGATTGATTGCTATTGTTAATTGTAGCGCTCTCGTTTCCTACGATCCAAAATTGTGGTGATGATAGGAATGGAAGGATTAGAGAACGAAGCTTTATTTGTGTTTTCTTTGGAGTAGAGGTGGGAGAGTCAGGTCGGCAGATAGGTAGGTTGCAGACCATCAAAGCGACCTAAAGTGCTGGATTTGCTCAAAGAAGAACAAGTAGACCAGTCTATATGGGAGAAGAGTCTATTCGCATGGGGTGTCCTTAAATAAAAGATGGATGATGGTCTTAGATGGCGGCTTTCAGGTGGAAGTGGTAGAAGTAGTAGGAGGTAAGCTAGTATAGTAAGACACTGGGGAAAGATTGGGAGGCATACCAACCAGGATGAGGTGAGGGCATATCATGTTCACCGAATTGATAGGTGAGGATTTTCATAGCATATTGAAGGATCTGAAAAGAGGAATCTTGAATTGATGTAGTGGAAACTTGCTGGAAGAAACTTTCCATTCCGAGGTGCTTTTGCCTCCATTCGCGACGTAGAATAATTACTGATTGGTCTCTGACTATACCTCTTCATTGTTAATTGCAGTTTGCATGAGCATTAGACATGTCAGAAGGGACAAGAAAAGCAATAGTTTTTAAAGAAAGAGGAAGTTATCAAAGTACCGCCAATTATTATTTTTTGGGACCTTGGGGGATGTAGTTGATATATGAATAGTAGGACTTGCTTGATTTGCTTTGTTGTTATTAATTTTATTTCACAAACAGGAGACAGTGTAGTCTACAGGAAATGGATGTAAATATATTTGCTATGCACCGACTTGAAAGAAGAATGTAAATTTATTTGCTTTGAATCGACTTAAGCAATTGTTTGAAAGAAGAATGTTAAAGGAGACAGTCATCCATTGTCATACTTTGCTCTTTTACAATAGTTCTTTTGTTCCAATATGCTTCCTGGTATGAATTAATATGTTTGATTTCTTTTCATCGAAATATCTAAAGTTTCTGGGGCCTTTTGTTAATTCTTCGATCCATTTCAATTTCCAAATTAGTGATTGAAGGTTTTGCTTTTGTAGGAATTATGTCAACAAGGCTCGTTACCCTTGGTTCAATTGAACTATATCAAACTCATGAGTGGTTTCCTTCCAAACCAACTATTTATTTTTCTTGTCAAGGAGACAACAGGACAATTTTGCCAGATGTGAAGCAAACAAATATTTTGTACACTTTCAATGGTGAAGAATCGTGGCAGGTTTGTGGCAATTGCATATAATGGATGTCTCAAAATTTACTGATTCTCTTTATTTTCATTTGGGTCATAAAATAAATATTTAAGTAATATACTAGTTTTAAGAAAAGAATGATTAAAATTATATCAGATAATACCAAAAAGGACGGACAAAGATAAATAGCAAGCTCTATCCATTTCAATTCAACTTTCTGAATCCTACTATGCTATGAATATTGTGTACAAAACTAAAATATACCCTAACCTGCCTCTGGTTAATCTGCAATCATATTTTAAAGCAGGAATCTTCAACTATTCTCTAGAATTATATAAAAGGACTGTTGTTCACATGGAATTAATCTCACTTTAATTAAAGTTCAGCTATGCCTCATTTGTATTCACTGAATGGTTCAGTGATGGCCTACTCCTTGAAATCCTTCTTTTATCCACACTGTTAAGCTACATCCAGTCTTTCAGTTTTATTCTATTTTATTTTATTTTGAGTTTCTAGTGATTATGAGCACTTTTAAGCTAGCTTTCTCATAGCTTTTATAGATGGCTTGAAATTTTCTCGAGGTCACCATTTAGAAGATTGCCCATTTTATTTTTTTCCCGGTGAAACTCCAATGCTATAAAAGATCTGTTTCAACAGAGGGCTGAATGAATGTCATGGTTTTGTAAAGTAATATAGCACCTAACAATGTTTAAAGTTGAAACCCATGCAACTTACTGTCTGTAAGTATTTAGAATGCTTACTTCCAAACTTTAATTTCTTCTTCCATCCTTAGTTATTACAAAGGTCCTTTATGATGCTCAGATGTCCCCAGCGAGGACCTTACCTTAATGCCATCATCAAGTGTTCAGAACATGTTTCCATCACAAGTATGTAAAAATCCAACCATCTTCCTTGACAACCAAAATGATCCAGGCTTACACTTTTCAGTGGCCGAGACTGGAACTCTTGTGAACTTTCTAAACCTATTTTCCCTAGAAAGTAGTTGATCAGGGTAAGCTAGAAGCATTTTTTTTAGCGCATTGAGTTGGAGCTTGGAGGAACTAGCATTTCCCTAAATTGTCATAGTCTAGAGAATATCACATTCATCAACTCTTATGCTTTGGGTTTTAGTATATCTGGATAATTCTGTTTGGCAAACATGTAGATATGCATGGTATAGTCTGAGTTTTATGAGGAGTGAACTTGAGGGCATGATTTTAAGAAAATATATATGTTTACCCTCTAAAAAAAATTTCTTAAAACATTTCATTTGAATGGCAAGCCACTTTGTCTAAATGAAGCCACTGCCTGTGACAAGTTCTTTTAGTATCATCTGGGTAGATTTTTATGCTTCAGCTTCAGATCACCATCTTGCTGATGTAGAGTTTCCCACCTTTTTTAAATTGTCTACTCCAACTATCATGCATCAAAACTTGATTTTTCAATGCATTGTCTTAGCGTACGTTGGAATGTGTCTCAAATGAGGATAAAAGCGATGCTGTCACTAGCACATTCGGCATTGGGTTGATGAGAGCCGGCAGGCCTGATGCCTGATACGGTATGGGCTGATAAAAGCCAGCAGCCTGATGCTGGGTGCCAGTGGTGGCCCAAAAAGGTATGTGCTGACCGGCACATGACCAGCACTTGAAACCATTATTTCAAGGCAATTTATGGCCATGCATTATCTTGCTTGCAGCCTTTGACAGAGCTTCCAGTTAAGAAATGTAAGCGATGTGGTTTATATGAGGCGGACGCTATAAAATCTGATGACGTTTTTGATGAGTGGGAGCTATGTCCTGATGACTTTGTTGATGGAAGATATTCTCATGTCAAGGACAAGGAATTCAATGCCACATTTATATGCCTTGAGTGCATTGCTTCTGCTGGTGAGTGCAATATCTAAGTTTAATTTTTCTGTCTAAATTTTTTGTCTTCTTATTAACTACTTGCCAATGCTGAAACAATAATACCATTTATTGCATAGTTTTCAGCAGAACGTTCTTTTATTTATTTCCTTTTTTTATTTGTCGTAAAATTAGTCCAGTACTTTTGGATCCATGGATGATGATACTAACTTAATTATTACATAATATGATTCCTTTGAATGTAAACTAATATATAACACTCATTGCTTATATTACGTAAATTAGTCAGTTGATGGCATGACTCTGATTCTGTGCTAATTGTTGTGATTGCAGACTCTAAAACTGCCAGCTCAGATAGCAAGGCTGCAGTCAAGAAACCGAAAGTGGCTCTAGTGGTAATCATATGCATATTGGCTTCTGTTGTAACTGCCATTGGAATGGTGACTGCATATAAACTCTGGCAGAAAAGAAAGAGGGAGCAAGATCAGGCACGATTTCTCAAACTCTTTGAAGAGGGTGATGATATTGAAGATGAATTGGGCATAGGACATGTAATATAAAAGTAACCTTTGTTGGGATAGACCAACCTTTATTTACTTCAAATGTAAACCATGTGTAAATATGTTCGAAATTTTTGCCGCCTTATGTCCTGTAATATAGGATTGTGTCTGAGATTCTTCACTTGCAGTAAATCATGAGAACCTTAAATCTGCTTACATTTGATCTGTTAACATGTCGGCCTTGTCAAGCAAGATCAATTAATAACTACTCTTTTTCATCCCCACTATCTAATCATGAACAAACCACGAGTCTTGATGATTATGATTTTGGTTGTCAGCCAAGTTACAGAATTTTCTCGACGGCATTAAATCATATGGCCAACATTAAGAGCTAAGATTTTTTTTTTTTCATTTGCTAAATGACTAATGAGACAGATTGGGTAGCAACTAACCAGTAAAGAATCGTGAATTATTCACTTAAGCACTATGCCTCTTGGTGAATAGCTATCAGACATGCAGGCCGGTAGGCAACTGTCATCCTCTAGTTAATTAAGGCAAATGTTTTCAGGCGCCCCAACTAGTTAGCCGTTTACTGGAGAGTAGAAATGAGGGGTCAGATCATATTTGTGCTGTAAAGTTTATAATAACGAATCAAAGGAACAATGAAATGACTCTCAAATATCTCAGCACCTTTCTAACTACACAGCCTTGCCAAGTCCCACCAATTTCTAGATATACGAGTTGCCAAGGGCTAGGCCGTCATGATCTTATTCAAACCATAAGAAAACCTTGCTTTTCTTAGATCGCTGGTAGCACTAACTTAGCCGATTTCAGATTTACCAAGAATCATGCCACATATCTGCACAAGCTGCATCCTTTTTCTTCTCCCTTCGCTCAGAAGTATAAATAAATTAATCTCTTACGTAGTCTCTCTTCATCGCAGAGTGACATGCCCTAAGATATGTCCCAAGACTGAGGGAAAAAGAAATCTTGAGCACTCCATCAAAAGGCCCAGAATTTAATTGTTTTGCAACCACTAACATCTTAAACGAAGTAAAAGAAAACACCTAACCATGTAAAGTCAACACGATATTTTTGAAACTACTAGCATCTACTGGGACACTAGCAACTTGTGACATCCCAAAATTTGCCATCTCCATTGGCTCCGCTCCATCCGAGCCAGGCCTCACCAGCTAATATTGTGAATCGAGAGAAACCGGGCATCAAACTTGGAAGTCAAAAACAATCCAATTTAAAAGAAAAAAAGGACTTTTTAGTCCTGGTGGATAGATGGATGACCAGAGTTCAGTTATAGGTCCAAATGTACCATTATGTGTGATGCAGGTGCATCACCCGTGGACCTGAGCTTCCACCAGGCACCTGACTTAAATTGGACTCAATTTTAAGCAATCACTGCTCCAACTACTAAGAAAATGGGGCAGCAATAGAACAAAAGATATATGAACAGTAGAAAAAAAGGGCAGATCATATTTATATAAAGTTTTCTTTATTCAGCTATACATAATATAAAGCGCTAATAGGTAGCAAACATATTCAAGGCAACCACAAGAAAACAAAGCACAAAGCTTTGTGATACAGTCAGCAGAAATTTTATTGGTACTATGATGAAAACGTTCCATCAAAAACTACTAGCAATTACTTCCACTTCTTGAACTTCCCTCCAAACATACCCTTCTTCCCTCCTATCATACCATGCTTCCCATGCTTGTGCTTGCCAAACTTCCCATGCTTGAACTTGCCGTGGTGGCCTGGCGTGTGCCCATAGTAGGCCCCCTGGGGAGCATGATGAGAACCATGAGACATATGGTGCGCCCCATAGGCGGCCGCTGCAGCAGCTGCACCCCCAGCTAGCATCGCTCCCATGTGAGATCCATGTCCTGTAGAAGGTTTTTGAACCAGTGTTTGTCAAAGAAATTAAAGACACCAAGGATCAAACCTTTTCCAAGTAACCAGGTCTGCGAGGCTCATATTATGGACTACAACATAACAAGGAATGCAAGATGAAGGAGCCTGCATTCTTAGATGAATGGAGATGGATCCTACATGTTTTCGGTAACAATTCATACACTTAAACAAAGAATAAGGACCTTCTAAAATGAAATTACAGCTTCTAATCATACAGCTGTGCTTGTTAATACTGATAATGAATGGATAAATGGTCGTGATACTGTTAATAACTAAAAGCAACAATGATTTTGAAAATGACATGAACAACCTGGGAGGAATTAGCCTTAATCAAATTCTTTTTCAGATCACTAAGGATTAGATGATTTATAATACTAATAGAGCAGAACTGATGGTTCCATGGATTTCTGTGACTCGAGACGCAAAGACAATCTACCAACAAGGAGGATGAACCACATGCAAGATCTACAGTACAATATTTGCTAATGATACATACCTTGATGTGGAGCAGATGGACCGGAATAACCTGCTGGTGGGTATCCCTGTGGAGGGTACCCTTGAGGATATCCCCCAGGTGCTGGGGGGTAACCTTGAGGTGGGTACGCCCCAGGTGGTGGAGGGTATCCAGAGTGGTGTCCTGGTGGATAATGTCCATGTGCCAAGTCCGAAAAGAATCCTTTCTCATCATGCTTATCCTTCCCACCTCCCATTTTCTTCAGTAAAGCAGATGATGCACAAATCAGTCGATAAAACCTGTTGTGTTAGTTCAAAATATAACCATGAAAGAAATTTCAAGTTGAGGCTTTCACTTGACAAATATTAACCAAAATAGTGCCACATTGTCCAACAACTAGTTAATATGCAACTACTGAGGGGAGAAAAGGCATGGTTGACTTCTTTATCACTTATATTTGTTGACAAAGGCTCTGAAAAATATCGTGTCAGTTATGAGGAAAAATAAGCATTCTTCCCATAAGTTAAGCCCAATGGAGTGCGCATGAAGCTTGTCCGGCAATGGTAGCTATTTTCAGTAACATTGATATCTTAGAAGGTCCTATGCTGAACGGTTTCATAAAAATGGCCCCTCTGGAAAGTTTTTTCACCTTGTAATCATGTAAATTACCTTGCAAAATGAACTCTTCCTAATAATAACATATAATACGCACTATGCAAACAATACAGCTACCAAACCAACCAAGTATAAAATCAATACTAATAAAAGTGAAAAATCGAAAGCCCATACTCTAATCAATATGTACTTGCCTTTAATTGTCATTATTTACTAAAGTTGCAATCACAAACAAGAAATAAGTTTTAACTCCCGCTTGACCACTTTATTGCAACTTCATCCAGAATTTCTTGAAGTTCAGTTAAAGTTAAAGGAAGTGTCTAAACGCATCCAGTGTCCCCCTCCTTCCCCCGCCGCCTTCCGACCCGCGGGAGTATACAATGAAAACTTCCGGACACTCATGCCCGATCGTGAGACTGCCTGTTGAACGTCCGATGGCACGTTGCTCCGACCTGAGCTATGCAACAACGAGATCTCCCTTGATCCACCCCAAAAGACCATCAAATGCATAGCGACAACGCAGGGACGCGGCAAGATCGCAACTACCCGGCTACACTCACTCCTATCGGGTCACTATCCTATGGCTGGAAACACAATAGGAAACGACCTCCGTCATCACATGCATTGAGCAGGGTAGGGATCAGCAACACAGACCAAAGGCACCGCGCCTCGGCATGACTCTCACAGCACCGGCTGCTTACAGGCAAGGAGCCAGAACAGGAAGACAATGAACAAAATAAAAAGAACATGGTATGCAAAAGTAAAATGCATACCATGTGTATAGTATGTACCAAGGAGCACATTGATACTGATACCTTATTAGCAGAATATAATACAGCCAATGTGTACTGGTACTCTAATCCTTCCTAACAGGAGACATCCTACCCTTTGCACAGCCAACCTTTCAATATCTACGACAAAGGCAACCACAGCCGTTCATTATAATTCATTAAAAAGAACTATAACAAATCTAGGTATTCACAAATTTTAATATGACATTTTAAGGGGGTAATTCAGGTTGAGTGAGATTAACAGTGGCAGCTTCAAATTGCATAAGATTTCAGCACACTTTTAGCTGTAGATATCGAGCATAACTATTAGTATGGTAGCCTATGCGTTTGTTGCCAATCAATGCAATTGGCTGTGGGGAGAAATGACAAAAACTTGAGTTGAGCCTGATCTGGGCCCTAAAAAGGTTTTTAATTCAAAGATACAAGCCTGTTTTTTGCAGTTCAGAATAAACAGCCTACTATGGCAGAGCTGTCAATTGCCACATTTTTGGTTGATAAAATCAGGATGTGCCAGCTGTCCAAATTATTTTTTCCCCTTTAGTTTGGTCAGTTTCAGTTTTGTCTTGTTTAGAAATTTTGTTGTAGTTTCTGTATGGATTATCTTTCACTTTTCTTGTAAGAATTTCCAGCTGGATATTGGTTTGACCGGCCATTCTAATCTCATAAAAGGGAAGGCAAGTTGATTATGTGATCCAAGAAAATATAATACAGAACGGCCCCAGTCACTCTCCTCTCACTACTTTTAACTTTCTTCCTCCTCATTTTCTCTCCACAAATCTTTCTTAAGTCTGACCTGTATGAATCATTTTCTTCACTGTTTACCTGTTAAAACATATTTCAAAACCATACAAATAGGCCGGCTACACCCTAAATTTTACTTTCTAGCTTATTTCCCCTTGTACCATTAAATTGAATCTTATATCCTCAAGTCTTATCCCTCTACATATGGCTTATTGCTTCTATCAAATGAAACAGCTCCCAAATCCTTCTTGAAACCTTAATCCTTTAATTACTTCACAAAAAAATTCAGTTTTAGTGTGATAAATATCCAGATTCAGCAATTTGCAACTTAATTCTATGAAGCCAACCAACATGCTAATATTTCAAGAAAGCAAACAAGTTTTAAACCCTTTATAATTTAAGCCTAAAGCATCCGATTGTTTTACACATTATCTACATTGGATCACCGGTTTCAAGGTACATAGACTCTAGCAGTTAGTAAAATTTATTAGCAAGCACCCTGCAAATACAATTTAACATACATAAACCCACCAGATTCAATCAGGAAATCCACAAACACTAATTTCCCAGGATTTTTAAGAACATTCATATTCATAATTCCAAATACCTTCATGTCATTTATTCTTCTTTTTTTTAAAAAAAAAGGTTTTTAGAAACTTTGAAACCTGAGAAAGTCAATCATCCAGCTAAACAATTCTTTGCCCAGTTCTTCTGACACATAGAAAATACGCTTTATGATTCGGTTCATGTACTTAATATATCCCATCAAAAGAACACCGCTCTGTAATAAAATGACAACCTTGCATAATAAAACAAAGACTTTGGATCTCCATGATTTAAGGCAACGTAAACCGTATAATCAAATCTACTTCCAGGGAAACATGCGTTGGATATGCTCTATCTAATATAATAATCAGTCATGTACTTTCTGTTATTCCAAGTAGTTAGCATCCGTCCGACCAAAATTTCCGCCAAACCTAGAGAGATCATTCAAACAACCACTAGTTCACGGATTAATATTATAGAGATTGATGCAACTTGTATTCTATTTTCATTGCCTCCTCAACTAGCAGGGAAAAAAGTGATCAATATCTTTACCTCCATCACACCCAAACGTACTTAAAAAGAATGATCTCATCCCCCAAAATCTAATAATTCTAGAACATCGAGCAAGGGGAAGAAAAGAAAATTACACACCCTAGGCATACATAAAAGAAGCGACACAATACTCCTTATATCTAATAATTCGACATATCATGATAAACGATCACAAATTTCTACAGGTTAATTTAATTAAAAAATTTTGCGTTACCCAAGCCAATCAGAAAATTAGGGCAACTCGGTGAACATATTTGCTTTTAACGATTTCATGTTTATGGCATCATACCGATGAATCGGTTCCAATTTCTGAAACAGACTCGAGCATGATCTACTGTAAAAGTCTCAACTTTCCAACGAGAAATCCATCAACTACAAGAACTTACTTTTTTTGAACGAAAATTGAAGCAATCTTCCCAAAAAAAGGGGAAAAAAAATGCAGCAATAAACCGATCAAGATTTGATCTATAATCTAGTCAAACAACAGATTGGAGAAACAATTATCAGAGAAAGAATTTATAAAACAAAAACAAGAACAGACGAAGAAGAGAAGGCTTGCCAAGAACGAGGAGAGATCCGAACGACTCGTCGATCGGCGAGAATGGCTTCGGAAGCAGTGCACGTCGCGTAGGGTATCATATGCTTCCATTTCCGGATAGTCCGCGGGCCCCACGTGTAATTGGACGCGCGGCATCCCCTAGCCGTTTAAAATTACGTGGCGGACTCCTGTGTTCCCTTCGCACGCTTATCATTGACCCTCGCACCTGCCAACTTCGCCCTCTTGCCGAACGACATCTTATACACCACGCCGCGTACACCCCGTGGCGGTGCACGCGGCCAATCACTGCCGCTCGTTCTTACAGATTTTATTTATCGAGCGCTGATCTAAATGCACCGCTAAAGAATGAACTCGTGCATAATTTTGTGGTCCACAGGACCACAACCTCTAGAATATAATTTCTCGCGTTACGTATCATATTCCTCTAGACTTTTTATATATTTTATTTTGTGATTTCCAAGAATGTATTTTTACTATATTGGTTTGATAAACTCGGTTTTACCATTAAAAAAAAAAAGAAGAGGAGCAAGATTCTCCAGACCGCCGACTTCATGGATATCATTCAAAGCACTACAATTCCAAATTTCCAAAGAAAATGATAGGTGCAATAATTTGTGATATATTGAGAATTCCGTAGCATTTGTCAAGGGAATCAAACCTCTCTTTCTATCTCAATTATATCCTACACCACACACACAGTAGTGCAGGAATAATCTGAGATGAGATAAGAGAGGCGAGAATCCATAAAATTTGTGGAGCCCATGGAACGATGAATGAAGACTATAGACATAAAAAACTTGATGAGCATGGTGCAGCGCTGATGTGGTGTACATGATGTAGCGTATAATTTTTTCTCTCTATGTCTCTTTGCTGGGGCTTGTTAATTATTAGATGGACCTGAATTTGCAGACCGAGCCAACTGTCACTCGCCACATTATCTCTCCTTATATTTAAGCTCTTCAAAATCAAAATTGGGCGGAGAATTCATCTTGCATGTGGCAAATGACCATCGGCCAATCTACAAGATTGGGTCCATCTAATAATTTCTCCTTCGATGGAGGATGATTCTATGGTGGATAACTAATAATTTATTTTTTTGACTATCAAATTTGAAGGCTAGCATTTGGAATTATGATGTGAATACCACAAATATATGCTCAATTATATGTTTGCATGTGCTTATGTAGATCCTACGTATTTTAAATGTATAATAAGTTTATATTAACATAGGCTTGTAAGTAACTCAGTGCATCAATTCTACCAAGGGAAAGGGAAATGCATTTATCACCTTTTTTAAAAAAAAATAATCAGAAGATGTTATTGGAGGGAATCAAGCATTTTGCATCTGGTTCTTGTGCTTTCGCAGCCACATGCTAAAAGGGAGATGCGGTCCCTTTTTTTACTTTTTGGATATATTCTCCTTCAAGTGGGCAACATAAGGGGATGGCAAGTTGGATTGAGTCTAGGTTCATTGGAATATAGGCACAACAATAATTAATTTTAAGCTAAAATTAGGAGTCCATTTACTTGATGCACTTGCATCATTCTTCTTTATTTTTTTTTTTTGGTTTACTTCTTTAAGCTAGACATGACATTAACACTAAACTGAATTCAATCAGTTTTGCGCAGTGGAACTTGTTATATTATGCTCATCGCCACCAAGTATGAAAACTGGGTGTAAATCAGAAGCCAACACATGCTACATAGAGTGCATAACTAAAATCCCATTTAGAACGTCCAAGTATCATTGTAATTTTAAGAAATCGAATCATGTTTTTCTGTCTTTTTACATGCTGGTAAATCTAATATTCTGTGATCCCTGATGATCACCTTTTCAACACCAATACTTATTGGAGTATGCATTTTTTGGCATATAATCTCAACATGCACAACTAAAATATAACATGATCACTTGTATATACTTCGTTGGCTATCACAAATTGCACCGGTTTGCCTTCGCTTAAGCTGGGCACCTTGAGTTATACCTTAATAACAATCAGGGACAAAGATTTTAAGGTAAGATTGCATCTAGTAGTTCATTACATTCTGGTCGGTATCTTGTTGTAACAAAAGAATCTAGCTGCATGTTATTAAATAAAAGGCTGAAGTGCAACTATTATGCAAAGGAGTTTTTTCAGAAAACGTATTATCATCCAAATGCCGTTCAAAAGCTTGATTAACATATTTTTGTACAAAAATGACATCAATTTATTATTCTCACGTTTTGCCCTTTGTTTTTTTCTTCAAAAAAAAAAAAATGTTGATCGTGTTTTGCCCAAAAGCATTAATATATTTTCATTACCTTCATCCCATAGCTCATAAAACCATCACTTTCCAAGGCTTTATATAATACAAACAAGAGTGATGATTGATTAACCATTTGCCTGATAAAACAAAAGAATAAATCACTAACCTCATGGATGTAAATATAAACAAAGAAATATTCCAAACTATCATTAACCTCGTGATAACAGAGACAAGGTCTACTGATGGAACCGGGTAAAATGGCAGCATGCTGAGAACATCCATGCGTCCTTTGTTTTCGGACCATACTTCGTGAACTAAAAGCCCTCCACTAGCACTTTGCGGGATGAAGCTACCACCTCCCGACTAAGAGAGAGCTGCACAACAGACTGATAGGACCCTAAGAAACCTGTTCAAAGTAAGTCTGAAATTATCTCACAATAAACAAAAGAGCATTCAGAATCCCAAGCGATCTGCCGGGGGGAAGTGGCTAATCTACGACATTCACCGTCTTTTAGGTGGGTGCACTGCCTTTCGGGCCTACATAGAGAGGCCAACAATGCTGCGAATTGGGTGACTTCTTATGCGGCAAAACACTCCAGAGATGTCATTTCAGAGGGACACGACCCTGTACAGTCTTCTTTGCATTTTCTGCTTTTTTTTTTTTTGACTTAATGGGCTATATTCACACCCGTTATGTGTGAGTAGCCATTGTACCAAAAAAAAAAAAGAGAATAAAAACTTCTTTTAAAATCATCAAACTATTAGGGAAAGAAGGAACAGCCTCTGTTCAGTCTACCTGGGAAAGCCAGCTCCAAGATCCCCGTATTGTTTCTGAAATGCTGGATTCATGCATAAAAATAATGTCTTTTGAGGCTTGTTACCAAAAAGAAAGGACCTCAATTGCATTACAGTCTTGGTTGAAAGATGCCTAAAGTGGGGATGTTGACTACTTTTAAATCCAGAGAGTTCAAAATCCTCATGCAGCTTCCGACAAAGCCTTCTCTATTTCAGCTTGAAGCCCCCCGACATAACCAAGTCCCGCCTGCAGTTCATTTGCAACCTTATTATTCTCCTGTTGCATGTTGACCACCTCCCCTTGAAACTTTGCAACCTGATAAGGAGTAAACTGGAACTCCTTATATCAACTCCTGATATCTCCTATTCTATGTCACAAAGAGATGAGAATGTTCACTGCAGCTTCCCCCTCAGCAGTGGATTATGTTCTAACCATCCTTGAAGTACAGTTTTGAGTGCTCTCAGCCGCCTGCCAATTGGTGCAGACTCAACTCTTAAACCTGGTCAGCCACAGCACTGTTAATTCCCTCTTGCATCTTGCCCTCTTTCAGCTTCTCTATTTCAGCGTGTAGGTTCATGACTTCTATATGAGGATTTCCTCTATCTCCAACCTCGGTTAGTGTGTCCACTTCAGTAATGGATTGCACACCAATACTCGTGGATTTCAGAATTTGGCAGGTTTCAATTCTCTGTGATCGATGTTGGAAGGTGTACCACGCTTTTGAGCCTGAGGTGACCACCACATAAGTCTCAGCTTTTTCAGCAGAATTAGAATCTGAATGCCCATTGTAACTCATCTTTAGAGAGCCCAAGCGTTGTCAGAGTGATCGAATCTCTTCATCCTTCATAGCATTGGCATTTTTCAATTCCCTTATGATTGTCATCACCTCACAAACATAATCATGGTTCTTCTTCTATACTTCCGAATGCCTTCTCCTTGTTTTTCTTCATAGTTTCGCAGGACTGAATTATACTCAGCTAATAACATTTTTTCTCTATCTTCTAGTCCATTTAAAGATAATTGCTGCAAGTCTTGAGTACCTTCCTGCTCTCCAAGTAGTGTTTGTACTCGAGTGTTAGCATCCACTTGTGATGATTCTTTCTCATCTTCCAGTTTTAAGTCATGGATCGATCTTCCCCCAACCCACTGGGGCTGAGCTGATGGTCAGGTTTCAACGTCATAGGCTCCCTCGGATGAAGCCGTGCATTCCTCCGATGCATGCATTGAAGGGTTCGTTAGTGACCCAAGGTCCCTCTTTTTATATTTTGTGTAATAGCGACACCATAATTTTATTCTAGATCCACAGTAAATTTGGTCCACCTATTAATTTCTCTTCAAGGTGGGCGCGCCCTTTGGGGACTTCTTTTTTATATATATATTCCCCTCTCGCCTGCCTAACCCGGTAACCCCATCCAGTGGGAACTCTCCGATGCATGGCTTTATCGCACGTCCGCAGCTGCAGGATATGGACCTGTTGTTTACTATTTTCCCTTTGGATTTTCGCAATCTTGCTTGGATGTACAAACCTGGCCTTTTCTGTAACTTTCTGTTCCTTGGTGTAACTGACCCTTGCAGCTTTTTACTGGTGCCCTTAAGGCATGGGTCGTTGGGTACCAACCACATTCCTCCATAAATAAAGTCTATTTTCGCTTGCCAAAAAACAAACAAAAACTTATAAAATTATTGCATGATTTTTTTTCTCTGGAATTAGTGTTTGCTCTAGTGCTATTTACCGAGCAACTTCTCTCTAAGTCCTTTTTTTCACTCAAATTCATGTAAAAATTTGGATGCCACAGCCACCTGGAATGCTGCTGCTGAACTGGACGCTTATTTATGATAGAGCACAGGTACTACCTCTCAAAATTGGAAAATGGAAAGATTTGATCTAGATGGAAGCATCTGCAAAGCCCTAACTTATTTGGTTTAAGAGAAGAGGTCAAGTTTTGGTTTAAGAGAAGAGGTAAAGTTTCTTGAGCAGGAAACCTTGCATTTCTCATCACACCTGCATGGTAAGTACCACCAGCCATGCATTGTTTACCAGAGAGAACAGAGATCGATGGTCGCAGTTCTAATACAAAGATTAAGTTGCTCCTATTTCACCTGAAGATATGTCACCTCTATCAGAGAGAAATTACTTGTGCTAGTTCAGATTCTTGTGAACCCCATGAAGAGGTTCCAGTTATTATGAACCATTGGTCAAGTTTTCGCTCTCTTTGTCAGGGCTCCAGCATCATTTTACCGCATCAGTAATCAAAGAACAAATGCACATAATAAAATGGATAAGCTAGTAGGTTACAAATAACAACTTTTGATGGCTGCTGATTATATAGGAGATACTTCACAGAATACACCTACAGATTGTGGATCCTAAAGCAGTGAATTATCGAATAGTTCCTGTTCTAGCATATGTTTTCACAGTAATTTGTCAGCCAGGCACATGCAGACTGCAGAACTCGAAGCTCGCCCTTGAGGAGATCTTTTGCCATTTGTCTTCTAACAGAAAATTGGTTAGAAGACTCGAGCACCTATGGCGCAGAGAGGGGAAAAAAAGAAAAAAGAAAAAAAAAAAGGCTGTGACCAAACCATAAAAAATGCTGTCCAATATAATTGAATGGTTGCAGAGAGAAAAATTAAAAAAATAATATATATTTTAAAAATAAAAAATAAAATAAAAAAATTTTTTTTTTCCAAAAAAAAAAACCTTAAGTGCCGCTAAGCACTTCGTTCTAGTGTATAATGTACCCTAACAAGGTTTGCAAGTGCTGACTGGGGTATGCTCTTTGTCCCCCAATTGGAAAGCTAACCTATTTTCTGGGTCAAACCAGGCCACCCATGAATTCCATACAAGAAGACAGTCCACCATGATTAATCTTTAAGAAAGAAAATTAAAAAAAGTAATCTAAGGGATGCTGAGTATGTTATCAACAGGGGAGAAAAAGAAACCAAGGTTTTCAACTTTGAACATGGTTTTTTATTCATTCAGATAGAAATCATTTGACAGATGGACATGAATCTACTAATCTTGGAGACTTAAAGAAGATAGTTGAATATAAACCAGTTTTAATTCATATATCGGTCCTTTTTTCTCTGTCAACTATATAGAGATATCTGTATACTAAAAGAAAAGCATCTTTAAAAGGGAATTGAGATCCATGGCCTCATCCACTACATGTGAGACCCATGGCCTCACATCCAGTCAAGCTAGGCATTTTGGTTATATACAGCAGGGATTTTAATCAAAATATATGGAAGGTAATCTCTCATAAGAGACAAAAGTATTCTATGAGAAACATCTGTTTCAGGGTCCGCTGCCATGGATGAATGGCGAAGAAGGAACAAAAGCTAACACTGTGATAAGATTTATGCATGTCAGTGTATAGAAATTTTAATTTTTTTTCTTGATTTGGAATACGTGTTATTTGAAATACATCATCCAAAAAATTCCATCATTTAAAGGCCATTCACACATGCACAAACTATGTTGATACTTCTAGCAATGAATAGTGGTAACCCCATGCTTAGAAGCCACATGTCGATTTTCTTAGTGCAATTGCTGAAAAAATGCATGAAGAAATTCAATATCAAGAGTAAAATATTATTTTTCACCTGAGAATGAAAGGGTCTTCGTGCAGAAAATGGAGTTAGCATCTTCAAATTTTAAAGTTGATCTTGCTATGTTAGGACCCCTGCGGACGTGTGTTTAGTCCTGCATCGATTATTCGCTGGATAGATCTTAGATACTTATACAGAATCAAGAAATCCAAATAATACCTTCCAGTTAGCCATGTGGGTGAGATCCTAGGTTGTTACAAATGGTATTAAAGCAGACCCGACTCATAACTTATGTGGACTAGGGAACACTGAAGCACGGATCCATTGGGGCTGACCACGGGCCGGTCGTGGTGTTTATGATTAGATTTGAATGAATTTGAACCCTTAGCCTGACAAGGACGTCAGGGCTTAACGAGAGAAGTATGTCAGGACCCGTGCGGGCGTGTATTTAGTCCCACATTGGTTATTCGCTGGATAGATCTTTAGTACTTATACAGGATCAAGGAACCCAAATAATATCTTCTGGCTAGCCATTTTGGGTGAGGTCCTAGGTTGTTACATTCTGGAGTCAAATTTACAATTGGATGGAGTATAGTTAGTACATTTCTATGCAGAATCATTGTAGACCATCCATGATAAGATGATCGTGGTCATCAGATGCATGGACACCATCCAACTTTGCATTCCAAACCCACTGAGCTAATTGTAATAACAAGATAAATGGTTAGCTGTTCAATACTTAGTTAACTTTAACATGGTTATGATGTGGACTCATAATTTTCATCCTCAGCCTACGCTAGGGGCAGACTCCAAAGTTCTTGTTAAAAATTTGGCTGTGAACTTCTTGGCCATAGTCCTAGATAGAGTGAAAAGTGTATGTATGCAATGACTTCGTAAGCGCAGCAACTTCTACACACAAATCTTAATGTCCATCAATGGCCAATAAGTCATTAAACTCAATTATAAGATATTTAATGAGAAGTGCAATAGTCCTAGATAGGCACACATGAGAGCCAGTCATAAAATTTCAATCTCATAATATAAACTTCAATGGAGTTTACCTTAAGAGCAGCATCGTGATCCTCAATCATGGGGATAAATTGCGAAAGCAGCATGCGATGAGCCTGAATCTCTCTATCCCTGTCGGTTAAAGTGCGTCGTGCCAATCTGCCATCATTTTCAGCAGCCTCAACAGTCAAAGCTTTCAGTTCTGCATGTGAAAATCCCATCAACCAGACAAGAATAATATTAAATGCAGTTACATGATTCCTTGTGAAACACTTTGTGGTGATAAAGAGAGGTTTTCAACCTTCAAGTGAAGTAGCAGATAAAACCCGACAATATGCACGGAGAGCCTGGGGGATGCCTTGTCCCTTTCCACTTGTAGATTTAACTTCCCTAATTACAAATACCATTATTTGTATTAAAAATTGAATGTGGTTAACTAATTTTAAGCATATTAATAGAAAATTATCAACTATATGTTCATCTTGATTCGTGTGTGTGTGTGTAAAGTACAACCTCCAAAATGACCAAGTATTGACAGTAATAAGGTGCTTGCAGTGAAGTAAGAATACAAAATTTTATGAATTTCCCTAAGAATCAGCAGTACAAGGACAGTAAGATAACATGAGCATGCTTACCCAAGGAAAATGGAGCTGTTACTGTATCTGCATGAAATATTCTAATTTTAGGGAGACCTGGATCTATGTACATTCTGATGAAATCAAGTGAAGACCTGTCAAAGAAGACTATAATGTTTGCATTCCTGCCCACCATTTATGAAGCTATTATGGAAATAACCACAGCTTAAACTCCCAAAATCTTCTTCTAGCATGCAATTAACATAAACATCTTTAACTTCACCAGCTGCCACTTTCAGTAAGGATTCCCTCCTGGAGTAATACACATTTCAAAGAGTAAAACCATTGACGCATTTTAAGTGAATGTTAGTCTAGTTTCTCTGTAACTATCGACTGATTAATCATGGTAGCAAGCATTTTGGTATGACTTGCTCAACTTACTGCTGTCAACTACCAGCCATCTAAGTAGGCCGATGTTTGGATATGAACTTCCAATAGGCAATTTTCTGGTAAACTAGCATGACATACAGAGTCTTGGTTTAAGTAGCGGATAGCTGGTTCTTCTCCAAAACATGAGCAACTGCATTCATCTAAAAGTTGGTTCATAGTGAACTCAAATGAGATCATTCATATCTGAATCACTCTATTACATTCCTCGAGTTTCTGTAAAATCAATTTCGACCATACAGTATGATTCTGATAGGCAGCTATCCCTCACTGAGCTATATAATATTTCGATATGTTAACTGCTTTGATGGCTTTATTGTAATAAGATGATGAGCAAGCGTTAGCAAATCCCTTTGGTATCATCTTTAGACAGAATGCTTTAACCATTATTCTTATGATACAACAAAATTCATCATTTATGGAAATTTGACTTTGGGATGGAAATAAATGTCATAGTAGGATTTGTACTTGACCCATCTGGTGTGAATTACTAATTTATGCTCATCATTTATCTCCGAGTTCTATATGACAACATCGTCAGGTTTTTATAGGTCTTCATTCCCCATAAAACTATTGGCATGAGACAAATGTTTTCACCTGACCATGGCACTCAGTGGCGTTCATTGCACATGCATAAACAATATCGATCCTCTTACAGCTTGCAGGTTTCACCGTGTACCTACTTTTAACCCTGCCTATTTAGCTCTTGTCATCCAACCACCTCAATATCCTTTGAATGTACTGACACCAATTAACCTGCAAAAACTGTGTCCAGCTATTTAATAAATTTTAGATGAAAGGCCTTATCGACAGCGTAAAACAAACTCCTTGATTGTAATCTCTCAGCCTGCAGCAATCATGGAACACTCTTAATCGCATTTCAGCACCATCTATTTCGCTTGAAGTCTCCATCATTCCATTTTAAGCATATCTAAATATGATACCGTGTAAAGGTGAGTTTTCCTTTGCATACAAACAGTAATAATTGTATTTTTTATTTTTTATCTTAAAGTGGTGTAACAAATAAAAATTTGCAAAGCATAAACTAATACCAACTTGATAACAAAGGAACTCTTTGAACTATTGAAACCACTAGCATCCACGATCCTTGGTAAGCAATGGTTTTGCAGAAGTTCCAATTTAATTTGATACAAAGGGTCATGGAATGGTGCATCCATCCAAATCTGTACCTGAAATCGACTGACATAACTTCTATTAAATGCAGTGAAATCTGAGAGCATAGGTACGCAAATCGAAAGGTTCAAATAATCTAAATGGAAAAATTCACAATTTTGATGATCATGGTTACATAAAGCTGATAATGATAGTCCAGAAATGCAAAATCATAAGAAATATAGACACTGAAATCATAAGAAATATAGACACTGAAGGAGTTAGATCTTAGATATCAAGGAGGATGCAGTTGATATAAAATTTCAACCAATCTCAAGGTAACTCATAAGTTAGAATAGATATGGACCAGCATGGAGTTTTTTTCATATGTGGAATTAAAAGCCAAGCAGTTTTCCTTGAAGGTACACTTGTTTTCACCATCAGTAGCTATGACTTCTAGTGAAACTTCTTAATATACAAATGTTTAATAGATCTCCAATTATATGGTACGAGAAGTGCAACAACTCAAAAGTCTAATGGAGACAACTTCATGTAGACATGTCGAATTTACCTAGAAAGGCACACTAAAAATATATCCATCATGTCATTTAATAGATCATCGGCTTTATTCACAAATGTTTTGTTATTGTTTTGCAGACTTTGCATCCTTTTCTTTTCAGTGAATCCATCCAGCTCTAGTTATGCTAGCAAATGTCGAACCTTTTGACCAAAAACCATATCCCTTCTTGACTGATGTCATCTTCAACTTTTGATATCCACAGTTCATTTCTTTCATTTCTTGCTTTTGCTTTGCTACTCCCAGGTCTCCTTTGTAACACTGTCATGTTCTTCTGGCTTTTTTAAATAATTGTCCCAACAATATCCTCTCTGCTAATGTTACGCACATGAAGCAACTAGACAAGCTGCAAACAAATTTTCAACCAAACCTGTATACTTCTAATTTCTTTTTTGGATATGACCGCGACAATTTTTTGTGAGATATCATACAATGAAAAGCATCAAAAATTAAATTAAATCCACAAGTCCACTGTGCTTTCTTGTATAGTAATCAACCAAAATAATTGGGTCATCCAGAAAAAGTCAAGACAGGAAAATTAAAGAATTATTTGGGGAATCTTTTACTGATATAGCACCAACTTTGGCATGGAATCTCCTTCTCAGATATCTCTATTCCCTATTTAATATAAGTGCATTGCACTTAATGGTTTCTTCCTGTCATAAATAGGAGTTTATTACCTTCAGGAAAACCAACCTTCAAACCCTCAAGCAAGGGAGGTGGCAGGACAACTTTGAAGACCAAGAAGAAAGCACTACTGTAGAATGAGACTCCAATGGGTACACTTGTGTGCCATGGAAAGGGATTGCTTTTGTGTGATATGTTGAAAAGAAATGGAATCACATCTTTCTAGATGTTTCATATTCAGTCAGGACAATTTTATTAAAGTTCAGGGAAAAAAGCATTTAACAAAAAATTAGTAAATCAATAAAGATGTAAAAAAGTAGCAATACCTTATGAAATTCATGCTAAAACAACATGCAAGAGATAAAATCAACAACAAAAGATGTCAATACCACAAATAATAAATAGCATCAATTATTTAATACTTGGAAAACATTTTATCACTACCATTCAGAAACATTTCAAAGAACAATGCTTCCAGAAAGGACATCATGATTGGTTTGAAAACTTTTCAATAATCTAAAGAATAATGTGAGTATGAGAAGAACTTATGTGACCTCAGATGTGAACCCAAATAACTGAAGAATATCCATCACAGAGACTAGAGCTAATGCCGCTCTTCTTGATTACTAAAATATTGTTCAGCCTGTACCTATATTTAGAATGCACTTATACCCTTATCTCAAAAAACCATTCCAAGTCAAAACAAAAGCCAAGCATATTCTTCACCTTCAATGCAAAGTTTAGGACAATTGACCAAGCAATTAAACAACCCCAAAAATACACTTCCCAAAAAATGAAGAGAAGTTATCCATGATCATATCCGCGATCATTTCTGACTGCTTAATGGCATGAATTTGACTTGATGATAGCTGATATATTTTCAATTTATATAACTGATCGAAGCTGTTTTTCTTCAACAAGAACCATAGGTTCTCCCACAAATTTTCTGCAAATATCTATGTGCTTCATTTGAACCCAGAGCATCTTACTTAATGCCTTAATAAAGCTTCTTGTACGTTTGTTAGGTAAGTTTCCAATGGTACTCACTTCTAGGTTTATCTCATCTCATATTTTGATACTTATGGCTCTATATCAGCAAAAGGGTCTAAAGAAAATGTTGATGGAAAGCTATAAAATGAACTTCAAAAGTTGAATTACTTCTAAAAAGGCATTACATACATGTAATTGCAGAATGAACAGCACGATATATATCGTCATTAGTGCAATCAAAAGCTTAATAAAACCTAATGCAGATTAAATCAGGCATGACATATAAGAAGGAACATGCTATAGGTTCGAAGTAAATCTGAAACTCATCTAATCAGATTGCTTAGCATAACAGATGTTTCAACAAGTAAAGCTGGAATACAACCTGATCATAAGTGTTATATGGAAGAGTAAAACCGAAGTCCAGCAAAAGTGTAGCATTAGAGAACTTCCCATATCTAATCATTACCTGAAAATGCAATCAGGATTTTGTCCAATCTCAATTATAATGAGTACACAGATATATATTCATTCAAAGCTGCAAAGACTCACCAGTACCAATAAGAACAAAAACACAGCCAATTCTAGTACTACCTTAAACCCATGTGATTATTCCTACACATTTTTCTAAAGCATATATAGGCAACATAACAGAACTTGAATAAGACATATTTGGGAATATGGTGATACACAACATGAACATGATGACCGATTGCAGGATACCAATATTGATGCTTATAGAAGTGGCAACAAGGACGAATTCATAAAAGCATGATCAGCTGCAGCATGCCCTATCGTGGAACTGGATACCCTCAAATACAACGAAATTTCCACGGCAGCAACTTGAGATCTCAAAAATAGTTATAAACATAAGATTAGATGACATGACAAACTGAAATCCTATAATCATGTTCTATTCTATGAAATCTAGTTACTTTTCAACATTGATTAAAAGCATAAAAATAACTAACAAGTAGTATCAAATAATAATCCACAAGTATCATTTAATTAAAACAAAAAGCACACTATAGTTAATCAAATGCCAATGCAAGGAAATTAGTTTAAATGTGAAACAAAGCAAAGTAAAATAAAGTTGTGCAGAATTGCTAAAAATCTTCCCTTTGTTTTCTCAGTATCAATAAGAGTTTATGATTTATTAACACATGAAAATGCAAATAATTGTTTACACCTCCACTAGAATATTGGATGCAAGGCCAAAATAATTTCTGACTTTAGGTTGTTCTATTCACAAAAATTAGGAGATATTGACCATTCCATTGTTTAGAAAAAATGATTTGTAACCTCATTTTACTATTCATCTGATCCAATCCTCTTACAATAAAAAAAATAACAAACTTGTAACTCCACTGTAAACCTTCTTATCGATTTGAGACTTTTGGTCAGATCCTCTTACAATAAAAAAAATAACCTGTAACTCCACTGTAAACCTTCTTATCAATTTGAGACTTTTGGTCAGGGCCAAAAAGAAAAAGAACCCCAGCTGGCTTCTTCAGATCTTCCCCCCTCTTGATCTAACTCTACTCCCCACCTTACACTCTTCCCCTCTCTACCCTCATCCTGGGCAAGTCTCAACTTCCCACTGGCGTCAAACACTAGTCTACACCCCCTTGTCCCCTTCTTCCTCTTTTTAATTTGCCCCCACCCTGCAGCCACTGCCACTACCTAAATGGGATTGCGAGATGGGGTGAATTTGAAGGATGCCAACAAAGGAAGGGGTGAGTTGTGAAAGGAACGGATAATTGAGTTGCAAGGT
This sequence comes from Phoenix dactylifera, assembly GCF_009389715.1. Taxonomy (NCBI): domain Eukaryota; kingdom Viridiplantae; phylum Streptophyta; class Magnoliopsida; order Arecales; family Arecaceae; genus Phoenix; species Phoenix dactylifera. The sequence goes on along the minus strand of NC_052394.1, from coordinate 2,236,759 downwards.
GTTCTCTTTTTTTTTTTTTGCTCTTTTTTGAGGGCTGGGTTTTCTTCTTTTTCTTCCTTTTTTGGTGGTGGTGGTGGAGAAATGAGATTTCTAAGTCCCACTGATTGCAGCCATATGAACAAAGACATTCATACATGCATACAATATAAATCTGTGTTTGTTTGGGGATACAACAGTCAGAGTAAATTCTTGTAATTGTTGAACGGTAGAAGTGCCACCATGTTTTGTATTTTCTATGTAAATACATGTTAGGGCATTCTGGTCATTTCCATGGTGAAGTAATCTTTTTTGCTTGGGTACTCTGCCCCATGAGCAACTGGAACTTTGTATGTGCCTGCCCATGTGCACACATCAAAATTGAAGAAAAAAAACTTCAAACAACCAATAAATGTTTTGTTTATTTTTCAAGGGCTAACAGTTATAACATATTGCATGAAAACTTTCACTTCAAAGGACGACATCTTGCATGAATGTTAGAGACAACACAGGATACATATAAAGCAAATGAGGTATTGTACATAAATGGTAAATCTGATGTACTGAAGACCAAGCAACACCTTGTTTGTTGATGATGCCTTAAAATACACTAGGATCAGACCAAGAAATATCGAATCGGGCCGTACCGCCCGGTTCAGGCAAAAACAAACCGCCCGATTCTGACCAGGTCGGTTCGAGCATATAAAACGGTTCCGGCCTCACCAGTACAAGAGCGAACCAAATGAAACTAGACCGGTTCCATTCGGTTCGGCTAGGACTCGGTGCGAACCGGTCAGTTTGCATCAAGTCCGGGCGCGCGCCGCATTGTGGCCGCGCTGTGGCATTTTTTGCGACCGATTCGGACTGACTCGGTCCGGTCCGAACCGGTACCGAATCGGACCAGACGCCAACCGGTACGGCACCCGGTACCGGTTCGGCAATTTTTGGATTAGACAAGAGTATTTTCAATAATGAAATTCAAAAGAGAAAGCAATTCAAACAATAGGCACTGGACTAAAGGCTAAATGGCAGGAGCTAAAAATAATGACTAGATGTAATTTTTCACATTCGCTCAAGCCATAATATTATATAGCCTTCTATGATATTTCTCAACAGCAGAGCACATATAAACAAAGAAATTTCAAATAGATTCATTTAGATATGCTATGACCTGTTCACCAATATCATAATCTCGGTCAGCAATAACCTGCATAGAACAGCATCGCAAATTTGCCATTCAGAAATGAAACATCCAATTTCATATTTTTAAATATACTGACAGTTATAAAAAATAATTAAGCATCAAATAGAGCGATCAATCATCCAAAAAATCCATAATTAAATTGAGGTTGGCCCATAGAGGTGAACCGTGAAACAGTGCAACAGGTTTTAGAGTAAACACGATGCCAGATCATGAATTAGCTCTTTCTAGACTGAGGCACCCAAAACAAGAAACAGAATAATCTAGTCAATCTACTTTCAGGGGATGATCGTTTAGTGAATCCATTACTTGATTAAGGATGCAGTAAGGATCCTCGGAAATGACATATGTCATTTTTCTATATTAATTTTTCAAACTGTTTGAACTCAAGTTTTAGAGGACTTGTGTGACTTTTCTAAGTGACATGACATTCTTTGACATATGCTTAAGATACCATTGAATCACTAAATGGCCCACCCATTAATTTGAACCTCGTAAAAGTTTCCAGAGAAAGTAATTGTACTGACATCAATGTTCCACTTCATGTGTTGCCACTTTAATTGGTTCCTTAAGTCCTTGCTTTGCATACTCTAATTTATTAATATTTGATATTGCCAGTAAAAGCATGGAGTAAATTAACATTAACTATTACATGGAGTAATGGAGAATTTCTTCATAAAAAGTTTCCTTTAAGGAATGTCCACTAATGTTTATGCAATGTTAAGCAAATATTAGATTGTTAATTCCTTCCTCACACAAACTAGAAGTATACAACAGACAACATCGTAACTAGATGTACAAAAGAATACTAGAATAGCGGTGAGAGCAACGTAAACCCTAATAAAGCCTAGATAATTCCAGATTCTTCCAACACAACAATTCATTTCAAGTGGTTGAATCATAGAAAATTTGGGGATGATGCTCAACAGAGATAAGTCCTTTCATTCATAAAACTTCCCTTATTGTGATCATCTTAGCATCTTTCGCATACTCATTGAGGAAAATTAGAATACATGATCAATTAATGGCTCTTATGTTCTTGAGCACCTCCTCCCATTCACAAACTCCACTAAATAAATGCAGTATGCTCTTTTTAAGTTTCAACATGTATTTCATTGATAAAAGAAGTATAATATGTATATATATATATATATAATGTATGTACATACATATGTATTAAGAGAAAGGTCATAAATGTGCTTATAGTCTATAAAGTTCAAAGTGCACAATAACTAAGTGCTCCAAGAAGTAAAAAAGAAAAATGACTTACATGAGTTCTTGAGTGGATGTAGAATGGACAAGAAAAATCAAGCCTAGATCTACCTAATTTGGAACTAAGAAACAAAAAGAAAAAAAAAATATCTAATAGGTAAGATAATTTTTGCAATGAAGATAATTTGAAGTATCTCCTTTTTATGTTCAAAGCATGTTTTTTTTCTGACGCCATGACAAAGCATACTTATCATAAGATATTCTCCAAAAGCACATCTATACAAGTATAACAGAAGGAAAGCATGCATAGTACAGCAAAAGGGAACCTCATGTAGAAATATGTTCTGCCAAATACAAAGTAAGAGAGATGTACCTCAGAAATTTTGTTATCTTCATCACTTAGTAAAATTGCATCAGAAGTGCCATCATGATTGAGAAAATCTGCAAATGGAATCTAAAAGCAACTAATCAGATTGAGAATGTGAAAGAAAGCATACAATAGGTGTAACTTTTTAGTAATAAGTTTTACCACAAAAAGCATACCAAATATATGCCCTTCGAGGTCGCCCATGCTCGAGATGTAACTGTGAGGTACCATCAAACTTACTAGTTCACAATTCGAACTTATTGGCATAAGATAAATAAAAAAATCACACAAATACCAATTAAAAAAGATAAAATTGTTAAGTAGTATTTTAAATTCAAAAGAATATTCACAAAGAGCTTGAAAATAACCATACAGAGATAGAAAAGATAGATTTTAAAGACTAAATAGACTCATATAGAATGCTTGCTAGTTATAGGTGATAATAGAAAGCCTTGCAAGGTCCAGCTGAAACATACCCAAAGCATATGCATGCATGAAGTCCTCCAATCGAACATCACCAAAGGTCTGGGGAAAATGTTCCAGAGCCTGGCAAAAAAAAAGTCAAACATAAAGAATATGACTAACCAAACAAAGAAAGGATATGAACTAGGATGAAAAAGATCATAAATAACACATGCTTGTCAACTATCTTGTTAATTACTAACAAAAGAGGCATAGTGGAAAAATGAAATGGCAGTAAACCAAGATAGCCTACTACAGACAGATGAATCAATCTTCCAAGTATATGAAGGTATTAAAACTAGAAAACTATATTCAGATTATCTTAAGAGTTTACTAGATTGTATGAAACCTGTAAAAGTTAAAACAATCAGACAACTTTCACAAGTTATGAAGTTATAGGTGAGCCTGCATGATATGTACAGTTAACAACTAAATACCCTTAGAAAATGAGTAATATTAGCTTTCCTTTTAAAATACAGTGTGAAACAAAACAATGAGGGTTTGGGAAGATAAAGAAACACAAAGTTCTTAAATAATACAATTTTACCCAAAAAAATAGACAGATAGCATCTAGAAGCAACTTTACAAAGAAATGCTTCAAGCAACAAACTGATAGTTAACTACCATATTCTTACAGAACAGAAGAGGCACATAATTTGTGTCAGAAATGTGTTCTGCAGAAGATTTGGACCACAAATTAAAAGGATATATAACTAGAATATGATATCCTGTAAAGTTATCATGAGAAGGGAAAAGAGTTTGTAGGCAACAGTAGACTTGAGCTCTGAATATTCTTTTAACACCATTTATTTATGAAGGAAGAATCTTATTCCAGCATCTATACTTTATAATTGAATAAATAAATGATCACAAATTAGCTAACAATCTAAATTAACAGGTTCTTAAGATGATACAAACTGGTCTAAGCGCCGAAAATTCCTTCACAATGTAAGCCTTTTTGTCGAAAGTTTCTTGATATACTGGGCTGGAACGAATCATCTCCAGTTCATCTTTACTCCAGAATATCTGAAATGATTTGAATACAATTTACCGTAAGTACTCACAAAAATGTCATTTAATTTTAAAAACTTAAACAGAAGCAGTGGCAAAAAAGATGTTATAGAAAAACAAGTACATTGCAAATCAATAAGTGGCAACTTTCAAAACATTTATATGTCACCCTATAACACAAGTGCGAAATATAAAGAAGAAAACCATTATAGTAATGATGATGTACATGTATTGTATCTTTTTAGTACTAGGAATCTAGTGGTCTAAATGGGAAAGCTTTCTCCTTTTAGGGAACACCATATCTAGAGAGAAGGCTGGCTTCCGCATGAAGGCCTAATAGATTTGCAAAACATACATCTAATACTTCTTTCAGATCTCATTGTAATACCACATATGCCTAGAATACAGAAGTAGCCTAAGTAAATATCAAAGTTATAGAATAAAATCTTCAATTACATCATTCCTTGTTAAGTAACACAAATACATGCACACACATACATAACCTATATAATCATAATCATAATCATCAATCATTTTTCCAACTATACGGCGTCAGCTTTATGGATCATCATTCGCCGGGTATTCCTATTTAAGGCCAACTTTGATATTATTCCATATTTCTTCATATCCTTCCTCACAACCTCCATCCATGTTAAATTAGATCTTCCTCATCCTTCCTGTAACTTTCAACATAAACTAAAGCACCTCTCCTTATAAGAGTCTCTTCATATCATCATTGTACATATCCATACCATTTTAATTGATTTTCCATCACTTTGTCCTTAGTTTGGGCAACTCTTATAGCTCCTCTTATATATTCATTTATTAATATATTCTTCCTAGTTTTGCCACACATCCATCTTAACATTCTCATTTATGCCAAACTCAATTTGTTTTCATATATTGTCCCTATTGCGTAGAACTCTAAGCCATACAACATTGCAGGCCTTACTGTTGTTATATAAAACTTTCGCTTAAGTCTCCAAGTTATACATCTATCATATGATTTTCTAGATCCACCTCACCACTTCATCCAATCAACCCTAATTCTATTACATATATCTTCATCTATCTCCTGCTTATTATGTATAATATATCCTAAATAATGAAATCGATCACATTGTGATATCTCTTGTTCATTAATCTTAAATGATATTATGTCTTCATTTCTATTCTCATTAAACTTGCATTCTATATGCATATATATATATATATATATATGATAAGAATAAGAAGGGCATCATAGAGTATGAGGCTCCCACCATTGCAAAATCTGGAGAGGGTCAGATGCACACAACCTTACCCCTACATTCGAAGAGGTTGTTTCTGTATTTCAAATCCGCGACACCCAAGTCATAGTGAAGCAACTTTATTATTGTGCCAAGGCTCGCCCTTTATATATTTGATAACAATATATATATATATATATATATAGAGAGAGAGAGAGAGAGAGAGAGATTTATGATTTTATGTTTCATTCCTTTGATCAACTTAAATATGCCATGGTGTGACTCGTAGTAAATATGAAGTCTCAACCTATATCACTTACAAACTACAGCTCCACAAAATCCATATCTAACTTTTGACTACAAAGCAAACCAAACTAAGATGAACGTAAGCAATGGAAAACTGATGTCAGGTAATGGAAAACTGATGTCAGGTAGAGACGTAGCTAAAGATAACTTCTTCAAATCTTACAGAAAAAGATAAATCTTAATGTATTGTGGTTTATGGCCTTGCAAAAAAAACCCACAACACAATAGTCCACAAATGTGAGCAAGATTATGAGATTAAACTTGTTCCTGAAGTTCATCTTTACCAGGACATAATCCTTCCAAAACAAAACTTTCTCTGCTAGCAATCAATATGGTTAATTTCAACTTGTATTGACATAACTTCATCCTCTTCATTTTGCATGAAGCAAAAAAATCAGGCATTCTCCTCATTAATAGCTTATAGTGTCGCCTTTTCTTAGGTGGAATTCTATTGCTATTGAAAAAGGCATCTTGCAGAACTATGTAGAAAGGGAAAATAAAATCAAATGGAGCAGAAAATGTAGTCAACATTCTAAACTCTAAAGCAACAAGCATTGTGGAAGCAAACAAATTTGCAATTCCCTTCTGAGTATCTTAGCACTTCGTATTGTCTTTCAACTCAAAATATATATATGTACCGTGTTATGCATCTCATCCTTACGAGGAAGATTGCTAATATATGTTGCCCATCCAGAATTCTGCACAGAAAGAAAAGGACAATAAAATTTGCGGTTGTTCGTGATTCACAGGTATAGCAAATTTAATTCCATGACTGCATGGAGCACAAATTCCCTAACAATAGATCAAACTTTGTGAGATTTGATAAGCTCAGGATATATTTCAGGGATTGATACCTGACCCAGTTTCTGCTCCGCTAGAAGAACTACAGCAAGTCGTGATATATTTCCAACATCATGAACAAGAAACGGCTCAATTTCTGAAGGGAATCTATCTGAAGTCATTTGCTGCATAATTTACAAGCAAGGATGTCCTTCCTGATGTTTCCAAACAATGAAAGATACACGCCGAAATATTTGTAAAAGTCAATCAGGAACTTACAACATTGTAAGGAACCTTCAAAATACAGTCCCCAGCTCTTATGTATTTTGATGCAAACAGTGATCTGCAATTGGAAAACAGCCATTTTGTGATGCTGGCATTCAGTGATAAAACTTGGACACAGAATGGATTTCAAAATAGAAAGAAAATAGTACTCTAAGTAAGATGCTTGTAAGGAAGCTAAAGAAACAGACAAGCTGAGTAAATATTTTCTTTAGAAAAAAAACCTGCCATAGACAGAATTTCCAATTGATAGCATGGAGGATATCTCAACACCCGCCTTTTTCTGCAACCATGACAAGAACTCATTGCTTTCTTCTTTTAACTGGCAGTCCTAAAAAGGGTTGGAGAAAAAGAAAATCAGAAAACACTTTCCACATAATGCGAACTGAGATCTTTAGATTTTGAATAGTTTATACTCTTTTTAAAACATTGTGATTCAAACATATCTTCAGGACACAGGCATGAGAATCAAATATTGAGTCACAAGTTTTAATCAGTAATTTGTTCAAACCACACAAATTCAAAAAAAGGAAAAAATACTGCAGAAAAAGAGATTAAATATAGATGATAGATGAGCATTTGCAGCACACCTAAAAGGGGAAAAAATGGTGGTTGAGACGTAAGGAGCTAGAAAGGGCACAATTAAGAAGTGGAAAGAATATAACCTCAAAAATTTTAAAAGTTATTTTTTTAAAATTTTAAAAGAGGAATTCAGGTTTGCAAGATAGTTTTTAAAAGGTATTTTCAGTAATACATAATTTTGTATGCAAGATACTTGCCACCTTTTTGGGAGTTACAACCACATAAGGAGACAAATTCTTCACAAAAAATGAAAATAAATCTTTCAGTCAAGAAATCTATTCAGCAAATTCATGGTTTGTATACATAACTGGCATCTGTTCCCTGAATTTATTATGAATTTGTAAGTTTAGTGTGTATGGATATTGATATCAGATATCGACGGCACTGTCAAGGATATTTTCATTCATTTAAAAATGATTAAGTGACAAGATCCTTAAACCCAAAGACTACGCAGAAAAACAATAAATTGAGCCACAACAACATAGTTTGCTACTCTTATACTTTTTGTTTCTGAGCAACGTTAACCATATTGATATCTTGGATGTGGACCCTCATGTTTGGGGGTTTACATTATCTAATCGAAATAACGGCATGCCAAACATCGCAGGATATATGACTGACAGAACTGTAACTGAAGGATCGCAAGAAAACACCCAGTGATTTTGTCAACCTCGTCTTGAATTTTAGGTCGAATAATGTAAATTGCCCCAAGATCAAGAAACCGTCCATTCTGTCTTCTTGTAGTTAGAAAACTCGTGTTGCAGGATAGCTGTGAGATCAAATTCCCGGTTTTCTACCCAATTAATGATCGAGAGAAGGAAAAAAGAGACCGACTAAATACCGAGAAAATTCGGTTATTGCAATCTCTTAATAAAAAGATTCAGCTCCCAAAAGAAATAAAGACATAAAGAAATAAAGAAATAAAGAAATCTAGGTGTCGCAAAAGCAAGAACGAGAAGAAGAAGAAAAAAGAAGGGCTGATGAAACGAACCTTCGACGCGGCGGCGGAGGCGGCGGAGGCGGAATGGGAAAGCTTGCAGCGAGGGTAAGAAGGCGGAGAGAGTGGGAAAGGGAGGGGAAGGTGGGAGCGGAGATGAGCGATTCGAGACCCGAACCGCATTCGCTTTCCGGTGCTACTGCGGCTGTGAGAACGGAGTCGCCGCGAACAAAGAGAGATGACGAGCGGTGGTATTAGGCTGAGGAGCAAGCAATTTGCAGGGGTCCGGGTCGGGTGAGTCAGCTCGCGTACTCGGCACGTGGCGGGCGGGTCTAGTACTCTCGCAACGAGGGTTAACGGTGTTTCAATAACAGCGTAAATGGCCGTTAATTTTCCTCCGCCGATTAACGGTTATAACGCTATTGAGCAACTTGGTATGGTTTTGAATTTTTGATATTCAGAACGTATAAATAATTGCTTGTGACTAGTTTGAATGTTACACATCAATAATGCATGTTACCTTTTTTTTTTCTTGATAAAATATTTTCTACTAATTTGTTCTTTTTTTTAGTGTGCAATTATTTTTACCTGGTCCACTTAGATAAAATTGCCTGAATGATGAGCCGCATATATGGCCACCTAATTCGATGTACTGTTGGCCTCTCTGTAAATATGAGAGGCTTAATGAGAAATACATTCGCTTAGAAGATGACGAATATTATGGAGTAGTCATATTTTTCTATTGGTACTCTCGATGCTTAGGACTAGAATCTTAAGCCTTCTCTACGGATAAATTCTCAAAGAGACGTGCCAAAAGCAACTATCAGGAGTTATTGGCCTCTACCAAACATTTTAAACGCGCACGCATATATATATATATATATATATATATATATATATATATATATATATATATTGATATAAATGTCAAGTACATAAACAAATTCATAGTGAAAGTAAAGCACAGGGCCAAGAGGAAGCAACCAGTGGCATCCACTTAGATCTCTCCCTTTTCTATTAATTTTCACCTCCAATGAGCTCCTTTTACTGCTCTCTTCTCAAATGATGAACATGTTAATCGATCTCTCTCTCTCTCTCTCTCTTTCCCTCGCCCTCTCTAACCTTAGAAATTATTTGGTTCACAACAAAATCATAGAGTTGCAAGGAGCAAACCCAAGTTTAAAAAAGAATCAAGGAAGAATAGACTCAACCCTAGGCAATGCAAATTAATAATTATGACGTGAATAGATGTATTAAGTTATATAATTAACAATTCTATGTCTTCGTATGCAAGGTCGTTCCGAAAATCGAAGGCAGGACATTTCTTTTCTCTCCCAACATAAAAGATTTGAGAAAATTTTATAGAGCTTTTTATGTTTAAGTTAATTGCGTTACATACCATTTCGGATCCAATTAAAGAGATTAGACGGGTGCGAGCCCGGAACCGATCGGATGGATCCCTTTCTGCTTCAGGTCCGGTTCCAAGATGCCTCCCGGTTTTCAGGGTCAACTGGTCAACCCAACCGAAATCTGCCGCGCAGCTAAACCTTTTGCCACGTCATCGATCCTCACCGACCAGTTAGCAGCCACTTCAGCCGTCCGTCCAAATAACATCAACGGCAGATATCATCCCCAAAACCCCGTCACGGATCCGACCTTTCCCCGCGCCCCCGGCCCCAATTTCACCATAAATACCCACAAATTGTCCGTAGCTCAAGTGAGATCATCGAGTTCCCCTTCCCTCAAAATTAGGGTTCAAATCCTCGAAATCTATCTGTTTTTCTTTTGTATATTGCTTACGATTGCTTGAATTCAAACAGGAAAATTTACGCGAGATACGATGTCGGGCCGTGGGAAGGGAGGGAAGGGGTTGGGGAAGGGCGGCGCGAAGCGGCACCGGAAGGTCCTCCGGGATAACATCCAGGGGATCACGAAGCCGGCGATCCGGCGTTTGGCGAGGAGAGGTGGGGTGAAGCGGATCAGTGGCTTGATCTACGAGGAGACAAGGGGGGTTCTCAAGGTCTTCTTGGAGAATGTGATCCGGGACGCCGTCACCTACACCGAGCACGCCCGTCGGAAGACCGTCACCGCCATGGACGTTGTCTACGCCCTCAAGAGGCAGGGCCGGACTCTCTATGGATTCGGTGGTTAGGACTTCTACTCTATGAAAAGTCTTGCTGTCAAGAAAATGACCAAAAATAGAGAAATTGATGAAAAGAAAAGTTGGGAACTTTGGTAGGGTGTCTGTTGTAGGTGTCATCTGTCGATGTTGTCCTCTTTTTTATTCTGTGTTGTTCTTGTCATGTTTACTGGAAGGAACTCCTTTTGTAAATGTTAATGTACTTTTTAATCCATGAATGCAGTGCCCCATTGTTCTCTCAATTATCTACATCCTTATTGTTTTCTCGTATTTTCTGATGATCATTTTAATGTGATGTTTGAGTTATATTCTAATTAAGGTAGAGGATGGCGAGGCATAGGACTTTTTTACCTGGAGTAAAGTTCTGATCTTTTTCAGATATTGTAAGTTATCGAGGGAAAGTAGTATAATATGATCTGCTGAAATGCTGTCTCCAAGATAATTTTTCTTGTAATTTTTCAGGCATAGTGTTTTGCTGTCCTATGTAGGCGTTGCTGGTTGAGATTGTGGTTCTAAACCCTTTATGCTGGTAGCTTTCTTACATTCTTTCACTCAGTGCTTCTTGTTGACCCACAACCTAAGCGTTATGGTTTTGCTTGCTTTCTAGTTCTGGCACCTTTTTCTTTTTCTCATCAGTCATTATGTAGCTTGTTGCATGGATATGCTACCTTTTGTTGGAAAGCAGGTGATTTGGATTTCTGTTCATTGGAAAATTTAATATGTTCGTCACAGTGCATGCTTTCTAACTAATTGAGGTGCTTCTAGGGGAATTGAAATACAAAAAATCTTATGCTGTGTACTCTTTATCTGGAAGCTGTTTGGCTGGCAAGTCATTCAAGGTATTCATGGATTGCTTTGCTGTGAACACAGTAGGACAGGACACAGCAAAGCCATTGCACAAGGTTATTTCTTCTTTGATTTCTTGCGCTTAACTTTAGCAGATAAATCATGGAAAGCAAAATTTCAAGGCTACTGAAGCCAGCTATTTTGTGTCTGGTTGGTGGAGCTGCGTGAGTTTCAGGTAAAATCTATTCTATCTATGGTGATGGTCTTATTCATCCCTGACTTTCTTCTTCTTATATAAATATTTCTCGAATAGTGATGACTTCATATCATCCCTGACACATTTTAGGAAGTGAATTGTAAGATACAGACTGATTGGTTTTGCCAAACTTTCTTTGAAAAAATAAAACTAATGTTTGTATCTGTTATATAAATTAATCTAGTGAAATTTATATGGTCAAGAGCTGGAATATTCTCGGTTCCTTGAATTCAGAATTATATTCTCACTTAGTCTTGTTTGAAATCTTATTGGTATCCTATGGTCCAGGTGATCTGTCCACTGCTGCAGATCTTCACTGCACACACTGACCTCCTTGATATGTGGAAGGGTTGTTTTTGGTCAAGGACTAGGTCCTCCTTTTCTTCTTGCCACATGCAAAGAGATAGAGAATGCAAATGGTAACTAGCCTCTTATAGATGTTCTGATCTTCATCTTTTCTGGAAGTGAACAATTTTAGGGTAGTTAGGGTTAAGTTGGGATAGTTTTGTGATGTAACAGAAGACAGAGTTGATGTAGAAGTCGAGATCTACCTTCTCAAAAATTTTAGCTTTTTGTAAAATATTTTTATTAATCATATTTATTTTAGTATATCTAGCCTATTCAAACTCGGAGAGGAATTCAATCCAAATTGGGAGATCTTATTAGTATTATAAATAGAGGCTATGTACCTCAATTTAAGAGGTGGAATTGTCAATGAAAGAAAAGGAAACTTAAAACCCTACTTTCGATATTCCTTCCTCTTCTTTTAGTTTTTTTTTTTGAGAGAGAGATTCGAGTTGAGAAGGTTGAAGAAAATATTTCTTTTCTCCAATCAGATCATTGTCTATATGCAAATCTATTCATGTGTATGTGCATGCGTGCAGGTGTCTCTTCCTGTGTTTTCTTTGGTTGCTTATCTACCTGCACTGTGAAAGATTATAAATGTTATAGTAATTTATTTGGAAGATTTGAAATTCTGAGTCCCACTCTTAATTTGGAGCAGTTGTCTAGGTGCAAGCCCGCGATGCTTCATGATGCTATGTGCATCTCTTGCGATCTCCACAATCTTAAAGACCTTACCATCATGATATTCAAGAGATAAAAGGTGGTAGAGAATAATTGTCCACTTGGTCGACAAATCATCGAGACATTTCAAGCATGCATTCAGAACTTGTGTTAAAATACGAAGATGTAAAGCCATCTGAAAATATTTCTTTCTTTGTAACCATTCTTCTTTGACCAATGCGAGATGGTATGCGATAAATTGAACCTACCCTGCATCATCCTAATTGTATATTTGCCTTACAATATCATGTATAGTGTCAAGTCTAATATCTGCATTCGACCAGTGAATAACACCTCATGCTCACGTTTTCGAAAGATATGGTGATTAATTGGATGTACATTTTATTGATAAACAGAATTCTGATTAACTCTGTTTTCAGCAACGAAGTTAAATTCCTGCAGCCGCAGTTCCCCTTCTACTGTAACATTTTAGTTAAGCTGCCTCCCATTCTAGCGAACAAAATATCCACACCATTACCCAATTCATAAAGCAAATTCCTTGCATCATGAAACAGGTGACCGAGAGTCTGCCAAGTTGGTTGGCACAAGGTAGACAAAATATGCCTCCTCTCTCACTACCTTGCAGAAAATGATTCAAAATAATAAATCTGATGATGTTTCCAGCTCAAACAAGGAATCCCACCAATTTTTTTTCTGCCTTCCGAAGGATCTCACCCAACATAACGTGCCGCGGACGTCTGGTACTTGTAGTAAATAATTTTTAGCAGAAATTAACAAGAAGTCCATCCTTAACAACAAAAAGCCAAGTCAGTTCTTAGATTACGACAGTTTTAAAGCCCCTTTGATAGATGCTCTGGAGCCGGAGGCAATTTTTTTTGTGGCCTAAGATGGAGGTGTCATCCAGATGTGTTGCGTTAGTAGCTACTCTGTAGCGCCTGTTTCTCTTCATCATCTTTACCACCCTGGGCTTTGTTCAAGCCAGTACCCCCTATAAAAAATGGGAGGTAGCATACCAGTTTAGAAGCTGGAAGAACGCCTAGCCCCATGATCATCGTCGGGCAGGGGGACCCCACCGTCATCGATATCAAGAATATATTAGCTATGTGCTATGGTATATTAATTGTAGACTGTGGTATATTAAGTGTCTGCCATTATATATTAAAGTATGTATTGTGGTATGTTAATTGTGTACTGTGGTATATTAACTATGTATTATGGTATATTAATTGTGTACATGTATCTACTAGCTGTATAGCATAGCGTAAGGGAGTCTTGTGCTATATTAAATGTGTACTAGTATATTAACTACGTACTATGGTATATTAAGTATTTACAGTCATATGTTAAGTGTGTACTATGGTATATTAACTATATAATATGGTACATTAAGTGAGTACATGTATCTAATAACTGTGTACTATGTTATATTAGCCATGTACTGTGATAGATTAAGTGTGTACACGTATCTAGTAAGTGTGTATTGGAAGATATTAATTATATATTGGAGGATATTAACTATGTACTATGTTATATTAAATATACTACGGTGTATTAAGTGTGCACACCAATCTAGTAGCTGTGTACTAGAGGATATTAATTGTGTACGGTGGTACTAGTGGCCAAGTAGCAGCGGCCGAAGAGCGGAGAGGCTGATCTTGATCATGCGGGCATAGGATTGGTGGTCATGCCCGTGAAGGAGGGGATGGAAGGAGGCGGGAGAGGGATGACGGAGGTTGGGATTCACGTGGGTGATCCAGTGGAGTGGGATTGCACGGCAGTGGTGAAGGACGGGAACCGATGACCCCTAATAATAATTTTGAACTGAGGATGGGAATTGATATAGGGGTATCATTAAGATTTTAATTGTGTACTATATCATATTAACCGTGTACAATTGTATTAATCGTGTGTTGTACTATATTAACTATATATTTGTGTTGTATTAAGTGTGTACTTTCATATATTAAGTTTGTACCCTTTAATATTAAGAATATACCATGCTATATTAAGTGTATACTATTCTATATTAGGTGAGTACATAAACATTATCTTAAGTATGATGTGCAATATTAAGTGTGTACCCGTATCATGGTGGTAAAGAATGTGATGAAGTGTGATGCTTGAGAGAAGGGGTCAGATTGTTAATATCTCTGATCAAGTATTATGAAGAAAAAGCTTCAAACTAAGCCTATTAATATCATCGCAATCTAAAAATGGAACAAATTAAGCTTATTTCTTTTCTGTGGGATGGGGTAATTGTTAGATAAAGCCAAATAACGTTCTTATCTTGTTAATAGATAAAGAAAATATTTCGAATGGATTTTTTTTTTATTTGTGAAGTTTACTTTGTTTAATCTAGTTACAATTTCATCGAGTTGGGCATGAGTAATTGATGTCATGGAGAGTGAGGTATTTATGCAAATAAAGTGCGATCAAGTATTTGCAATTACATTTATAATCTTTAATTTCAATCAGTGTTTAGTCGGCTCTTGATTGTGTTGCTTCGTTGGTGATAGCACTACACTTGGTCAGCTCTTTGGCTCATTGTTTGCAGCAAGCATGTTGGCTAGTGTTGCGGGGACGACCTTTGGCCGGAGCCTCACACAACAACATACCCACATTAAGCTAGCAGAGAAAAAGAACTGCGTTGCTCCCGAGGTATTGTCCGCTTTGGGCGCTCCGGCCCGCGCGTTCAGCGCAGACGGGGGGAGGCCACTGCCCTCACGGTTTTGCCCTTCAAAAGGCGCCTCGAGAGGAAAGGTTTTCCAACCCCCATTTAAGGCACAAAACCTTCCCGTTACTAGCCGATGTGGGACTAAATTCAAGGCCCCTCCCCCTCCCGCAACATAGCCCCCCCCCAGCGGGAAGGTTATTGAGCCTCCACAGTCCTGAGGAGTAGTCAACGGTCGGAGGAGGCGCCCCTTTCTGGCGCGCCATCTATTGCAAGGACGGCCTTTGGTCGGAGCCTCACACAATAGCATAGCCCACATTAAGCTAGCAGAGAAAGAGAACTGCGTTCCTCCCGAGGTATTGTCCGCTTTGGGCGCTCCGGCCCGCGCGTCCAGCGCAGACGGGGGGAGACCACTGCCCTCACGATTTTGCCCTTCAAAAGGTGCCTCGAGAGGAAAGGTTTTCCAACCCCCATTTAAGGCACAGAACCTTCCCGCTACTAGCCGATGTGAGACTAAATTCAAGGCCCCTCCCCCTCCCGCAACCGCTAGGATCATGTATGTGTATGTTTATGTGTTTGTTTAAAAAGAAAAACAGAGTTCATTATAACAATATATACCTGCTAACTTTTTTATTCCGTGTTTTACTGTTTATCAACATTTTTTTTTTTTTTGCTTTTCTGCATTGAGTCAAGAAAATGAATTACTTGGATGAGACACTTGACAGGAAAAAATGAACCGTTTGGATCCATGTATTACTTTTCATCAACATTTGATGTGGCCTCTTAGTTTGGCTCCTATTCTCTACTCGCTACACAATCATCTAAAAGAATCAACCATGATGCCCATGATGGTTATGTGGAATCGTCTACCACCAGGTACCAAGTAATATTTTTGTTTTGCTTTTCTACACTGAGTGAAAAAAATGAATTACTTGGATGGAATGCTCCATGGAGAAAAATGAATCACCTAGATGAGGTCTTAGGGACCGCAAGTTACAAATAAAATATTCTATGGATCAGAAATATATCTTTCGAGCCATAGAAATTTTTCATTACGCCGCTGTCAATGGGGGGACCGCGACATAAATAACCATAATTTTTAATGTTAAGCTCCAACGGGAGAACCTAATTTGATTTTATGCTTTTAAAACATAATCTATGAAAAGAACGTAATAATCTGATTTTATGCTTTTTGCATAAACATATTTTGGCCAAAAAGTGGATCTTCTAAGCTATACAGTGAAGCTAAAACAGGTCCCATGCAAACTACTTTGGAGGGTCAAAAAGTGCCGTCCTCTCAAAAGCAGCAGCAGCTAAGCATCCCCTTTAGCTTCCTCGTACTGTCTGGTCCATTATTGTTCTTAGAATTTATTTGAATTTGAGAAAATAGTTTTAACATTTTTAATTGATCATAAAAAAATAATTTATTTCAAAATAACTTATATTTAGTTGAATATTTATTTTTAAAAAAAAAATTATGTAAAATATCTATTATATTTTTAATAAAAAAATTTATTCATGAATTTTGATGCTTGAAGGATAGTTTTGACAAAAAAAAATTTAATTTTCAATCGGTAGAGTAAATAATTTTCTAGTGTTTCTCGTTGGCCTTGTTTTACAAAATCTAAAAATTTTATTTCCAAAAAATACTATTTTTTATTTTTTTTAATTTCAACTAAATAATTTTTTATATATTTCTTATTAATTATTTTTTTGTACGAACCTAATGGTAGGCGGACCCCTCTTCAAAATCCAATAATAAAAAGGACCTCACCGCGCCTGTCCGAGCCAACTTGCAGCGCAAGTTGGACGAAAGGCGATGCCGTCGGCGCGCCAACCCACGATCTCTTACCCAATCACGAGGATTTGAGGCAGTCCACCATCCGTAGGTTACCGGAAGACGCCGGCCGAAGCAACAACGCATCCTAGTGGTTCTTCTTAACGTGATCCGATGGAGCATCGGAACTGGAATCTCCAGTGCCACGTACCGTAATTATTACGAGCCTAAATTATGGGGACCACTTTGTTTGCGGTTACCTGATCGGACGGTAGCGAATGGCATGGCGGTTCAGAAGGATCTCCATCCGATCCTTTTATCTTTTTTTAATAAAAAGAAGGAGAGGTGGGCGGAGATTGGGAACCATCCTGAAAGAGCCGGTATGGCGGAAAGTCCTTGCGGTGGTGGGCAGGTGCCTTTTTTTTTCTATTTTCTTATCGTCAGAGGCTAGGGCTTTCACATCCAGGAAACCGCCTTCAAGCTTCCTTCGTCTTCTCATCCTCTCTCTTCCTCTATCTCTTCCTCTTCCACCTCCTCTCTCTTGCGTTCGGTTTCTTCTCTTCGCTTTCTCACCGGAGAGGGTGGGATCAGGTAATGGCCGTCTCCCGCACGGCTTTCTTTTGGCCCAAATCTTTCTTTGGTTTTTGCTTTTCTTTGTTCTTCGTTCTTCGATTATGTTCGCATCTTAGAAGATCGCGGTTTGGGATTTTTATGAGGGATCGGACGAGAGCGGGAGAGCTAGATCTGTTTCTATTTTAAGAGATGTAGGAGGAAAAGTCGGTTTTTTTTTTTGGAATATGGGAACTGGAAGACTGTTTTGGGATTTGATGACTCCCACCCGTGGCGTTCTGTTGATTCAACTCGTGCGAAAGTGTTGTCTGTTATGAGGTTGGAGAATAGGGCCGGCAATCGAGATTTCTCTTGGAGAAACGAGGTTTTTCCTGTGTTATTCGGGGAAAACTTGGGCTTTTAAGTGCTGATGGAGAAGAGAGTTGTAGTTTTGAGATGATTTTCAGATCTCAGATCGTTCCATGAGAGGTGACAAAAACTGTTTCTCATGCGGCTCAGCTACATGGCTGCCTGGTTCTCTTGGAATCGGATATATGATAATTGAGGTGAGTATGGCTTACGAAAAAAGGCATGCTTTTTAACTTTTGGTGGTAAGGAATGGGCGGGTCCATTAGGGATTTCTGTGGGTATCCGGTCATCTCTGGCCTTATGCTTTCCTGGATCGGTGAGGCTTCTAGTTGATGTAAGGTTGGCCTCCTTTTTAACTCCTTTTTTTGGACTTAAATTTAGTCCATAAAAAAAAGAACTTCAATTTAGGAAAGATTGGAAGTTCTTGCGTAGATCCAGCATAAATATTTTTAGGG
The DNA here is from genome assembly GCF_009389715.1 of Phoenix dactylifera. Classification (NCBI taxonomy): domain Eukaryota; kingdom Viridiplantae; phylum Streptophyta; class Magnoliopsida; order Arecales; family Arecaceae; genus Phoenix; species Phoenix dactylifera. The sequence goes on along the minus strand of NC_052394.1, from coordinate 2,218,385 downwards.
CTTTCTGGTTCGATTCTACTTTGTAGAATATTTTCTTGTTCAGATCTTTTTTGAGCCTCCGTCATGGTCATTCATTTACCCTGCTGTTGATTTAGATCCTTCTGGTTGAGATATCATGCTATGCAGGGCTAATGGTTATTGGTGGGGCCGGCCCTCTTTCGGGGTCGTTCTTGGTAACAGGTTGTGGATTTAGTAGAACCTTTGTTGAACCTGGGCACTGGCATCTCATTTGGTTTACTGTTTCGTCTGTGGGGTTGGAATCATTTCTTTCGTCCAGCTGTTGTAGACAGTACAAAGTAAATTGAGAAAGCTGAAAAAATGAGCTTTGAGTCTGTGTGTGCACGCAACTTCACGATTTAACGAGGATCAGGTGGGAAGGTATCAGATTAAGATTGTGCTGTCGAAGATCTTATTGTATGCCTCAGTTGTGCACAAGGGCCTTAGAAGTGACAGACTGATTTTACAATTGGAATTTCATGCTCCCAGCCTCATTTGGATATTCTTATTTTGCATAAGAATACTGAATGGTAGCAGGGTGTCTTGAGTGGGGAATAAGTTCTGATGTCGGGGTAGGAAAAAGAATGGTTCCTTGGTAGGATCTTTTGAGGCACGGAGAATCTCTTGGTCTACTTATGAGGTTATTATGGGTACCTGAACAATTCTTCTAAACTAATTTTGTTTTCTCTTGGGCTTCGTGAGACAATAGAAAATTACCGGCATGGAAGAAGTTTCGGCAAATACATCTTGCTGTCTTATTTCCAGCTTGTGCATAAGCATGATAAAGAGTAGCAGGTGTTCTTCCTGCGCAAAGGGGAAAGATCATAAGAACCATGCAACTGAGCTTGATGGGAAGTGTGGCTTGAATGTTCTGGGATTCCGGGGAACTTTGTTGGTCATCTCGGTATTTTATTAATGATTAGAGTTTCTTATTGCATATCATGGAAACACAAAAAAGATCAGTCAACTGGACTGGTTTTGGAAATATAAACAGACTGATTAGCTGGCCTAGTTTAGATTCTTTGGGAGATTTTGAGGTAAGTTGGCATAGTTGTGAGGTCTCCTGCACATGTGGTGTGCTTTGGGTGGCCAGTATGAGTGTACTGTATCATGGTTGGCAGTTAGAGTGCTTTCTGATGCGTGCATCAGGTAAGATTTAGCTGCTTCAGAGGGTCGCAATATCATGATGATCCTTTTTGCAGATAGAAATTTTAACTGCGCTTTTGATGGTCGGCAGTCTTATTATCTCCTAGAATGTGTTTATGTTATGTACTCTTGACTATCTTATATAGATAAGCAGCTACATTAAAATGTAACCTTATAATAACCTTGCCTTCAGAAGTTATATTCAGACTAGCTATAAGCATTCCCTGGATGCTGCTTCTGTTTTGTCTGTTATAACAGCTTGATGTATGATTTTGTTGTTTCCTGGTTCAGTTCGTTTGATGATGTGAATTATGCCAGGTACACAAAAGGGTTGATATCTATTTCTTCTAGGTTATGGTTTAATTGAAATGACATCTGACATCTTAGTCTTAAATAGTCTAAATAATGAATATGGTTGGAAGTTTGTGCTAAAAATATTAAAACAAATGAATTTATTATAACAGATAAGAGAATTGGAGATTTGGAAATAGTTTAATAAATTCAGAAAGGCAAGAAATAGTATAGAGGAGGTGTAGGCAGGCTATTGGGCTTATGCAGGTTACATGGACAACATTGTGCGGCATGTGTACATACAGAGATGGCCTATACCCTATGGATGCAGTCAGGGGCCTGCATATGCATATGCTGTTGCATGGGCCACTTTCCAGATAATAGCAATGCTGCTATGTTTGGACAATCAAACCTTCCCAATAATAATTTAAAAAAATCAAATGGTTTATTTGAATACTTTTTGTTAATGCTCATTTTGACTCGTTGCTTCCTGGTTTACCCCATGGCCAGGTCAAGATATACAGCTTCTTACATTCATGTTGTGTTCAAAAGTGTATTTTTCTGCTTAATATCATTATCTGCTTAATGGAACTGGTCTTATAATTATTGTTTTATTTTTTTAAAACATTAGTTATTTTAATATGTTTATGTTGAATTTATAGCATTATAAGCTTAAATGGGATGAATTGTCAACATCACTTTTCTGTCCTTAAATTGTCTGCATGATCCTTGATGAAAGCAATTTATGAAGCTGACTAAAAAGTGAACTATAATTTTTTAAAACTCTTTTTTTTCTTTGTTCAGTATACAAGCTGTGCACTCAATTGCTTTTTGGTTTTGTGACTTCCATGTGTGCTTTGACAGATCTGATTTTCATGCCCATTCAATCGCTACACGAGGATTAGTTGAGCTCTAATTTGAGAAGGAAATCAATAAGATGCTTTGTGCACATGCAGCTCTTGCTTTGTTGCACTGAATTAAAGTGATTATAGGAGTTAGAGTTCCATTTCCCTCTATCATAACTTAAAACAATGCCGGTATCTGATCATGATGAGGTGCCCCTTTCTTGCTGACAATGTTAAATAATATCATCCATTCAATAAATAATGTTCGGTTTCCATGTTTCTACGATTAACCTTGTGAATTTTCTATTGGCAGCTGGGAGTTAATCTTCTAGCTCAACAGTCTGGTGACTCTATTGCAGGTGTTCCCATCAAGAAAAGACGATTTATTTTATCTCAATTTTCATCTCCTCCAACTCAAACGCCATCTTTGCCACCAGAAGATTCTGAAAGACCATGGAAAAAGTCATATATCTCAGAGGCCGAGTCTTCTGCTTCAGACAGTAGTGCCCAGCCTGCTTTAGGGACTGATTTCATCACTGATGGTTCATTGGAGGCGAAAGGAGAGTCTCTGGATAACAGAGATGTAAATACAGCTTGTAGACTTGAAAATCATACGGAGCCTAATGTTCAGGAATTGGGGCTTAAGACTGCTACCTCTGCGATCAAGGGAACCAGTGTTGTGAAAGATTCAAATATGGATGACAAATCTGCTTTATGGTCTGGTATGCAAAACAATCAACTTTTATCAACAGCCAAGAGGCCATCTGTGCTGCCTGTAGGTGAGAGGAGTGGTGAAGGGAAATTTGCTTCAAGTGATAAATCTGCATTTCAAAGAGTTGCATCAATGTCTGGATGGCAGTTAGCATCTTCAAGAGATGGGAAAGATGATGGAGATGGTTCAGTGAAGCAGGACAAAGTGGATCACTTATCATATGATCTGCCTCTGGATGGGAGGCACACCATTTATAACAACTATAGCAATTTTAGTTCAAGAGTTGATCCTGTTCATCACTATGTAAACAGGTCAAATTGGGACTTGAACGTTCCAATGGACACTTGGGATTCCTCAGCAAGTGTTTCAGTCATGGTGCAAGATGGGCATGACAGTTCGACTTCCGGAGGTATCCCCAAGCAAAAGCTCGTGGCACGCTCTGTACAAATGACTCCTGGAGAATCAAGTAACATGCTTCAGAAAAGCAACAACCTCAGGCTGGGCAACTTTTCTATGAGTTCTGATGATCATAATGGGGCAGAAGTTGGCCTAGATTTGCAGCTAAAACCACCCAGTAGACCTGAATTATGCATCAACTGGGGAGCCATGGCTCCTCCTGATCTGAGCTTATCATTGGCAGGCACTACGACAGATATATCAAGTAAAGCTGTAAAGCCTGAACCTTACGAGGAGGTAAGTCCAAATGGCACTCGGAAAGTTGAAATGGTTAGTCTGAAGTCAGTAGATTTTAGGCATGTAAAATCTGAGCCATGTGATGGAAGTTCTCAAGACAAAGATGCCGAATTAGCGGGTTCTGGAGAGAGAGGCAAAGATGCCGAATTAGCAGGTTCTGGAGAGAACAAATCAGCACGTGCGGGAATGGTGAAGTCAGAGCCACCAGAAGAGCCTTCTCAAGAATTCCTTAAGAGACTTACAGGTCAGTCACCTGATATGGAGAGTGATAATCATAGATTAATGCTGCATTTTGCGGAGGGGCGTCCACACACAAGCGAAACCAAGGCAATGGATTTGAATTCTGAAGCTGTTTCCGTTAATGATGAACTTCATGATGGCTCAAAAATGCCTGCAAGTGCAGAGATACCTGCAAGTGAAAGTGTAGGTGCTACTGCAGGTTTGGTTCCTGAAGCTGTCATTCCTGATTGTACCAAAAATGACCATAGAGAATTGCATAATAGCACTTGCCTTTTCCAAGATGAAGGAAATGATATTAAGATTTCAGATTTGGCATCAAAATCCCAGATTTCTGAGGGCAAAGGATTGAATTCAGTCAGTGAAACATGTGAAGTTGCTGGTCAGGCTTCTAACTCACTTACTGAACCTGTAGTTTCTGATGGGGTGAAAGGGCGTGCAGTATTTGATGGTATGTCTGAAGGTAGTGCAGAAATGGACTTTTCGGACGATGATAATATTGTTTCGTCAAATTTAGTTGCAATGGATGAGCATCAAGTGGATTCATATGGAAACAGCAAGGTAGGTGGAAGTGCTCAGGAGAGGATTAATTTATCTGCTGATAATCAAGCAAAACAAAGCAGTTACAATGAACATGGATCAATTAATTTTCATACTGCTCATGATGCTAGAGCGAAAACTCTTCAACAGAGAGATGGTGACGATGAGTATGAAGATGGTAGGGAGAGAAAGTGTTTGTCCAGGAAAGGAAGTAAAGCGGTACTTGATAAGGAAACCACCGACACCATTGGACCTACAGATATGCCAACAGTGATGCCATCAGATATGGATGCAGAGAAAAAAGAAACAGACCCTGATGAGATGAAGACTGGTCGCAGTACTGAAAAAATAATTAGCGTCTTATGCAATAGTAACAATGATGTAAACTTGAGTTCAACAAAAGTTGTGCATGAGTCATCAGTTATGGAAGTCCCCAAAGCTGCTTCTAGTAAAACAAAGCTTATTAAGACCTTTGGTAAGATCACAGAGAATCATCCTCTGAAGGAGAGAGGCTCAGAAATGATGGCAAAATCAACTGGATCACCTAGTGCAAAAAAATCTGCAAAAAGTAGTGAGGGTGATAAAGATCCCCGACAGGAGAATCGTAGAGGTTCTGTTCCATCTGCTAAGCATTTGATTTCATCAAAAAAGTATTCACCTTTAAATGGTGTTGCAATCAAACATTTTGATGGTTGGGATAGGAACAGCCAAATTAAGAAGGTAACTTCAGCTCCAGATAGATCATCATTTGGAAAGACTAAATCTCTTTATGCCAGGTCAATTTCTTCTCAAACTGAGAGGGAAAGATCAACTGATAAATCACATAGGCGGGAGAGGTCGCATTCTAGGGGGACTAGGTGATATTCTTTTCCTCTTTATCGTGTTCCTTATTTTCGTATTAAAATTATGTTGGCATCTCACTTTCAGTTTTATCCTCTTATTATATTAGAAATGACAGGTGCAGTGACAGGACATTGAAATATGAAAGCGGGAAGAATGAAGATCAGCCAGTTGATAAACATGGATCTGACTATATTAACAACAGGAAATCCGACGACCGGTTAGGTGCTTTGTATTGCAATCGAAATTCTGGCCCTCCACGTGATCCTGAACTTCATGATCAGAAAAGTTTCCGATTTTCAAGGCCTTGTAGTAGAGGTGAAGGTGCCTTTGCTGTCGAATCAAATGGTTCTGTGGGTAATACAGGTAGGATCTGGAGAAGGCCCCCAGAGGATGAACCACCACGCCTTTCTCGTTTTCCACCTAGACGGCGGTCTCCTGGACCCAGAGAAGGGCCGGTACCATTGGATGCCCAAATTGCCGGCCCTTCTGTAAGGGATGTTAGCCCCAGTAGGTATATTGGGAGGGATGTCCCTGATCCTTTTCTACTGTCTCGTGAAGAGAAGGTCATGAGGGCTTTGCCAGATGACATGATGGATCCCTTACCATTCCCACACCCACGCCTGTTATATGAGCGTGTTGACAATGATCTCATCTGGAGACAAAGACGGAGCCACTCACCTATTAACAGAAGGATTCCTGCACGTTTACATCGAGCTCACTCTCCTCATCAGTGGTCTCCGTCTAGAAGGTCCTCTGATGCCCTAGATGGACATCCAGAACTATTAAGATGTAGATCGCCACCTGTTTTCAGAATGGACAGGCTGAGATCACCTCGTCAACATCCCTGTTTTCCTGAAGATGTGATGGTTAGAAGACGTGGTTCTCCTCCTCCTTTCCCTAGATTACTCGATGATATGAGAGATATTCATCCTTTGGAGGAGCATGATTTGCCAAGGCCTGGCAGGGTTTTACAGAGGAACATCAGGAGGTTTGATTTGATTGGCCCTCATGAGTCTGCTGATGAGGAGTATTTCGGACCTTTCCCGGGAAATCAACTTCATGAACTTGAGGGGAATGATGAATTTGATGGGAGAAACAAATTTGATGAGAGACGCAATTTTCTCCATCCTTTTTTACAGCGACCTGTTGTTTCTGATGATGGAGAGAATTGCCTTCCGTATCCTGTTGGGGATGTTCCAAGGCCTATTAGATTTTGCCCTGAAGCTGAAGAAATGTTTCCTGATAGAGGTGGTCCTCGAGACTTTGATGGGCGCATTGGAAACCGGCTTGGGAACATGCCCAACAGACTGAGAGGCATGGCAGAGCGAGGTGATGACTACAGGTACCATGGTGCACCGGGATGGCGTGATGGTGGTTTAAATGATGCCAGGTTAAAGAGGAGAAGGCTCTAATTCTATATTAGTACTTTTAGCGATGAATCACATAGGGCTTATGTAAGCAATACCTGTTGGGTTTAGATATTTACTCGTCAAGTTCGGTCGTTGTTGCTGACCTATATTTGATGCCTTTTGGAGAGTGAGACTTGTGGCTTGTCTCTTGCCATGGGTATGTGCAGCTGGGAGCTTTACTGACCAGGTGTTACTTAGTAATCAAAAGCCTAAAACAAGCAAAATCCCAATAAAATGATGTGGAGGGTATGAAGCTGGTAAATCTTGTAAATGGCCGAATTTTACCTACAACTTTTTAAAGATTCATCTTCATCTCCTGGTTATTACTTTTGGATTGGATGGTTTGCAGGTTTGTATTCATCTTGGTTATTTATGGTCATACATGAAATTTTATAAGAGCTCAGCATGTTCATGTTATCGTAGTAAACATGACATCCATAGCTACAGCCAGTTTATACATACATGCTCTGGAATTTATGAGGTGGGAGTGCCTGTGCCTGCTAAGCTTGTTTAATTAGTAGGGAAGGCTGATTTGCTATGGTGGACTGAGCTTATGAACTTCTGTTGGCTTTGACTTGGGTATGATAATGTTGGCTCTGCTTCTAATGGATGTTCGTGTGCTGTCCTCTGCGATGCTGGCTTGGGACGCTTCTCTTCCCTTGTTCCTGGAGAGGAGTCCGGCAGCAGTATTCTTGTATACGCTCTGCAGCTCCACAGCTAGCGTCAGAAGTTTGCATCAGATTGACTAATCATGTCTGAATTTGGCAATTCTGCTTGGAAACTAAAGTCTTATGAATCCATGTTTAAATCTCAGAAAAGTTTGTATGTGGTGGACCCTTCCTTTTATAATATACAACCTTGTCAGATTTATGCGAAAAGATCGTGGCAATTGATATCATTGTTAGTCATTGCTGATTCCATTGGCCAACTTGTCAGAATCTTGTGTATGGCTTCATGAATTGGCTTGGCTGTTAGAACTTTGCTTCTTGTCAGTGTTGTCTTTTTGTTTTTATTTTCCCTTGTCCAACTTTTTTTTACATGTATGACCAGGTGGCTTGCGAAGACAATGGCTGCTTCGAGTGGTTTCTTATATCATGGTTTTGAATTCGGGTGGGTCTACAAACTATGGCAAATCATATGCAGCCTAGATACCAAAAGCGTTGTTGACTTGAATGGTCTGAATTCTTAAAACTGCATGGAAAAAAATACCATACCCGTGAGTGAATAGCGGGATGTGTGGGGTCTCCACTACCCGGAATGATGTTAGCATTGACCTAGGAATTACTATTCTTCCACTGCACATTTTCTTGAGGGCCACCACACCAAAGAGAAGAACATATGATGAGAATATGGAAATTTCCGGATGGCTTTTAGTTTAAGATTCTCTGAGACGTCACTTTTATTGATTTTATCACCATAAAATTGGAAAAAGGTGCTTCCACAAATCACATGCAAACATCTGACTTGACACATTAGAACAAAGTAAAACTTCCACTCACGTCAGACTGTTTTATGTTCGATGAAACGTCTTTCAGTTTGCTGACGGAGCCACTAGCAGGCAGTAAAGTGCCTTGTGGGAGAGACAGAGAAGCATTTTTCGGATGAATAATTTGTTCATTTCTGTATCTTTAAAAGGTATTTTTTCCATCGACCAGTTGCAGCATATACAGTTTGATGGATGGAATTTGCTTGACGGTTTGAGTATGAACAACGCATCTTCAAGCTTTTCCTGACTGCCTTTGGAACCATAACAATTGGCACAACCATATCATTTCCATTTATGATAAAAATTTGAGAGGGGACAGTAGATTTTCAAAAATTAAGTTTTGATGCATCAGGAGGATGATAATGCGAACCATCTATAGTGAGAAATTGAGATCATAGGCTCAAGTTTTATCATCTCCTGCGAATTTAATTTTATTCTGATGGATGCAAATGCTATGCTCCTGATGCACAAAATCACTTGAACATCATCATGACTGATGACTACGGTGATTTTCTCATACAGTTCACTTTACAAGCTACTGTGCAAAACTAAAAATGAAACTACTACTTCACTGAGATATTTGAGGAGGATGTATATACTGCACTGAGATAACTGTTCCTCATTTTGTGTGTGTGTGTGTGTGAGAGAGAGAGAGAGAGAGAGTCACACGCGTCCCTCTTGGCAGCCCCAAAAACGTATGGTAGTCAAGGAAAAAAAAGAAAAGGAGAGAAGACGAAGTTACTTTTGAGAGAGAAGTTAGATATGGAAAATATGGTAGGAAATGCATATAGTAATGAGGAAGCATGGAGTGAACATCTTTAATCACATAATATAATTGAAAAAGGTTTAGAATGTACATTTTTTTTGTAATTCTTCTCCTTTTTAACCTACCTGTGGGACATGGAATGTCTGTAGGTGGGTTGTCTGGATTTGGGCACAAATTTGTTAGTCTACAAGATGAACCCAGATACCATCTTTAAAGTTTGTCATGAGCTCGAGCCAGGCAGACTTCCATCAAAGGTAAGAGATGAAGTACTGCTCAGCATGCCATGTTGTTGATACAACTACAAACGAGATACCGATTTGAGCAGAAATTTTTATATTCGTTGCATTGATTTGTTAAAACTTGCACAAAATTGTGAAGACATCATCTGAATGTTCAGTTTTCTTATAGAGCATATCTAGGGGCAAGCATTGGTTTAGAAAGGTGTGGTCCTAGTGCTATATTATGTCATTTTCCTTACCTTCAGTTAGCAAGGTCCAGGATTTTTCAGGTCCTATCCATATGCCAAACTCCTGTTTCTCTACAACAAAAAACTAGGATGCTAACATTCACATTCACAGCTAAATTAGCTTATCCATGTGATATCTCTCCCATGCTAAAGTGTTCAGGGATGTAGAGTAGAGCAATGGCCTCAGTGGCCTTCTCTTTCCTACTCTTTACCTATAAAACAACTCCAACTTCGTTCCTACTTCCTTCTGCTGCTGATTCTCTAGTCGGACGCCAAACATCAAAGTTTGTATGAAGATGTTTTGCTCCATAGAGTATTAGCGAAAGCCTCCATTTATCTTCTGAAAAATTTTCCTTGGTCATTTATGATTACTAATTCCCTGTTATTAATTTGCAGATCTCTGCTCAGCTTCCATACCTATATTGATTGTTACAAAATAGATATGATGGACAAATTCAAACATCTAAATACATTGAATTGATAACAAAGTCTAATAAAAAAGCTTTAGCCTTTGCTGAAGCCCAGTTCACTTGAAACCTGCAAATTTTGAGACCAATCTGAGAGCCAATCCCATCGTATTGCGTTTGTTTCATACTTTATCCATAATTTTCTTATTATGAGACCTCCTATTCCCATTATTAATCTACAAAAATTAGAGGTCTGTTTGAAAACTATATTATAAACCTCGAAGTGGTGGACTTTATAATGACTACAACAACAACATGTCTCGTGGCAATTTAAAACAGGTATTGTAATTAATACCGGATTAATCTAGAAAAGAGGATGCCGTCGGTGGATCAGTCGGCGGCGGTGGCGGAGGACGACGGTGGTGGCGGCGGCGGCTTCGGGGGCCAGATGCTGATGCGCTCCTTCTCGAACTTGATGAAGATGGCGGCGGCGGCGGCGATGGAGTAGAGCTGGATGAAGAGGATGGGTAGAGAGTGGTAGCGGAGGAGGGACTGGCCGGAACCCAGCTCGACCAGCAGGAGCGCCGCCAGGCCGAGCCCAGCCAGCCTCCCGTTGAGTCGCTCGCTGTAGGGGCTGAACCCCAACTCCACCGCCAGCCCCCCCGCCGCCACCGCCTCCTTGAGCGGCACCGGCGGCAGCATCACCTTCTTCTTGCCGCTGCCTCCTCCTTCTCCGCCGGACTTCCTGGCCCGCCGCTGCTCCGCCTTCTTCCCCGTCCCGCTCCGGTACTTGAGCCGGACCCGGGCCAGCCGGTTCTCGAAGGTGGGGTCGGCGGCAGCGGGTGCCGGAGGCTCGGCCGGGGCGGCGGCGGCGGCGGAGGAGGAGGAGGACGAGTCCTGGTCGGGTTTGGGATCGTCGGCGAGCGCATGAGGGGCGAGGGGGAGGGCTTTCCTTCTTCTTGTGGAAAGTGGGGAGGAATTGAGGGTGGAAGGGAGCGATGGGCTGGGGATTTGGAGGGATTTGGGGACGACGCCGGCCATCCTCTCCTGCTCTTTTTCCTTCAGTTCTTCTTCCGCTGGTGAAATTAATTTATGCGGCGGATTTGGATAAGGATGTCAGCTTCTCCGGTGCTAATGGAGCGATACAATTTCTGGGGGCGGGTGGAACGATTGGTTTCCGTCTCTTTTAATTATTTCATTCCTTTTTCAGTTAGTCATAATAGTATCGTTTTTATTTCTTGTTTAGATTGTAAATAGCCTACAAATATACGGAAAAGAGGGTTTTGATGTAATTTAAATGTTACCTTTTTTTTCCAATATTTCTCAAGTTCCAAAAAAAAAAAAAAAAAAAGCTTAAGCTTCTATCTTTCATGCAAAAAAAAAAAAAAGATTGATCTTCTTTTATTTTACCAATCGTTGGATCGCATTCTATACCAATTTTAATGTATTTTAAATTTTTAATTTATTTATATCTATAAATCTTAAAGCAGCTATTGTGAGACTCAAAAGAAGATAAATTTTTCTTTCATACAAAAATAAGTAATAGTATGTTTTGGATCTAAAACATGAAATTGATACAAATAATGCCTTGTGTTATTTTTTTCTGCGCAATCAGATTTTATTCAATGCACTTCTCATTAAATATTTGTAAATTTCTTTTCTTTTCTTTTTTTGATTAACCAGGATCGCAAAGTTACGATTGCCTCTTATACAACAATCTGCCACGGCCCATTCATTGTTCACCCGGCGGCACCTTTATACAAGAACTGCCATGGCCCATTCATTGTTCAGTGGGCGTATAAAACCCAGCCCATACAGTATCTTCGTCTGCGGATTTGCGGCCCAATCAGCAACCTCGTGGTGGGGCAATTGATGTCCTTGATTCCCTCAGAATCAATACATTGTTGCAATACATATAGTGGAGTATGCCTAAAGTATTAATTTTCTATTGCAAAACATCTCTTTTTTTATACTCATTTGGTTTGCAGAAAAAAAAATTAATTGTTATTGCCTAAATATATGATGCCCGAAAAAGTAATTTTTGCATGTTGAGTTGACCATAAAAGTGACACATTGTGGAATGGCTTATATTTTGTTGAACAATTATTTTTCTGAAAAAAATTATAAAATATATATTATATCTTTAATAAAAGAAAAAAGATTTTATCTCGTTATATTTAAAAGTTTAAGAATATTTTTGAAAAAAAAAATCAAATTTTCAGTCGGTGAAAATTAAACTTTTTCATATCTCATATAGATTTTTTTTCTATAAAATGCCAGAATCTTATTTTCATGAAAAAACTATCTTTATATCTTACTTCTTTAAAAATTCTAACCAAATATTGAGCATTTAATCATATTTTCTCTCCTTCTTTTACCATGAACAAAATGTTGATAGTAGGGAATAACAATTTAGGTCGACCGCATGCTCATGCTGCATGCTTTAGTTTGTGTAATTTGATATTGATCTGTGGTTTGGACTGTGGAGATTGACTTTTGGCCTGTTTTACAACAGGCCCTGTGCATAGTCAACATAAATATGAAGTCAGTTCTCCAAAAGTCTTTAATTTCCTATCCAACCTAACGCCTTGCCCATCCTTTTTCTTCTGCATTAAATGAGGGAGAGAGAGAGAGAGAGAGCGCCTTACATGGACTAGCGGCAACGATGGAACTTTTAACAACATGCCCATCTGGCGGCTGGCTAATGTGGCATCTTCCCATATGGTCGTTTAATTTAAAAGCCACGAAATAAATTCAAACTTCTTGGTGTGAAAAATCTTATGCTCGCCACCAGCTCCATAAATTGGATTCATCGTCGACTGCAGTCTCCGTGCATTCCTATCTACCAATTCTTAATTAAATTGTTGGGTCCGTCACCTATTATTGCAAATGCATATCTAAAATCGTTATCGCTAGCAATCACTGCTGCAAGAATAGAATTGATGACTGAAGAGTCACCTCTTACTTCGAAATATTTAGACGATGATGAGTAATGATGTCGCCTTTCAGACCAAACATGTTGTTAGAGAGGCAGATGGAGCCGGAGCCACAGCCGAAGTGGCTTCGTATGCCGCCAGTGTCACTTCGGAGGCACTCTGTGGGTAAGATAAGAGAAGTTGCGTAGAGCGCTCCGAAATTTGTTATTTTTTAACTTTATTGAATATATCTGTACTAAAAATATATGTCATTCATTTTTAGCAAATAAAAAAAAAACTCGGTAACGTAGAGAAATTGTGTGAAATTTATTTGCTATGCACGTTGAAGCACCTCTCATAGTTTTGTCTTTGTTAATTTTTCTAAGACACTTGAGAGGTAGAAGACAATGGGAAGAGATGATGCTCAATACAAGTCTCTTCGACCGGTCCAGATTGGCGAACTGTTCTTTCAAATGTAGCCATTGATCGCTGAACCACCACCAACAAATTATATATATCCAACTCACAAGACCTACATTGTTGCAACTAATTAATCTTATCAACTTTCTGACTTGCGACTGCATGCATTGAGTCAGTCTCACAGCCACCTTTATCCCAAAAGCCCACAGTCCCATTACTGCTGGAGTTCTAGGTTTAATCGAGGCGGTTAAGAGAAGCTTGGCTAAAACTGTTCAAATCTAATACCATTGGCAACTCCCCCCATCTATTTATTTAGGTTAGGTGGTTTCTCGCAATCGACAATTAAGGATAGCCTGCAAGTTTTAGCGAGATTGCTCAAAAATTGGTGCATACTAAATCTATCTTAACTAAGCAATTTGGTAAAAATGTCAGCTAGTTATTTATCAGTGCCAACAAAACCCAGCAATACATCATTATTTTGAATATGATTTTTGATGTCTTATCTCAATATATTTAGCTCTTTAATTCGAAAACCTAATATTATCCCTCCATCAATTTGATATCGAATCATGTGGCACCAATTGATCGACCCAATCCACTGGTTTCAAGAACGATATATACGGTTCCACTGGCCAATTAGGTTGATCCAACCGCCTTCTTTAACTCCCATCGTTTCCACTTGCATCCCCCCACGATTCTTTTGAACTCTTGGACTCTCGGCACGCCTTTCCCGTTTCCTATAGGCACAGAGATTGTGACTAGATGCAAACTTGCAAGGTCTGGTCGATCAATTAATGGTACGACTATTTATTTGCACTGTTCTCAACACGTCCTTCTCGTTCTCTAATAGAAAGATCATGAGTCCACGCAAGGTCTAGCCAATGGTACTACTAATACTAATGTCTCGCTGTTCTAAACAGTAAACGCTCAAGGTTTTGCCAATGGGCACTTTATTAATGTTTCGATGTTTCTAAATATCACTTTACGTGAACAAACCGGTTTACATTCGCATTTGTAAAGTAGTAAAAGTGAACTTTAGCGGAAAAAAAAAAGTAGTAAAAGTGAAAGAAAAAAAAAGAAAGAAAAGGAAATTGTGACCTTAGATTACATGTTGAGTCTTCACCCTTCTTCATCTCCCAACTTTATATAAAATAAAAAAAGAAGTACAGGAAAGAACAAAACTTCACAATCCAACTCCCAAGTTAGCTTATTAATTCCTTGTAACTTTTTTGGCTTGAGTTTGTGTCTACCTCCTCTTGTTTTTGCTTCCCACGAGCAGTGTGAAGTAGAAGAGCACTCTAAAGAAGAACCCCCAGGCCACGGTTACCCACAGACAATTCCACTTGCTGAGGTCGGTAATCCCCTGCTGCTTCAGTATATCGGAGCCGGTCGTGATGCAGGTGTTGCCGGTTAAGCTCTGTCCCAGAGTGTTGCTCATGGCCTTCAGAACGTTCAATTTCACCGCCGTCGGCAGGCTTCCCAGCGGCGTGTTGTCGAACATCTGAACCCCTCTGACGAAGCACTTCGTCGTGTCGTCGAACTCATTCTGCAGCACCGCTTCATAGGGATACTTCACTAGGGATAGATAGTGGAACCAAATCCAGTAGTCTGGAATCCGGTCCCGGTTTATGAAGAAGCCGCTGAAGAGAAGGAAGTAGGCCAGTATGGCCACCACCACGGTGTAGCCCACCATAACATGCGGTATGACGCCGGAGAGGAACGTCACGAAGCCGCTCCCGGCCCAGAAGGAAGCTAGGACTATCAAGAAGAAGAAGAAGAACCCTGAGGCACCGCCCGCGAGCCCGACCGCAAAGAATGTGGTGAGGGCGAAGCCGATGGACAGGATGATCAGCGGCGGGAAGCCGACGATGGCGTTGCAGAGGACGTAGGAGGAGCGGCGGTAAGCATTGTATGCGGTTTCTCGCATGAAGATGTAGCGCTCTTGGAGGAAGACGGGGAGCGCGTCGGCGCAAGTGTAGAACATGGTCGACATGGCGATGGCGAAGAAGCCGAGGCGTTCCTGCGCTCCCTTGGGGGAATTGTCGAGCCGCCAGAAGATGGTGGCCAAGATGAATCCGGTCAGCATCACGGCGCCGAGCCGGATGCCGAATAATTCCGGCATGCGACGGGTGTTGGTGGCCGAGCGCTTGGTCAGTACTGCCGTCTCGATCCAGAACGGGTTGGCGAACGTCGGGACGGACGAGGCCGGGCCGGTGCCTTCTGTGGCGCCGGAGACGAGCTTGCCACGTGAGATGCTGGCGCTGATGGCATCCTTCAGGGAGAGCGTCGACGGCTTCTCGGCGATGGAGGGCTTCGCAGCTTGCCGGGATTTATTGTGCTCGATCAGAGACCTGCATCCGGCGGGGGTGCTCTCGAGCTCGCGGATGAGGTCGAGGGCGAACTCGGTCGGGTTCTCGTTCTCCGGCATCGGATGGCCCAAGCCGGAGAAGAAGGGAGGCAGGCCGTCGGGTGGTCCGCTGTAGACGGTCTGGCCGCGGGAGAGAAAGATCAGACGGTCGAGAAGGCCGAGGATGCGGTAGCTGGGCTGGTGGACTGACATGATGACGATGCTGCCGCTGTGGGCGATGCGTTGGAGGACTTTGACGACCATGAAGGCGCTGGTGGAGTCGAGGCCGGAGGTTGGTTCGTCGAGGAACAGGACGATGGGGTCGTGGATGATGTCCATGCCGATGGACACGCGGCGCCTCTCCCCACCGGAGACCCCGCGGTGGCCCTCGTCGCCGATGATGGTGTTGGCCGCCTGCCGGAGCCCGAGCTGGTCGATGAGCGCCAACACCCGGGCCCGCTTCTTGGCGGCGGAGAGCGTGCGCGGCAGCCGGAACTCGGCCGAGAACATCAGCGTCTCCTCCACCGTCAGCATGGGGAACAAGAGATCGTCCTGCATCACGTAGGCCGAGATCACCTTCAAAAGCCGGCCTTCCAGGTTTTCTCCGTTGAGAGTTACGGAACCTTTTAAGCTCTCCCTGGCGATCCGATTCGCCAGAGCGTCGATGAGGGTAGACTTGCCGGACCCGCTCGCCCCCAGGACGGCCAAGATCTCCCCCTCCCTGGCCTCGCCGGAGATCGAGTCCAGGAGAGTCTTCGTCCGGGAGAAGGCCTCGGCTCCCTCACCGGCGGAGACCTGATCCGCGGAAAGCGGGTTCTTACGGAAGAAGGAGGGGAAGAGCGAAAGCTTCTTGGGGTTCCTGACGCTATAAGTGAGGTCGGTGAATGAAAGGACGAAGGGGATAAGGGGACTGGGGCTGAAGCTACCGCGGCCAGGAGGGCTGCCCATTTCGCCGAGCTCGAGCACGTGGTGGGGAGGGGTGCTGTCCGCGCTATCGCCGCCGCTGACGTCGCCGACGTGCTTGAGGAGCTGGCCGAGGGTGGCGGAGGGGTGGGAGTGGCGGACAAGGAGGCCGCTGCGGCCGATGTCCTCGGCTTCCTCCATCGGCGAGGTCGACCGACGGTCGAAGAAGGGGAGCTTGTCTACGAACCGTGACATCGGCCACCTATACCAACCAAATGATCGTCGGCGCCGGTTGGGATTCGACGGAGTTCGATCGGATGGAAGGTAGAGCTCTTTCCTTCTTTCTTCTCCTGGGAGGAGAAGGGGTTGCGTTTCCTTCTCCGCCTATAAATCTTATTTATAGAGGACACGATACGTACGTACGTGTTTCTTCGCACGATTCTCTTTCCTCGCACGCCTCTGGGTACGTGGCAGAAAAAAAAAGGCTGTGCGGCGGGTGGGGGGATTAGGTGGGGGTGTTAAGCTACATTCTACTGATTTTGAAGTCTTTACGCGTGCTTTGTGGGTGGAAGTTGGAGGTTGGAATTGATTGATCTTAGAAGAATGGGGAGTTGGGTGTTGTAATCGGCCACAGGTGACAGGTTTTATCTAGCGGGTGGAAATTTGGACGTGGGAAGATGCAGGCGATGAGCGCCGTTGGTTATGCGCAGCTGAGCCAGAACGTACCAAACCAAGAGCTAACTCGAGAGGTGGGATTTATTAGCGGAAGACTGCGGGTGTTGTTGGTCAAAATTAAGATGATGGAGATGGTTATGCAATGCGCATGTTGCGGGTACTGGTAAGTGTATAGCTCTCTCTTTTTTCTTTTTTTTTTTTAAATTACATAAATATCCTTCTCAAAATTCAAATTTAAGTAAATATTTTTTAAAATTTATATTTATTTATGTACTTTTATAAAATATTATTTTTACATAAATGTCCATAAATATCCTCCATGGTGATGGTTTTACTAATATTTATTTTTGCATATCTATTCATTAAGAATATTTTATTTTTTTAATTTAAAACAGTTAATTTTTTAATGACATTAGATGGCATGAGTGCATATGCAAAAATAAGGATAAAAAAGAGTAGATTGGCAAAACAAGTGTTTTACGAGGGTATACATATAAATATTAATTTTAGGAGGGTATTTAATGCAAACTTCAGTATACCTTTTTTTTTTTTTTTGTTCCCTATAATGTACATGACCTTTTCCTCTACCATCTTTATTATTATTATTATTTTTTATAATTCTGTGTGTTTTCCCCCTTTTTCACCATAATATACCTTTTAAAGCGGGCTTTCTTGGAGGAAAAGTTTCCTCTTCTTTTTTTTTTGTCTGAGAAGATGAAGAGTTTCTTAACCCTTATTTATATATATATATATATATATATATATATATATATATATATATATAATACTAGACAAGATTGCACATCCAATCCAGAGCCACGCCAATTTGTAGTTTACTAGTCCGCAAGCCATCCCATACGCATCATGTTTCTTTACTCCTTCTCACGCGTTATTCTTCTTCGCTCATGAGCGTACATTTTATATTCTTGAAACCGCTGACGATTCCATGGACTTGTATTTAGCTCGCAAAACGCTTATCGTGCCAATTTCCGCAGTCAAAGACCGTTGTCCGTTGGTACTTACATTTATGGGCGGGCGGTGGAGATGTGGGCGGCCGGAAGGAACTAGGATTTGCGATCCCGCTGCGAGACAGTGTATAAGCCATTTCAAGGTTTTAAACAAAAGTAGTAAAATAAGTAACGTGCAGTTAGTACGCAATCTTGAATTATTCAAGAGAGTGTATGTTGGAGCTTTTAAATGTACCATCAATTTACTTGGCGAGGACCCTTTAATGTTTAAATCGATAGAATCTAGAGCAACAATGAAAAAAACTTTCTCCATTATGATATCCTCGTCAAGCTAAGAGTATACAATTTGTAACTTCCTCATCATGCTAAGAGTATACCATTTGTAGCAGTTCAAGACCTTACCTAAAATAACTAGTCAAAAGATATTTTTTGAATTTTTTAGTCCTATATAAATAGTTGGGATCTTTTCAACGAATAGCCAATGTGAGATTAAACACATGCTCGCATGAGTCCACACATGATGAGAGCAGTATCCATTACTTGATTTATTAGGTAGTGCTATAACTGCGCGGTAATGGCTAATCATGATTAATCGCATAGTAATGGCTATCCATGATTGTCATGTAGCGATAGCCACATTGATCGTGTCTTTTATTGTTGTTACTGCTCTTGATCGTGATCCATTTAATGCATCTCGATGGGCTAAATTGGAATGTTGGCCAATATCCAGGTTATTCACTTCGATTAAGGCTAAGATCAAGAAAGTCGGAATAACCTGAGGTCAGGATCAACGGTGGAATTACATAACATGATTTTATTGTAACACAAAAGTTACATCTTGCTATACAAGCATAATCACTCACAATATGTCTTCGTCCATCAGCATATTTCATATTATACGTAACTTTGCTGCCGGTGCTTGTTTGCAATATCTTTTAACATTCTATTTGCATCTTCTATTTGATTAGTAGTTCTATACTCATTAGTTATGAACATGAAAGTAATTTATTGGACCACCTTGATGTAAAGCTAGAGGTTCCCTTTATAGGTGCAACTATAAATACATACTGGTGGCTGTGGTGCTTGAAAATGAAGTTCCCTATCAAATTGTGCATTGAGCCATCACCCAGTATCTAATTAAAAAAATGAATGTAATTTAATAGCGTAATTGGACATAGTAAACATGTAACATTTCACAAGTAGTAAGCATCTTAAGTTTAAGTTTTGTTTCATTTTTGCTTTTGTGAGTAACATACCTTTGCTTGGCTATGTTGTTTGTATATTAATAAGCTTTTTGAGTTTAAAACTTAGCAGACTAATGCACCATTTTTTTTTTTTTTTTTGAGAGAGAGACCTTCTTATCATGTGCATATATTAAAGCATTAAGTTTTATAATAAAACGATGAAAATTCACCATGATATTTTATTGGTAAACGGAATAAAGCAGAGATTGGAGTCGAGAAGGGAGAGGATTGAAAAAGAAAAAGAAGAAGAAATAGGAAGAGATAAGGAGAGGGAGAGGGGAACCAAACGATCCAATCCATGCCCGCCCAATAGAATTGATGGATTTTGATAACTTCCACTTGGATGTATTATTAGTGCACCTGAATTATCTTAATTGCTAATTACGATAATCAGTGTATTACTTTGATTATATTATGATGCCTATAGGAGGAAAAAAATCAAAGTAAAAAAGCATGGATTTCAGAATTCAACCTTTATTTTTTTTATATAAGAAACATTTTTTTTTGGTAAATTGAAGGAATTAAACCATTCAAGCATAGATACATTCATAAGAATCAGGAAATAAGATATTTAGCAATTAAATCGGTATATTTGCCAAAAAATCTTATAGCATGGATCTATAATTTGTCATGTAGGATACCATTCAATCAGCTATATTATTAGATTTTCTATGAATATGTTTAATTTTTATAGAAAACAACCTCAGAACAACCTTTTCATGGATGAAGAAATTGATGGAAATCTTGATCCATCATTTAAGACATGGAAGAAATGGTTGGCCATATGAATGACATCTCCAATTTATTACCTTACCAAACTTCATCTTGATTGATTTGTGATTGATTGTACCGGCCTTACCAAACTTTACCAGCCTCCTCATACTACATAAAGGCTGCTCATGTATATTGTAACACACAGACAAAAATATAATTCTCTTCTCTTATTCTTCTTCTTCAACTTGGTATCGGAGGTAGGTTATTATGTCTTGTCATCTTTCTCAGAAGCCTGAAGCCTCAAATCTTCTACTTTTAAAAATTTTGTGGCCAAGCGATGTCCCCATCTTTGAGCGCCTGCACCCCCACGCATCAGCCCAGATATGTGTCGTGGTTCTTTTCTGCCTTATAGAACTCCTTCTATTAATGGAGTCTGTCAATTCCGTAACTTTAAAAAAGAATAAAAAAAACTACATGTGCTAAAAAAGATCGTCCACGAAGAGAGACCGTCTGTATTTTTTTTCTTTCTTGTCCAGCCTCTCAATCTATCATCTTTTCTATTAAGCCGTTTATCCCATTCACGAGGTCTTTTTTCTCCTTTCTGGTTTCTTTCTTTTCCTTCAAATCCCTTTTTTTTTCTAGGATCTTTGCACCGAAGAATTTATGGAATCTAAGGAATGATAAGTATATAATTTCTTACGTTAGACAAAGCTAAGAAATCATGTATTGGTACTGATGAACAATATATATTATAAAAATTATATATCAATTTATCTAGAGGCGTGTATTAGCTTATGAAATGATTAATTTGCTTGGTCTATATTTTCTGATCACGTAGCATCTACTAATAAAAAGTATGTTGTAGAAACTGTATACCGATTTATCTAGATATGTATATTAGATTACTGCTATGTGTGTATCAAATAAACTTGCAGTATGTATCAGAAAGTATGTATCATCGGCCGTGTAGAGTGTACTGATACATATGATGTTCTAAAAATTGTGTATTAATTTATTTTGAAGTACGTATTGTGTCGCTAAATGACTAATCTGCTAAGTGCGTATCATCTAACCGTGTATCATATACTGACAAACACAATATTCTTCAAAGTATATATTGATTTATCTAAATGTTTATATGGATTTCTTAGATGACTAGTTTATTATTTTTTAATTTTTAATTATAAAATTGATATAAAAAAGCCTATAATTTTTATTTTGTTAATAATATTAAAAAATGATAAAATAGAAAGCGGCCCCACAATTATTTCTCTGGTGCCGCCCCGTATGATATTTGTTCGTCCTTTGTCGGAGGATTCTTTTGGTCCAACGCCCTTTCGACGCCCCAATTGAAATCCAAGCTCGCGGCCTCCCTTCCCTCTTTAATCCCCAAAACCCTCGCGATCTCCATCCCTCGCTCCCTAAACCCTAGAGCCCATCGTCTCCTCTCTCTCTTCCAAGAAACAATGGAACGGCTTCTTCTCGAGAGGCTCGAGCTCCACCTCGACCCCCTCTCCGACGAGCGGCGCCGCCTCCGAGCTCTGGCCTCCGCCAGAGCTCTGATCGCCAACCCCGACTCCTCCGACTCCACCTGCAGCTCCGCTGTCGATACCCTCATCCGCTCCCTCGACGCCCACCCCGGAGACCCCGCCTTCCTCCGCCCCGCCCTCAAGCTCCTCGGCGAGGCGGCCGTCCTCCACCGCCCCGTGGCCCCATCCGTCATCGCCGCCGTCCGACCTTTCTTGAAAGGAGGCAAGTGCCTCGCTGCGGACGCCGTCGCCGTCCTCGCGTCCATAGCGGAGAGCAGCCCGGAAGGAGGCGGAGAGGGAGGCGTCTCTCTGCTTGCCTCAGTACTGGACGAGCATCTGCTACTCTCGCTTGCGTCGAGCCCTATCTCGTTGGTTCGATCGCGGATTCTTGATCTGTTGGTCTCGAGTATTGGAAGAGCTCAGAGTTCTGTTTCTCTCCTACGGCCTCATCTCATGCTTAAGATACTTCTTGGCCTTGCGGTGGACCTCTACCCGTTGGTGAGGAGAGCGGCCCTCGATGGTATCATGGCGTTCTGCGAGGTTGCTGGATCTGATATCGACAGTTCGATCATCGACTGCTGCTATGATTGTGCGGTCGAGCTTTTCAGGGATGAAGATGAGCTGGTGAGGTCCGCTGCTGTTCGGTTGGTGAGTAGTTAGTTAGACAATTTTCTTTGCATGCCATGGATTATCATCTCTTTTCAAAATTTATCGGGCTTTAATAATCGTTCTATATTGCTAAAAGTTGGCATAATTTGCATGACTTTTGGTGGTTAGGTCAGTAAGTGCGGCCAGATGTTTGCAGCGAGCAAAGAGAGAACAGCAAACACTGAGAGAATGGATGTGATCTTTGTTCAGGTATTTGTGTTTGATGTGAAAATTGTTGCCTTTAGCATGCTGTCATTAAAATACTCGTATGAACTGCACACTTACAAGATGCTAAATTGACCATTAAAAAAAGTTGATATGCTGTGATAAAATTCATCTCAGATAGTTGTCTGTCATCACGGTGTCTGATGCATAACTTATAACTATTTTACTTTTCTTTTTGATTTTTTTTTATTTGCTTGGTTCATTGCGTGCCAAATGTTTGTGAATTTAAGTCTTGCTTTTAATATCTGTTTCTATGCAAAGAATGCTTTAGACACTGGTTACGTCTTCTAATTAGATGCAACTTAAAACTATCTTAGTACGGAAAAAATTTAAATCATGTACCAAATTAGTTGCTGCAGCCAATGATATTTCCTCAGATTCAACATAAGCTTAATTTGAATTGACAAATCAAATTAATATCAAGTGGTAGTCTCTGGCATTCATTTATTAAATATCATGAGCAATTAGAAGCACTTCTAAACTTGATTGGTTTTTTCATGTATACTTTCTATGTTATTTCAATGAAATACGAGGATTCTTTGCAGTATATTATCACATTTGTCAGATGCCTTTTTCTTGAACTTTTGTAATGAGAATTGCATGCTTACTAGCTATGTGACTAATACTTCAGTGGTTGACGTTACTTAAGCTTTGTAACATCTTGTTAGCTGTGCATCTTAATGCCTGCAGAATTTGATTGATTGACTGTTGACATTGCATTTTTAAATTGCTAAAATGAATGTGCCAGTGTCAGTCCAATCCCATGATAATATCATATTAGTTGCATTGTAATCTTGTATGGTGCATGCCGATATAGTGATTTGACAAGAATGCGACCCTTCAAAATTTTTCTCGTTTACAATATTGAGATGAGAGATGGTTTTTCTTGTTCTTGGTTATGAAGTTGAAAAAAATATCTGAACAACTTAGAGAAGCCATTTATTCCTAACCAATCTGCAATGTACTGTAAAAAAAAGGGTCTGGTCTGCTACATCCCGTCTAAATCATATTTGAGAATGAGCTAGAGCAGCCATGATGCCTAGGGAAGCAGATTGTGGGCGGATATGGTTTCAACAAAAATATATCATACGATATAGACAGTTGCACTTGCTATCTGTATGAGAGAATATGATAGTTGTCACACACACAAACATATAGGAAGATAGGAATTCATTAGTCATGTGACTAAGCAAGTAGAGCTCCTTAAGTCAAGATGATTTAAGCATGTTTACTTCCAAGTTGGAACATTATAATTCATTTGACTCAGTGAATTAGCCCTTAAGGTTTTGCAGGCACTAATTTCCAAGGATTCTTTTAAATGAGGCATTTCTCATTTTATTTTGCTTCCTGTGCTTGTCTGACGTATGATGATCATTTTAACAGACCATGATGTGCTGAATAATTGGGCTTCTTGTACATGACATTTTTGTTTTTCCTAACATGTAAAAAAGGTGCCTAACTTGTCCATCCTTTGTATCTGTTTTTCTCATTTATTACTAAGATGTATTATATCTTGTCTCATGAGTTCATATCAGAGTGAAAAAAGTTGACTCTACTGCTGATTTCCTCACACACAACCTTATGCGCATATATGCTTCCAAATTGATTTGTAGTTTACGCTCTACATTAAATATCATATTTTTAATTTCATAGATTAAAAGGTTGTTATCTTATAGATGTTATTTTTTGTGTTTGTTTTTAACTTTTCTTCATTCAGCTTTGTTCAATGGCAAGAGATATGAGTATGAAAGTTAGGATCGAAGCTTTTCTTGCCCTTGGAAAAGTACAATTGGTAGCTGAGAATGTTTTGTTACAGTCTCTTTCAAAGAAAGTTTTGGGGATTAGAAGTGGAAGCAAAACTATTACTAAATGCTCTGTAAATGAGTCTAAATTTTCACTATCAGCAGCTGGTGCATTCGTGCATGGGATTGAAGATGAATTCTATGAGGTAACATTGGAGTCTATGATGTCCCTAAATCCTTTTGGTTTTATGTTCCAAAAATAGAAAAAAAACCTTTTGGTTTTCCTGACAACCATGACGAGAGACATTTTTATATGTCTGATTGTGTATTCTTTTGGGGGGTTTTGTATGAAAAGCTGCATCTTGCTAACATTCTTTTGTACTCTAGGTACGAACAATTGCCTGTAAATCCTTGGGGATGCTCGCAACTTTTTCTATCCAGTTTGCTGACAATGCTTTGAACTTATTAATGGACATGTTGAATGATGATGCAGAGGCTGTTAGGTTGCAGACTTTGCAGACACTGTTTCATATGGCAACACACGATCGTCTGATGGTGCAAGAAAAACACATGGACATGGTATGCACTTGCCATAAGTCGTGTGAATATTAGAGCCAATATCTTTATCGGCTCAACTTTAAGCATTAAGGATGTTAAGTTTGACCTGCCTTTTCTTTCTATTAATTCACTTTTATTGCTAAATTTTGTTACTATTATTCATTGTTCTTTAGTCTTTCACTTCTAATTGGGAACTATAAAAACTCATGCAATATCTTGAAAAATTACTCTAAAGTTGTAGACCTTGAATCAGTTCTTTAATGTTTAGCAGTGGTACGTTTCTGATAGCCTTCCCGCATTGTTTCATGATGTTTGTTTTTGTTGCAAGTTGTTATCTGTTGATGATTTCAGGACATCATATTTAGCATTATGCTATGAAAGAAAGATATTGAGGAAAACCTTATTATATTGATTAACTAAAGTTATTGTTCTTGTAACTCTTTTCTTATGGTTATTTGAGATATAAGAATACAATCTAGGAGAATCAGGCTATTGGAGGAAGCTGTTTCTTCCTCTAATTGGGAACCTCAAAGTGTGTTTTAGAAAATGAAGTGTATCTGGCATCTCTTATATGCTTTAATGATACTTTATATAATGTGATAATAGTATTTCCTACATATTAGCTGTTTTTGGAAAAAAACAGTGCTAGGGGATCAGGCTTCTGATAAATTGCTAAACTATATAGGGTGTCTTATTTTGCTAACTAGTGCAATCATTGTTGATCCAGCCATTAATGAAAAGAAGCTTGGCCAATTTATCCTTGTTAGTCGCCACGTTAAATTAATATGAAATGGTAGGATAATAGCCAGGTTATACATCAGTTCCACTCCTCTCCTTTTCAATAAGGGTTTGACCGTCGGAGAAGAGAGGGATGAACTTGACCAAATGAGGCTTAGCTTAGTGGTTTGATGCCCTGCTTGTAGAGGTCTGAGCTGGAGATTTTACTGCAGGGGAGCTTGACTTTTAGAAGTGTGTCTTGGTAGGTAGCATCTCTTTTACTTTAGGTCTGTGCTTCACCACTATAGCTTACCGTGATGACTGCTTTAAGGTGTAAGCTGAGTTTTCTTACATTAATAAACCTTCTTTGTATGTCCTTTGCTATTTTGTTGGACATTGAGACTCTCTCAAACTAGTTTCACTGTTTGGACCCCACCAGACTTGCAATCATAACAATATAATATGATGAATCCTGATTGCATGTATGCATTCAAATATTTTTGCTGCCTTATCATTCTCATATGATTTAGGTTAATGTTCACAATGCAAAACTCTGTTGTATTTGCAGTTTCTTGGTTTGTTAGCTGATATTAGTGCCTTAATAAGACGTGCAGCAAGGAAGGTGCTCCAGCTAATGATGCTACCTGATATTAAGACTTTTAAGTTCACAATTGATTGTCTTATCACAAACTTGGAGACGTATCCAGAGGTTTGATTATCTGGCTTTATTTTGTAGCCCGTTTTAATGCTATTCTTTAAACAGTAGTATAGTTTGATTTTTGGCATCTTCTACTTTTGGTTACTTATCATTCTTTCCATAGTGCTTGTTGTTGATATTTGTATTTGACATTAAACTACATGAATATTTCATGACTTTTTTCTGTAATCGTTGCAAGAGAGACTTAATTTTTGTTTCCTTGTCTGGAGAGGAACTGCTGCTGTAATTTTGTATTTGCCTCTATCTCCCCTCCACCTCTTCAAAAGAACAAAGGAAGAAAACAAAAGAGAGTTAAACAAGGAGTCATGATGTCCAGAATTCTATTCTGCTTTTTTCTTTGATAGACTCTAAGTTATTCTGGGCATGCAATCTTCAGTTCATGTTTTATGAAGTTCTTCTCAAGCTCGTTGTATGACTCATAACATGTCAGAAAAAGCCTGTGTTTTAGTAATGATGTATTATTGAAAAAGTGAAGCACTATTAGGAATATTTTTGATAGTAGACACTTTCTGGAAGTGCTTTCTTTATAATATATTTACTTGATGGAGTACCGTGGAAGAGAACCATCAGTGTCTTCTTCTTCTTTGATATGATATAACATCTATGAACTTATACTATCTTTGTCATTTGTGCTACCATTTGTGCAACATCTTCCCTTTTTTTTGTTAGGAAAGTGCAACATCTATGTTCTTGTTACAGTTAGGAATACATGTCAGAATTTATTACTTTGTTTATTTTCGATCTGTTTATAAATTTCTGACATTCTATAATGAGGCTAACTTATGAGAATTATAATTGGATACATATCTTTGATTACAAATTAACATTCTGTTTGTGACTTCCCTTTAGTCTCCACTAGCAAATAGTTTTGTGACGTTGCTTACATTTATGATAGTTATAGATTGTTCTTATTCCTAAAGAAAAGGATTCTAGAGGAAATTTATCAAAGAAGGCTTCCTTGGTTATCCCAGGAATAATTTCTTAACTATCTACTACAATTTTCTCTCTCTCTTTCTCTCTCCCCATCCACATTCTACAAAGGTTTTCATATTTTTTAAAATAAAACATAGAACTTTTGACTACTAAAATTACCCCAAATCTTTCTTTTTTTATTTCTTATATGCGTTCCTTCCCTTTTATTTCAGGAAGAAGAAGATATATTCTTTGTCTTGTGCTTTATTGGTAAGAACCATGGAAATTTCTTCGCCAAGTTAGCAAAAGAATTCACGCAAGAGGTACAACGTCATGTCTTTTTTTTTATAATTAGAAACAATATATACAATTTTAGAATATATATTGGAAAAATATGTATAATTTTAGAATACATAAGTGCTGTATGTATTTTCTTTTTGTAGCTGATCATGAAACCTTCTCATTGGGTCCTTGGAATGTATTTAGGCGCTTTTGTTCTGGTTGATAAAGGTAAAAATTTTATTAGAATGAGAGAGTTGCAAGGCATTCCATTAGTGGTGGAAGGAAGGTGGAATACAAATTCCAAATGGTGGAACACATTCTACATGAATTTTAACTCTTCTCATCCTTTTACGTGGCAAGTTCATTGACTTTGTTAGTAGTAGGGTTCAAACACCATGAAATAGTATTTTCTTCAATTAGAGGAAAGATCATCAGTTATGAGTCAAAAGAGGAAAGTTCATCAGTTTTGCCAAATTTGTCCATAATTTTCCAAGGTAATTGCAACTATCTTCTATTATGAGACCATGATTTAGGCAGTTAATTTATAAATTAAACTATGTTGTTGCATATCAATCCCTTTCAGTAAGGTGGTTTCGGCAGACTTACTCAATAACAAAATGATTATTTTTTAAGGGCAAAATATTATGCGTTAATAAAATATCAGTCACTATTTTATAGTGCAATTTGTTATTTGATGATGATGATCGAACATATGATGTATGAGGAATCTCTAGTCATGAACTAGTATTTACTTATCAAGGAGCGCAGTGACTGTAGACTTGTGAACCACTGAGCAACAGATATCAACTATTGAGCTAATAAAGTTACACATAATAAGCCAGAGGAATCAAAGAACCACATCTTCTGTGGTGGGTCCTGTGCTATTGATCATAGTTATCATTGCCATATGGTGTGGGCTAAGTTATATATATATATATATATATATATATATATATATATGTTATTTGTAAGTAATGAACCTGTTAAAAGCTTTTGTGGGGATCTTTATATAAGGCCTTGTAATTAAAATCTTACACTTTCTTCAAATAATTGTTGTCCAATGAACTTCCCAATTTGGCAAGGTCATTTATGAACTTTGTAACCCTTTTGCCTTTGGCCTTTTGCAGATAGTACCATCCTATGGAGAGCTGAGCTTGGACAGTCCTCGTGTGGCAGCAATAGTAGTGTTGTTTATCTCATCATGCATCTCGAATGAGCATCTTACTTGTAATATACCAGTGGCAATATTTTCTTATGCAGTTTCTTTAGCTGGAAGGATCAGTTGCCCTCTGGGAAATGCTACAAACAGACATTCACTCATGGCCTATTTGTGCCATCACAGTGAAATACCTTTTTCAGATGCGGCACTGAAGTCTGAAATGGCTGAGGAAATGTGCCACTCTTGGCCATTGCGCAATGTAATATCACAAGTAAAAGTTAAGGAAAATATGTTGAGCATGAATGAGATGGCAACACATCTCGAACATTCTCAAACAGATGTAGAGCAAACAGATGAAGAATTAATGCAATCCATACAGTCTATTTTGGAAAAAGTTGTGGAAACCTGGCCTTTGATAAAGTCACATTGTTCACATGAAGCGCGAAGGACATTAAGGTCTCATAATATTTATTTACCATATATCTAAAAGTTCAGTCTTTTTTATAAAAAATAATCTCTTAAACTTATTTCTAGGAGACTTATGTGTCCTTTAATTTTGTTGCATGTAGAACTTGCAAGGAGGAACTGGAAATGATTGCTTGGAATGTTACTGGATCTCTTAGTGCTTTATTGGAATTTGCATTGCAGTATGTTCAGATAATCCAGCTGATTGCTGAAATGTGGGAGAAACTGCAACCGAAAATGTCACATATTGTTGGTATGATAACTCTAGAGGTCTTACTTGAAAAATTAAATATGGCACTCCGAAGAATGAGATACGGCTTCCCAGGGCTGTCTAGAGAAGTGGAATGCCATATTATAGAGTTAACCTTGCTTGGTTTTGTATTTAGACTGTGCAAGGTTGGAGCCTGTTCCAACTTTATGCTGAAGAAGCTGCAAGCTATAATTTCTCGTGCAGAATTTCTTTGTGTAGAAGGATCTTCTAAACTTTCTGAGTTTGCCAAAGAGCTACTAAGGTCATGTGCTAAAGGGGGAACAGGTGAAACTTCTCAGCCTTTTCCTGTTTATAAGTTACTTGAGCTCTTCAACCTTGAACAGGTGCCATTCGCTGGAAGATTTAGATGCATAAAAGCAGAACTGCAAGTTTTAGGTAATGATTCTGAGAATCCTCTGCCCGTTGTTTCAGGATTGCCTGTTGGTATCACATTCCAGATAACTGTGCACAACATTTCAAACAGTGACCGGTTGTGGCTCCGAATGGCTGTTGGTGTATCCGTCCAGTATGTCTTTCTGGACTTGTGTCAATTTACTGGCAGGGATGAAGTGAGAAGCTTTGCTGTTAATACTCCATTTTATGCTACGCCCAAAGTTCCTTCATTTTTATTGAGGGCTTGCATACTTATGGAGTGTCCATCTGAAAATGTCACTGATCAGAAGAAAGATCAAAGAGGGCCAAAGAATGATATTTTTCTACTTTGTGAGGAAATTGATGTTTATTTGGTCAAAATTGATTACAGATGAATATGAAGACTGGCAGTTTTTGCGACTTCTCTGAATTCACTGATGGGATAAATTAGCAACAAATGCCCGTCAGTTGACTTCTATTGGCTGCAGCAAATTCTCCGCACAAATTGGGGCATCTATTTATAAGCTTATATGGGATGAGACCTGAATGAATATTGAACAATAAATGAACATCTGCATTGTATATTGTTGTCACAATCATAGCTGGCTCTTCACGATATTTTGCTTGGACTAATTGGTGATCAAGAGGAATCTTGCATCTGAAGTTGTTGATTGGCCTGCCAGTCAAGAATTACCTTATAACCTTTTTGCTAGTTGTACCGGGAGTCAGCAATGAAACCACATTAAGAAAAAAGGACTTTTAGAAGGTTTCTGCTGACTCTCGTCTTGTGCTTGTTCGAATATCCAGCTTGGCCAATAATTTGCAGTTTGGGTGGCCAAATCAGGTGGTTGATCTATAATTTTTTTTCCTGGGCAATATCTCATGTTGTTGCGGCTCTTTCTTTGCTAATTTTCACGGCTTTCTTTTTATATCTAGGCTTTGTCATTGTGGATTTGTTTATTGGAAGGCAAATTGATCCGCAATCAGTATTTGCCAGCACGATGTTCTCTTGATTCAAATGGCCAAAACAAGCAGCACATTGTAGAGGTAATGAACTGAAATTTGACAAACCACACCTCTAAGGGGGCTGTGGAGATGTTTTTGTTGAAGCATTTTTTTCTAGCAGACAGTAAGCAACAAAGAAATTTAGGACCTGTGCAAGGAGGATGAGCTGATATTTGTGTTATACATTACTGCTCCGACTTGCAAGCTAAACACCAGACTGGAAGCCCATGAAGCATTTATCCCTATCTGATTAAGTTGATTAAAATACTCAGAATCAGTTGGCTCTGGCGGCACTTACTTTTAACGCCTATCTCATTCAATCAGGATTTCACAGTTGAAATCAGTTGGGTGCAGGTACCTCCGACCAAGCTTCATTCAATTAGGATTTCATAGCCGGACTAAAAATGGGCACTTCTGCACCTTGATTTGGGTTGCCTTGAAATAAATTGACTCCATCTGGACGTTTGGGATTTTCTAAATTCTGATGTGCTGTTGTCTACTTTCGGTGTCACCCATGGTCTTTCGTTTTTGTGGGGAAAACATCCAAATTTTGAAGTAATTGTGAAGAACTTCCAGCCAACTGGGAAGTTAGAATATTTTGAAAGAGGTAAGTTCCTTGCATCCTTTAGGTTCTTATTGCAATCAAGTTCTTAGGTAGGACCATAGACAATCACTGTTACTAATGTGGCCGGACACCCAAGATTTTTGCTATGTGCCATGATATATAAAATATTGTTAAGAATTCAACCTTGTCAATTGAACCTCAGTATACTTCATGATGTCCAGGTGGCTGGTTTCTTTTGTTTGGCACTGTATGCTCTGGCTGGCTGGTGATCCGTTTGTTGTTAAAATGTCCTGAACCATCCTGACTCTTCAAGCGTCATCAGAAATTGTTGGTAAATGTTCGGAGTCAGAATATAACCGCCCTGCCTACTAGATAGTGGTATACCAGAGTGTCCCTTCTGCTATTCATGGTATTTGGTTGCAGGTATGTTTATCATAGTCATTTATTCTGGCATTCAGGATTTTATCATGATGTTATATGATGATGGTACTGTCAGCAAAATATTGCATTCCTTTTATATATGAAATCCTCTAGTTTTTTTTATATTGTGATCCATAATGTATGTCGTCTGTAAACTTCTATGCTTGTAGTGTGGACTACGGTTGTAATAGGGAACCTTCCCATTGGTGCGGTCCCATGATTATGACGGCCCGGGGTGTCCGATTCCTTGCAGACCACGTCCTTGATATTTAAACTTACGTGAGTGATGGAACTAGGTGGACAAACTCTTCTTCCTTTCTCCCTTCAACACTGGTCTTTCATTACCTGTTAATAGAGAAAGGAAGATATTCGTTGGTAACTAGCATACGTGAAATGTGTGGCCTCCATTTAAAAGGAGGCTCATCGAGTAGACATTCTGGACCAAAAGCAGGGGTAGCATGCGTTGATGGCGATTGCCACTGCTCTCGGTGGTGACCATAATGATAATCCACGTGGATTTACTTTGGTTATGGACACTTGAGCCGTGTCCAGCGAGTCTTGACCTGTGTCTTAACTGCTCTCTCTCTCTCTCTCTCTCTCTCTCTCTCTCTCTCTCTCTCTCTCTCTCTCTCTGTCTGTAGTTGAACCAGTCCTGGATGACTGCATGCTCCCCTGCACGAGCTCGATTCGCTATCTCCAGCCCGGCCAGGTTCGTTTACGTTTGGTGAAACCACCGTCTGGTGCTTCATCAGCCTATCCTGTGCTCGTTCATGCCACTGTCTAACTTTCCTCTAGTGTCGGATTTTGTATACTGATGGCTCGCTTAGCCATGATTCGATGGCTCCTTTGGGCTATCCGTATTGACGTTCTTATTGGTGTACATAAACGTACTGTTTATCTTATTGCAAGTCACTATTATTAAGTTGTATAAGTATTGATTGGTCGTTGCCAAGCGTACTTGTAGACCCAGCCCCTGGCTCGTATCATGGTTTGCGCTTGATTTTATAGGTCATCATCTCAGACACGTAACATATTACCATCATTAATTCCCAACGACCCTTCCGACGTAGCGGTAGCCTCTAATTTCTCGTGGCCATCCTGTCACCTTGTGGAACGGCAGTCCGGTGGGAGGTCACCCAACTCCGGATTTACAGACGGGTGGGGAGACTCCAAACTGTAAGTTAATCTATTATTAGGGCCCTTAGGGGGGGTGCGGGGGGATGATTATAGGCGTGTGATTAAAAAACATATCATGACCTTAACAAAGGGCCAAACACCATCATTTAATAAGCAGTTATAGGCTGTAGGGCAGAATTTGGAGATAGCTAACAGTCAGTGTCACTTATTGCTAATGATGTCACATCATACCTTCACACACCCGCACAGACACTTCACACAAAGGAATGGTAAGCCATAAAACCCACCATATGTGTCAGCCGAGTCCACTTCCCTCCGGTGTTCGTTCTCCTTCATGACCGATTCTTCCACTAACCTTTCCGTCTTCCTTCGCAGCCAAAGTTTTTTTCCTCATCTAATTAATCTCGTCCCTATCCCTTTTTATACGCTCTCTATAAGATAGGTATAAAAGGAAAAAAGGAACTCCGAATCCAGAGAGGGGGAAGGGATGAGCTCTGTGTGCAAGTCTTCTGTTGGGTGCGTTGACGCACGTGTGCCGGTGAGGGCAACCTATGTCAACCTCTACAAGTGGCCGGAATCCGACGCCGAGTTTGTGAAGTGGGTGGCCGGAAGAAGAAGAGAAGGAAGCGAGCACAGCCACACCGGCAGCGCCGATGGGAGAAGGAAGTGGGGGCCGAGCCCGAGGGTGGTGGATAGCTAC
The DNA here is from genome assembly GCF_009389715.1 of Phoenix dactylifera. Classification (NCBI taxonomy): domain Eukaryota; kingdom Viridiplantae; phylum Streptophyta; class Magnoliopsida; order Arecales; family Arecaceae; genus Phoenix; species Phoenix dactylifera. The sequence goes on along the minus strand of NC_052394.1, from coordinate 2,184,957 downwards.
TCATGCCGGCAGATGTATCTGAGGAGCTACACCTTCTCGAAGAAGGAGAGCTTCCCGGAGAAAACACAGCGGTGCCTGGGCAAAGTTAAGGAGAGGGCTGTCGTCTGCCCTTTCCTCCACCAGAGGTCCGATAGCTTTGGTAGCATCTACTCAAATATCAGCCACAAGGATGACATGAAGAGGAAGAAGAATAAGAAAAATAATAAGAAGAAGAAGGGCTGCGTGGCGGCGAAGCAGCTTCTCGATTTCATCTTCCGGCGCCTGCTCTCCTGCACCTCCAGCGTCGACGTCGTGGATCGCTCCTCGCCTTCGTGAGGATATCTATCTATATCTATACCGTTTATCACATCCTCCTCCTCCTCGGTTTTCTCCCTTCAATTTGTAGTGATGTTTCTTCCCTCCTCTAAAACTAGCGGTTTTATCGTGTTTTCGCTCTCCCTTCTTCCATTCTTCACCGGAGATTCGAGTATATTTATATGTGTGTCTAATTGCATTGCCGAAGGTGCTGTCTTGTCTTGTTTTGCATATGTTAAGGCGTTGTTAATTCAGTGGACTGGTCTTGTTTTCTACCGCTGCCGTTCTCATTCTCCTGTCTTCTTTCCAGCTTCTTGTTAGCTTAGTAACCTGGTCGAGGGTGAAGAGAAGTCGCGTGCTAGCTTAACTCGATCTATTTGGTTCCATGTTCTTTTAAATTGGTTAGCAATTTACCTCAAAGCAGAAAAAAAAAAAAATGGGGATTTGGAGCACCGGTTTTGTTATAATCGTCATTATAGATTTTAGCATGGAGACGTATTAATTAAAAGAATCACGATGTTTGGATCTGGTGGGGGCGATGCGGTCGGGGGGTTGGTTTTGGTGGATTTGGTGTTCTTATTCTAAGTTCCAACGGCCCTTTGCTTTTCGGAGCGGCGGCGCGGCGCAAGCACGGACCTCGTGGGCCGTGCGCTTCTGTAATTTAGCAGAGGATATTAGTTAGGAAGCTCTCACTTTGGTGTCGCACACGCTGCGGTTAGAGTGATTGCTCTCAAAGAAAAGCATAGAATAAAACTGGAGATTGCTGGATTTTGAGACAGCTTCAGTGACAATTAAGACAACCAATTCTTTATTAAAATAAATCTCCTTTAAAATTAATGTTGTATGTTTTCTTCCGATTTCAAATGAGCATGTTAGTTTGCTGCCTAGACATGCTAATAAGCGCATTCTGTAATTTGACAAGAGCGAGATTGGCTTGGATAGAAATCTAATCGAAATTTGTTTTGCTTTCCAACAATTAATTTGCTGCCTAGGCATACTAATTGGTGCTTTCTGTAATTTGTTAGAGTAAGATTGGCTTGGATAGAACTCTAATTTAAATTTGTTTTGTTTTCTGACATTTGTGCTGTTTAGTAAACGATTTCAAAGCACATCTCTCTCTCTCTCTCTCTCTCTCACACACACACACACATACATGGACAGAGCTGATGAATTTATTTTTGGTCTAAATTTATTTTGATTTCTTATTACAATGTTTTGATCATTTTCTCGTTTTCACAAAAACTGGCGACTAAATCAGATCTAGGTTAATACTTATTGGCCAGACTTTATCTTTTTCCCTTGAATGATTAAACATTTCCAAAATTCGTTGCAGGACCTCTTTCATATGAAGAGGGGTGCTGCCACTAGGCCATGCCATGTATTTTCTTCTGCATTCTTATTAAGGAAGCTATATTAGTTACTAAAGCAATTCTCAAGAGGGGCAAACTGAAAGGCCCTTTTTGGAGCTTCTTAGAACATATTGGTGATCTCATATGAAAATTATCAAATCTTCACAAACCAGTCTGATCTGCGCATTAGCTCAGTGATTATACTGCTGCTTCCGATCAAGGCTGAGGAGTTTGAATATTGGATAGTGTTATCTTTCAAAATTTTAACCTTGAGCAATTTAATCTGGAGTTTTTCTAGGTGTATATCCTGGGTTTGTGTTTTAAGCTAACCCAAGCACTTCCTCTTCTTATATAGGCGCTATTACTCTCCTAATCTGAGAAAAAGAAGGAAAAAAAAATCTAAACTTTGATGGATACAGGTTAGATGGCATGAGAAGGAGCTAACTATGTTTTTTACTTGCTGTTGAAGATGAAGGCATTTAGGCCCTGTTTGGATATAGGCATAACTTATTCTTAGCTAAGTTAGATTTTTGGGTCAATAACAGCAGAAAAAATAGCAGTAAAAAAAAAAGAACTCTGAGGATATAGGCATCTTGTCTGGGCTTCTACGTAACACGTAATCCAAGAAAATTGTGATATGTGATTCCATTCTCAAGGTAATTTCCCATATCCATATTTTTCTGTCATCTAATCATCTCTCGGAAGAGGGATTCTTGGCTCCTACTGTTAAGTTATTCCTTGTAGCTACCCTTGATGGAAAAGTTCCATGGATAGTTCATGCCGACATCCAAACATCCCTTCATTTTGTGTTCATGAGACCTCCTCTCATGGATCCGAAATCTTGGTGACAAGCTATGTATTCAGAAGAGTACAACTTGGGCAAACACAGGTTGCACTAATTTGGGTTGGGTCGGGTCAATACGTACCTTATTTGGTTTTTTGCGCTAAAAATATCGATACCATGTCAAGTTAAGCCTGAGCCCAAGCAAGCGGCTTTAACAGCCGGGCACAATGCTATTTTGCAGGAGAAGTTATTGGTTTGATCAGGTCCACCAGCTCAGTGGTAGACAAATCCAACCATAAAGGGAGTGCCCTAATCTATCATCATCATCATCATCAAAAAGAAAGGGAGTGCCCTAATTGAGCCAATACTCAACACCAGAAGAATATGATGGATGCGTATGATAATGTCGCACCTGTTGCTATTCAAATTACCACTTTGGAACACACATTCCACTGGTTATGTTAAATTTCAGCATCATCTTCAGATAATTTTTACCTCATTTTTCCTATTTTTGTCCATAGGAGCATAAATGAAATGATCCTGTAGATATAGAGGAGTTTTCGCGAATCTAACTAGTAGATAATATCTTGATGGATGTGACCATACTTACCATAAACTTGTCTTTATTCATGTAGATCTTCTCTGAAAATCTAAAACTTATTTTCATCTGGCTGTTTGGGAACTCAATACGCACCAAACAATGAGAGTTTGGTGCAGGGCAAATGTACCAAAGCTGAGTTGGAATTTTCAAGAAGCTTGTGAAGTGGTTATATTTGTAACAATGACTAGAAGTGACTAAAGCACAAGTGTTCTCAATTAGTCAAGAAGAGAGAGTAAATCGGAGATCAAAAGGTTAATTATTTGCCTGATTCTAGAAATTAGTTCTTATTGAGTGGGATTTGCTTGTGAAGGTTATGAATTTTGATGGTAGTTAATCATCATTTTGTAACAACAATCATAGCTGTTTAGTTGCTTTGCCAACCAATTATAGCATATGATGCAAAACGAATTTACATCATATCGAGCACAATGATCAAGTTAACTTAGTTAAGATTGGCTACTTAAAAAAAATATAATTATGATATGTCACTATGTCGGGCATTCAAAGTAGTTCCTATTGACTCAAATTGGGTAGGCTCAGGATTGGGTGAAGCTGAAGTAGGTCAATTTGGAGGGTTGATTTGTATTTGAGTTAAAAATCCTGACCTGGTACTGGGTTAGGTCAACTTGGGTCACGCATGAGTCAAGGTTATACACATTGCTCTAACCGAATCGATAATATGTAGTTGACTCGACCTATTGGGACCCTAGATTTGAGTTAATCGAGACTGGCTGCTGGACTCGCAACAATTAACTCAATTCTGGTCTAGATATACATATTACCTATATTTTGGAGCCCAATCATGGTCCAATCTTAAAAAAAAAAAAAATTGACGACTGCATCAAAACAACTTGAGTTGCCCTTCTCTATCCTCCACCCTGACAAGCCTCCATGAGGATCCCATGGAAATTGTGCCAAAGCAACTGCTCTCCAAGATCCTTGCGTTAAAAATAAAATTTCCAACGTGCACACCTTGAAGATATCCCCACCATATAAAACCCATTGTTTCATGTCACTCTTTCCATAGAAGCCACTCTTGAGCATTGAAACTTCGAGCGTAGGTGCCACGGTAATTGAGAGGATCTTGAGCTTTGGGCGGTCTGACGGGAAGATGCGGTTGATTCATAATATTTGCCGTTTTCTGGACAAATGTATTACATTCCGAACTACTCATGTGTATAGAGAGGTCAATTGTGCTGCGAATTGGGTGACCTCCTATGCGGTCCATCATTTCGAAGATGTCATCTGGGATGGACGCGACTCGATTTCGTCCACTTTGCAATTTCTACTTCTTTCTGATTTTTTGGGCTCGTTTGGTTCGCGGAAAAAGAAGGGGAAAAGTGCGGTCAACGGAAAAGTAATGAGATGCCTCTTGTTTGGTTGGAGTTTTCAAAGAAGAGAGATGGAAAAGTTGTATTTACATAGAAATATGATTTCCACATTTCATGGGAAAGTCTTTCCCATGAGAAACATAGGAAAGTTACTTTTCCATGAGGCGGAAATCACTTTATTTTTATTTTGTTCCCAAAAAGGCCTTTCAGCATTAAAGAAGCATTAAAGACCTAATTTTTTATTAAGGGCATAATAGAAATTATATATAATTTTTCCAAGAAAGTGGATGGCCAACCAAACATAAACACTTTGGAAATTTGTCACTTTCCCATAGTCAATCAAACATGTCAAAAGTACTTTTCTAGGTATTCTCTTCCTAGGAATTTGTTTTCCAGTAATCATATTCTTAGGAGGGAAAATACTTTCCACACGAACCAAACGAGTCCAAAGGGTTACACATCCATTGTGTATGAGTTGTCGATATATCCAAAAAAAAAAAAAAACTTTCAAATGAAGGTAGCCTTGCGAGGAATTGCCTGCAAAAATTATCATGAGATGTAGCACATAGACTTAATAAGCCAGAGTCTAAGTACATGGTCCATACGTGCAAGCAAACATCAAAAAGTTCGATCTCAATCTTTCCTTTTCAAATCTCGTCATTGGAAGCTCCAAAGACGGTTCTTCTCTCAATAGTAGCTCTGTGATTGGAACAAAATCAACCCATAAAATACCCAATGACTTATTTGTCACGATCCTCCACAGCAGCCATTAAATTATACCACCATCTTCGCTGCCAACGGCAGCATAACAGCCCTAATAATTCGTTAAAATATTCAGCCTGTGACGAGTGTCTTCTCTCTCTCAGTTTTATTCTATAATAGTTAACGTTGGAACGAGTACGTAGTTGCGTGTACGCTGTATCTTCTATACGGTACGTCTCGTCCCCGTTGGGCCCAGTTGCTGGTGGGATAGCAGGGACGGCCCATTATAAATACCTGTCCTCTCTCAGAAACCCACAAGCCTGGTTCTTTATATTATCTTAAAAAACAAGGAGAAAACGATGGCCATGTTGGATGTGAACATCTCGCACCAGTATCACGGATGCATGCCACTAGAGTTCAACAAGAAGATACCCAAAGCTAATAAAATAAAATAAATTTATTTATATATTTTATATTTTTTTATACTTCTTTTCATATGTAGGCTAGATTTTTTTTTTTTTTAAATAGGTGAGCCCAACGTAGGAAATTTTTTAATAATGGAGTTAACGAGTGCAGAGACAAAGTTCGAATTAAATCACCACTTGTTCCAAAATCTTAAGCTAATAGAATAAGATAGATTTATTTATATATTTTATATTTTCTTACAAGGACACCTGCAACCGGTATGAAACTTGGCAAGCTCCCCCACCATCTGGAATTTTTTTTTTTATTATGATGATATTGGTGAAAATCCAGAAAAAAAAACTTTATATCAGCCACATTCATTATCCGTATTAATATCTACTTGATACATAAATTATTAGTTAGGTCAAATTTACCATAGGTTTAGAATGAAATGGTCCTATCTAGTAACAATATTAACTCTGGGATCTCGAAATCATGTACTTTTATCCGAGACCCGGGTCACACTAACAAGTACGCTTGGACCGCGTGATGGACCTGAAATTTTATAACGCCGCCATTGGGTTTGGTCACGGACGCCATCACACCAAACCCGAGTTCATTTAATCAAGTCGAGGACGACGGACCCCAGAAATTTCGTAAAGCTTCCGGTTACAGCAAGGAGGAACCACCAGAATCTTCTTCACTCGGCCGTATCAGGTCTGAGGGCTGTTTGGTCACCCAAGTCTAGATCCCCAGGAACTTACGAACCGGATGCGGTCTGAGGTGAGAAGGGGACAAGGGTGGCACAGGCGAGAGCTGACCCTATTTGGCTGAGTTCAGGTCCAGGGTGTTTTCATTTTGGATCAGTTACATGTTAATTTGGGTCGTTCCAGTTTCTAAATAAGGTGAGGTTCGTATTAGAGATTTATTTGAGAATCATCATTATTGGTTCTTTAATATGTCACCTTGAATTGTAAAAATTAAAATATGAATCTAAAAGTTTCGAGTTTTAAGCCGAGCACGAGATAAAATTGCATCAAGATAATAATATTGCGCATGCAATTCAAAATTATATAACATCGTATACATAAAGATGAATCTTATACGTTTTTATCTATTTTTATTTCACATATTTCATTTTAATAGATGTTTAAAGCATCAACTAAAATATATTAAAGAATAAGTAATAAATATGTTCCATGGAGGTAAGTTCTATACTTATATGGAATATAAAATTATTTATTTATATTTATTTGTATTACAAATTAATTTTAGATTTTATTTAGCTTATAATATGATTAATTTAGAAGAGTTAAAATAGGTATTATTGTAAAGGAGACAGGAGGCGCCGCCATAAATGCTTATGGTTCTGGTCGTTGACTCCATGGAATCTGGCCGGGGCGGCGCATCCAAGCTTGGGGATTATATTATTTGCGTGGAAACGGATATACGGGAAACGTGGTTTCGAGGGACACTCGCAAACACGCGCACCGCCCAATAAAACCGAGCGCGTTTGGCCTCTTCGTTTCTTTCTTTGTTTTCGTTTTTTCCCAGGAAGTGGCGATCAGACGACAAGGAGGAGAAGAACAACGAAGAAAAGAATTCATCTTCCAATCCAGTCGGGTAACCAAACCCTAACACGTTCTTTCTCTTTCCTTCTTCGTAGATCTTTCGGGTTTTTTTTTTTTTTTTTTTGAATATTTGCTTCGTTATTGGGGTCGGATCGATGGGAGTTTCGATCTTTTATGGTGGGCGAAGCGGTTGCTTGGTGAAATCACCACTTGTCCTAAAAGCTTAAGCAAATAGGATGAGATAGATTTATTTATATATTTTAAATTTTCTTACATTGCTAGGGCTTGTTTTATAACAATCGGGCATGAGATCTTGATGCTGAAGTTTGTAGATTCGAGTTTTTGTAGGAAAGATTGTTTTTATTTTTTTGTTTTTTAAGCGTCTAGTTTTTGTCGGTGTCTGGTCGGTTGCCGTCTAGATGGGAAAAGGAGGGCAGGATATTGGGTGGAAGGGCGGAATGGAGCGCCCGACCTCGGCCTTCCCGGCCTGGGCCAGAAGCATTGAGGAGTGCGAGGCCGAATTCGGGGTCTCGGCCGGCGAGGGCCTCCGATCCGATGAGGTCTTGAAGCGCCGCGAGATCCATGGCTGGAACGAACTCGAGAAGCACTCCGGGCCCTCGATCTGGCAGCTGGTTCTTGAACAATTCAATGACACCCTTGTCCGGATCCTCCTCGTGGCCGCCGTGGTCTCGTTCGTCCTCGCTTGGTATGATGGGGAGGAGGGGGGTGAGTTGGAAATCACTGCCTTCGTGGAACCGCTGGTCATCTTTCTTATACTTATTGTGAATGCCATCGTTGGGGTTTGGCAAGAGAATAATGCCGAGAAGGCCCTCGAGGCACTGAAAGAAATCCAGTCAGAACATGCTATGGTTTGGAGGAACGGGGAGTTGAACACCAATTTGCCTGCGAAAGAGCTTGTTCCGGGAGATATCGTGGAGCTCAGGGTCGGGGATAAGGTCCCGGCCGATATGAGGATTCTGTATCTTATAAGCTCCACTCTTAGGGTAGAGCAAGGATCTCTGACAGGAGAGAGTGCTGCCGTGAATAAAACCAATCACTGTGTTGATTCTGAGGACACAGATATCCAAGGGAAAGAGTGCATGGTCTTTGCAGGCACCACTGTTGTGAATGGGAGCTGTGTGTGCTTGGTAACCCAGACTGGCATGAACACAGAAATAGGTAAGATACATTCACAGATCCATGAAGCTTCCCAGAGTGATGATGATACACCATTGAAGAAGAAATTGAATGAATTCGGTGAGGTCCTCACAGCTATAATTGGTGTAATTTGTGTTTTAGTTTGGCTCATCAATGTCAAGTACTTCTTTACTTGGGAGTATGTTGATGGCTGGCCAAGGAATTTCAAGTTCTCGTTTGAGAAGTGCACATATTACTTTGAGATTGCTGTGGCTTTGGCTGTTGCTGCAATTCCTGAGGGCTTGCCAGCAGTGATTACTACATGCCTGGCACTAGGCACTCGGAAGATGGCGCAGAAGAATGCACTGGTCCGGAAGCTGCCGAGTGTCGAGACTTTAGGATGCACCACTGTCATCTGTTCTGATAAGACTGGTACACTGACGACCAATCAGATGTCAGCGGTAAGGCTTGTGGCCATGGGGCGGTTGACAGATACTATTCGGAGCTTTAAAGTGGATGGTACTACATATGATCCTCATGATGGGAAGATCCATGACTGGCCAATAGGTAAAATGGATGCAAATCTTCAAATGATTGCAAAAGCTGCTGCTGTTTGCAATGATGCGAGTATTGCACACTTGGGGCATCAGTTTGTTGCCAGTGGAATGCCAACGGAGGCAGCTTTGAAGGTAAGAGTCCACAAAATTATTTTCTTCACTGTATATTTTTTTCCTTATTAATTTCCTTTTAAGAGCATTCAAAGAGATTCTTTTAAGACAGTTCATTCTCTACACTCTATAGCAGAATGATCCTGTAGCATGAGATTATGTTGGTTGACTCTTAATTAGATATAAATATGGCTGATGCTTCTTTTGTGAGTTCATCATAAAAGAAAATTAGATCTGAGAACGGTTGTGGAATGGATACTAAACAATCTTATAAGATGTTCCATGCTTCTGTAAATGAACTCATGTGACATAGCATGCTTTATGATTTTTTTTTTTCAAAAAAATTGTGCCCCATTTTCATTCTCTGAATTCCAATGGTTGACATTCGTATATTCTAAACTGTCTGTTGGAACTATAATTTCACAGTTTCTATGCAGATTTGACATTACAAAATGCAGTTGATCTTGTAGACTAATAAGTGTTCTTCATCTACATATCCCATCAGGTTCTGGTTGAGAAAATGGGACTTCCTGGAGGGTGTGACTCTTCATCTCTAGAGTCCACTGAGATATTAAGTACGTTAAATTCCTCATAGTCATACCTGATATTTTTCGTCAAGTATTGTACAGTTGCATGAAAAATTATATGAAATGCTTTGCTTATTGCTTAAAATTTTAGGATGCTGTCGATGGTGGAATGGAGTTGCACAAAGGATTGCAACTCTCGAGTTTGATCGCAGTCGAAAATCAATGAGTGTCATTGTGAAATCTAAATCAGGAAGCAATTCCTTACTCGTTAAGGTACACTATCTTCTCCTTCATTTACTTATCAAAATGGTTTCATAATAAATTCTCTTTCTTTGCATGGAGAAAATCTTTTAAAGCTTTTATTACTATGGATTCTTGTTATTTCTAGTTAGGTTGTGTAAAATGGCCATATGGAGTTCTCATATAATGATCTTGAGAGAGGGGCTTTACTTTTTCACCTTTTTCTTATTGCGGGGAAGGGGTTGGAAGACTAGATTTTCTGGTTTGCTCGTATAACTAGAAAAGGGAAAAGAATGGATTTTATAGCGATATAAGCGGTCCAAGGTTCGGGTTTTAGATGACAAGATTTGCTTAATTTAAGGTTAGTTGAAACAGAGTTCAGAATTTATACTTAAAGGAGCGTTTAAGTCAAATCTGATATCAGTTCAATACAGGACCTGAATTTTTGATCAAATTCATTACTGCATAAACAGAGAAATTGATTCTCAAATAACAGCTGAAATGCGATGCCTAATATATTATAAAATCATCATCCTTTTGTAAGGTTATCAAAAGAAAAGGGTGCCCTTAAGGTGACAAGATCCCTCCCTATATCGCAGAGGTGGTAGACACCAAAAGGGTTATTGCCTAAAGAAAATCAAGGCACTAATTTATGAAAAGTTCAACAGATGTGTTAGAAGTAAATACTATGTGTATCCAAAATAATTCAAACATCTTATGATTAATTTCAAGTTTCAAATTCCTCAATCATAATTATCTTTAACATTAGGTATAATATTCTGCATCTTCCAAAACATCAAATGAAGACAACATTCCGTGTCATGTTTCAGACAAAAGTCAAGAAAAAAGCATCGGACAATTTGAATTAGCTTCAAAGATCCAACATGAGAGCAAAATAATGCTAAGCAAAACATATTTGATGTTTCTGAAAAATACAACACAGAAAGTAGATCTTTCAACGTCCTAGAGTAGCCCTTTGTCTATGAGGGCTTCATGGACCAAATAACCCTCAAAATAGAGCTTGCAAACCTCTAAAAAAACCAACCAGAAAAGGGATAGGAAAAATAGTGCTGAACATTCGAGAGGCGCTCACTTGAATGACTCTTGCTTTGTCCCAGGCGCTTGCTTAGGCATTGCCTTAGCAAATCCTCCTCATATGGAGACTAGTTTGAGGCATTCAGGTGTTTTCTCACCTTGCCTAAGTAACTAAGTGAGCTATGAGGTATCTAATGGCTACAAATTACTTGTTAGTGGACAAGGAAAAGGCATGTGCAATGCACATGAGGGGAGCAAAAAAATAGTCTAAGGGGACAGGGAGGAAGGGAGGGAAAAGGAGGGAGGGAGGGAGGGAGGTGGTTTTCAGATGTGGGTTGAGACATGATAGAAAGATGTGGACATTGAAGTAGGGAAGGATTGTTGTCTGAAAATACTTAAATCCTAACTTTGAATTTTTATTTTTAAAATTTAGGATTAATTTGTCTCTCTCCTATTGCCTTGGTAGAGAAAGATGTGATTATCTTTTCAATTTGAGCGGTGCTTGCCTAAGTTAAGAACCTGGATAATCATCAAAGACACCCTCGTCATGTGTGTGTGTGTGAGAGAGAGTGAGGGCCTTTTAAATTCTATGGTTGTGTCAAGTATACCTTGGGGTGTATGCATGGTCGGTGGAACCGTCCTGAATCGCCTGGTTCGGGGCATCCCGAGCTATACTGGCGGCTCACCGGGACGGTTCCGGCAACCAAACCGAGACGCCGTTGCCGGAGGGGGAGAAGGAGAGGAAAAAAGAGGAAGAGAGAGAGAGAGAGCAGGAGGGAGGGAGATGGAGAGGAAGGAAGAGAGGCCGATCTGGGGCAGGCCGGCAGAGGCCGGGGAGCCTCCGCGCGGAAGAGGTGAAAGCTGGGAAGAGCAGAGGCGGGGCTCCACCTTTGGTCTCTTGTTTCGTTCGAAACAGAGGCCCGGAGGGGGCCCCTTTATTTTTGCAGGTTTTAAGTTGAAGTCGGCAAACCCATTGCCGACTTCACTTAATTTATATATATATATATATATATATATATATATATAAATTTTGCGATATTTAAGTGAAGTTCGCAAACGATTTGCTGACTTGTTCGAAACAGAGACCCGACCGTGGCCTCCGCCTCCTGCCCGGGCGTCGGCCTCTGGGCGCCGACCTCCGCCACCCTCCACGGCCTCCTTCTCTTTCCCTTTCTCTCTCACCCTTCTCTCTCTCTTTTCCTCTCTCCCGTTCGCTCTCTCCCATTTGCTCTCCCTTGCCTTCTCTGCTGTGTTAGTACAGGCCCGGCATGGCACGACGCGAGCCTGTACCGACTCGTGTTGTTGGGCAACCGGTATGGTGCCGGTACCGGCACCGTAGACCGTGGCTGCATGGTTTGAAAATTTATCAAGTATTTTAAGTACTATACACACTTGTCTATGTAGAACTGACAATCTTATAATGTGTAAATGATGAATAGGTTATTACTTTGGATATTTTGCATCAGCTTGTAGAATTTAGATGCAGATGCAATTTGAGAAACATGTTTCTCTAACGAATGATTCGATAATGTTTATCTTAAAGTGCCCTTTGCTGACAATGTAATGTGTTAATGATCCCCCCCCCTCCTTTTAAGACAAAGTGATCTAGCATCCTTAGTGGGGCCTTTTTGCTAGTTCCTTTAGTCTCCTCAGCAGTAGTTTTTATCAACTATGGTGGGTTTAACTAATCAGTTTTATTCATTTTTGTGCTTGTTTACCTTTGCATTTCACAACTATTAAATGTTTTGACATCTTCATTATGTTTTGTCATGTTTTCAAAGTTTTCTGAAGTCATTTTGTTGTAACTAGAAAACGAGCTTCTGGAATTAAAGCTGCATTTTGCAGGGAGCTGTGGAAAATCTGCTGGAGAGGAGCTCTTACATTCAGTTGCTTGATGGTTCAGTTGTGCTGTTGGATGAAAGTTCAAAAGGTCTCATTTTGAAAGCCCTTCATGAAATGTCAACCGATGCTTTGCGCTGTTTGGGTTTTGCATACAAGGATGATCTATCAGAATTCTCAAGCTACGATGGTGAAGACCATCCAGCTCACAAGCTTCTACTTGATCCATCTAACTACTCTTCAATTGAAAGTGATCTCATTTTTGTTGGCCTGGTTGGGCTGAGGGTAGGGCAATCCATGCTCATTTTATAACTTGATAACACTGCACCTTTTTTGCTTATATCTTCTTCTGAAATCTGTTTGTCATTGACGGACATGTCTCCTGTCTTATTTGCATTATTGTAGGATCCTCCACGACAAGAGGTTCACAAAGCAATTGAGGACTGTAGAGAAGCTGGCATTCGAGTCATGGTGATAACAGGAGATAACAAAGAAACAGCAGAAACAATTTGCCGTGAAATAGGCGTCTTTGGACCTGCCGAAGACATAAGTTTGAAAAGTCTCACAGGGAAAGAATTTATGTCCCTTGCTGATAAAAAAGTTCTTCTAAGGCAAAGTTGTAGTCTTCTTTTCTCTAGGGCTGAACCAAAGCATAAACAAGAGATTGTCAGATTGCTGAAAGAAGACGGTGAGGTGGTCGCGATGACGGGTGATGGGGTGAATGATGCCCCTGCATTGAAATTGGCTGACATTGGTATTGCAATGGGCATTGCTGGAACTGAGGTACATAGCATTTGCTATCTTCTTTTTCTTTTTCTCTTTAACCATCCTGTTGCCCAGTAGATACAACCCAAGAGGGGGGGGTGAATTGGGTCTTTTAAAACTTTTATGCTACTTCTAAAACTTTTTGATTAACTATGCTAAGTTGTATAGATGCACAGTGAAAGTTAAACTTAGCAAGGGTTTGATGTATAGACTTCGACTTGATTAAATATGCTTGCAACTAAAGGATGTACGGATAAGAATTAAGCAAGCAATTTATCTAAGTAAGTAAGTGTGTTAGTTAGACAATAACTAGAGGCATTACATACACAAAGGACATATAGTGGTTCGGTGCACCCCAGCACCTACATCCACTCCCCAAGACCTCTTGGGAATTTCACTATAATCCTACCGATTACAGCCGGTTGTTTTACAAGCTCACAACCCAACTTGTTGTTTTACGAGCGCACAACGAACTCGGTCGGTTTTCCCAGGCTCACCGACTAGAACCTCCCCGATTGTTTTCCCGGGATCACAATCAAACCCTTACACGTTGGTTTTACCCTCGGCTCACCAACAAACCTATCACCGTTGGTTTTCCCTTTGGCTCACCAACAAACCTTAACCCCTTGATTCAATCCCTTGATTGAATCAAGTTACAAGATATTAAAACAAAGTATAAAACAAAACAAAGCTTCTTAAACAAGCAAATATGATAATATAAACAAATAGAGTAAAGAGAAGCCCTCAAACGAGTTTTGAAGATGGAGGAGCTCGGCTTCTTCTTTACTTGATCCTCCTCTGATTTGGCATGAAGTAGAGGATCCCTGAGGCAGCACACGGATGGAGAGGAAGCTTTCGGATTCACTTGGATGCTCTTCTTCTCTCTATTTCGTTTTGGATGGCCCTTTTGTGCTTATGGGAGATTTCCTTTGTAATCTCTTTGAGATCTCTTTCCTAGATGATCTCTCCCACTTCCATAATTTCTCCCCTAGCTCTCTTCTTGTTTTTATAGCTTTAGATGGCGTGGAAACAAGAATATAGCCGTTAGAGACAAGAAAAAGAGCCGTTGGACACAGTCTGCATTTCCTGACAATGTTACCGTTGGGATCGGAGTCGACTCGCGCGATCAGGAGTCGGCTCGCCTGTTGCAGGAGTCGGCTCGTGTTTTACCGGAGATGACTCGGCCACTGTTCCAAATTTGAATTAATGTGCTTGCCTCGACTGGGAGTCGACTCGTCTTAACCTGGAGTCGACTCGCCAACTTCTGGAGCTGACTTGGCAATTTCGGAGTCGGCTCATCCACTGAAGTCCGTGGATCTAATTTTGAATTTTGTCCTCTCGAGTCGACTCGACTGTCCTGGGAGTCGACTCGAATCTCAGAGCCCGAACTCCCGATCCTCTGTCTTTTGGCTCGTCCAGTCTTGGAGTCGACTCGAACTTCCTTGGAGTCGACTCGGCTCTCAGTTTGCGAAACACAGCCTTCTGCCATCTTGGTGTAGCGCTGCCTTGGAGTCGACTCGAGCTGTCTGGGAGTCGACTCGAATCTCAGAGGCAGTAACTTGGTTTTCTGTCTGTTGATGGTCGCGGAGTCTCGGAGTCGTCTCGTGCAATGCGGGAGTCGACTCGAATCTCAGAGTCCCAAAAATGCTATCTGACTTTTTCCTTGTGTTCCGCTGAGAGTCGACTCTTGCTTTCTTTGGAGTCGACCTACCAACCATCGGAGTCGACTCGCGTTCCACTGGAGTCGACTCGAATCTCAGACCCGAAAACTGCTCTCTGACTTTTCTGCCTGTGACTCCTAGGAGTCGACTCATACTTCTCCGGAGTCGACTCGAATTCCACTGGAGTCGACTCGAAGACTGTTCTTTTGAATTTTTCTTTTGATTTTACTCCTCCAATTTGAATCCTTTGAACTTTAAACTTGGGCCAATAAATTGTAGCTTTCTTCCAACTTGAGAGCTTTGGAGGCCTTCTTGTGTTCTTCCAACTTGCTATGTTCCTTGCAAAATAAATATCTTTCTCCTTGCAACATAAACATTAGTATCTATACTTCAGGGTTTTGTGATCATCAAAATCAATCTATGAATCAATCTTTGGGTCATCAATCTCCCCCTTTTTGATGATGACAAAACTTGGAGTATATGCAATATAAAAGATATTGATTTCTAGAAGTAATACATAGCTAAGTTGCATGAAGTGGAAAACATATATATTTAAAAACATACTTCATGATAATGCTTTAGATTTAATCAGCTTAACACAATCAACATATTTAAATTTTAAGCTGATTTGTATTTAATTCAAAGTAATAAAGCATTCTGAGTATATAGCATATACTTAGATATTTCTCCCCCTTTTTGACAACATCAAAAAGATAGTGAAACATTAAGTACAAAGATCAGAGCAGAACACATCGAGTGTGAATTCAAGAGGTTTTTTAATTTGATACCACAGATAGTTTTCTAATCAAGTGTAGGTGGAATCTTGTTTAGGTTAATTCAAGAAGTACCACAAATGATATTCAAGGAAAAATATGAGTGGAAATCTAACCTCTCTTCACTAAGTATGAAAGCTTGTTCATTTAAGACCTTTTGCCTAATCTATTAAGTATTTTATCAATAGGAGAGCAATTCAATTGATTTTCAGAGTAAAAGATCAAAACTTATATATTTGAAAGACATATCATCCTGTTGGATCATTAATTCTTAATGACTTCAAGGTTCTTTATGATAATAAGAGCATTGGGGCACAAATACCAAAATATGAATTCATGCAATTTTTGATACATCTTAAAACTCTTTTAAAGACTTTCTTTTATTTCTTTAGAGAATAAGCACAATTTGATACATAAAATAATGAATTGGCACAAAATTGAAGTTCTAAAGAGCAAGCCAATTATGACTCATTAGTGAAGTTCAAAATAGATTTTCTAAGAGATACTCAAGAAAATTTAATACATTGTTTTCCCCCTGTTTCATTAAATTAGAGGCTCTCAAGATTTGTAATTTGGTTCATGAGTGATGCATAAGATATACTAACCAAATAACATGCCTCAAGGTGTATCATAAAGATTTTCAGATTTAAGTTTCAGATGATACATATTGGAGAGTATTAGGATTACTTTTCATTTAGTATTCTTTCTCTCTCCTTTAGCTATAGATTTATGCAATTAAGTCCAATAAGACCTCTCCTTCTGAAATTTTCTTTCTTCCCCTCAATTGATCATTCCATTTAAGAGTTTAGAATCCTAAGATAATGTTCAACAAAATTGTCAATCTCAAAAATGTATTTTCTATAAGTTTCAGCTTATTTTCATAAGACTCAAGGTTTGAGATAAGACAACCTTTATAGAACTCATCTCAAGGTAATTAAAGCATGTCTTGCAATATAAGGAGGTTCATCAAAATCAATCCATAAAATTCAAAGTATGCATCAAAATAAAGTGTCTTTGGGATAGGATACTGAATATCTAAAGCTCTCCCTCAAAAGATGCATTCTTCTTTAATCATTTTAATTGTTGAATTTCAGATTTTAGTGACAAACGTGAATAACACTGAAATTCTGTAATATCAAGAATGTAGAGTAATCTAGTATTATTCCAAAATTTGTAGTAATTACTCTTTCTAATCCTTTACGAACAAGTTATGCTTTCTCATAATCTTAGAGAAAATGTATAGAAATATTAATCAGAAAATGATTCATTTGAAGCTTAGTTTCTTTCAACCGCATTTACATTTTCTTTCTTTTAGAATCATTTGAGTGAGCTGAAATATTTCTAGCTTTAAGATAATTCACTCTATTGATAGAAGTGTTTAATAATGTAGGAGAGAAAAACATATAGATGATTATTGAAATATATATATGTTTTTAGAACTCAATTTCTTAATCATAGTTTTTCAGCAATGTATACATGAAGCACAATAAATCTTTTTAATATCAAAATAAAATCATATATTTAGAAATTTTTGTTTGCAATCAAGATCATCGAAAGACACATCATTTGAACCAATATTAGTATACTTTGAAGATAAGAAATGATATGTTTCGGATGCGTATCGGAGCAATCACCAAAGGCATCAAAATTAATTCTGTTTTTCTTAAAGTAAGACTTTATTTAAAAATCACATTTAGTTTAAGCTTTTATACAAAATCAGATTCTGAATTACATAGGATTTTCAATAGAGGCTCTCAAACTCATACTTTGAGATATGTATCTTCCACATTATAGCTCATCTTAAATGATTACGATTGAAAATACATATTTCAAACATATAAGAGCATATTCAGAATCTTTGTATTAAATGTTGAGTTTTGGTACGAATTTGAACATTATATACCAAATTTAGGCAAGTTGAAGGATAGAATAAAATTTATTTTCCCTAAATAGAGATATCCTTCTCTTCTTCTTTATTCAACTTTCAGATTTTAGAGATGATTGCTAACAACAAATCTGAAATTTCTTTTCAATAAAACTAAGCAAAAGATGTTATGTAGTATTTCAAACATTCAATCAAGTTGTCCAAGTATGGGGTACTACAAAAGATATTGAGAACCCATAATTTAAAATATCATGCCACATGCAAAATATAGTGTGTGTTAAGTCATACATTAAAATATTAAGAACAAGCATGTCAAGTATCAAAATCAATTCTTTTCAAATAAACTCCCCCTATTTAAATATAATTTTGCACTGATTTCATCCTTAAAGTGTGTTTCCATGTGACTAAAAATTTGACTTAATTCTACTTTCATTTACTTTGTTTTTCATTTATAACTTTCTTATGCTCTATACTCTATTTGCTCCCTATCCGGTGGAGTTGGGAAGGGGCACGAGGTACTACCACTAGCCTCCCTCTTGTGCCGTCCCTAATATGCCCTACACCGAATAGTTGGGTCAAATAGTGCCGGGTACTACCACTAGCCTCCCCATTGGCACCATCCCTATGATGAGCAATATAGAAAGGTTAAAATGTTTACTTCAAAACCTCTCTGTTTAAGTGTAATTAATTATGGATTTTATCCCTTCCAAAAGAATGCTCACACAAGTCTCACAAATGTGTCGAATATATTAAGTTTGTTTTGCTTTTCCTTAAGGTTGAAGTGTTTGCCTCTACTTGGATTTTACTTCTCTTGAATAATATCCATTTTCTTTTCTTTATCTCTCTCTCTTTTTGTTATTCTCAAGTAATTTTCATGAGAGAGCAGAATAGAGAATTAATCTTACGTATCATATATATGTATATCATGCAAACAACATTTTCATTATGCTCAAGGATTCATAACTTCTCACAAGTTATTTTACATCAACATTTTAAGCATATACTTGTGTATTTCATGGTTATGACATAGGCAAAGATATATTTTAGTTTGGGCAAACCATGAAATAATTTCTAAAAGTATAAGTCAGTCAATACACATATAGACATGATATCAAAAATTAATAATTAAAGAATTTAATCATGCCATAATAAGATTTAAGTTACTGACTTTACTCAACTAATTTGTGAGAAAGGTATCTAAATTACCTATTCATTATATGTTCTTCAAGCCAAACTAGATTTCTTATGTGTGAACTTTTGGCTGAAGAAGATCCTCTCTCTTGTTTGCATGTGAATGTTTAGTGTATCTTACATGAAGATATCCTTCAAGTTGAAATTTTTCATTTTTCTTTCTTGAAGGAAGGTCATTAGTTTCTTTAAGATACAAAGCATTCATCCAACATATATATATTTTTTTTAACTAGATGACTCAATATAAGATATGACAATAGTTGCATGTTGAGTCACTTTACTCAAGAGATTGCCTAAATATAAGCAAGCACATATCATTTGAACTAAAGAGATAGATTCATTAACCAAGATAGTTTAAGTCAATTTAGTTTAGATTCTATTTGCTTAAGATAATTATCAATAAGATATGTTAACTATGTTTTAATCAATTTATCTTAAACATTTGTTTCTATCAAAATTCAGATTATGATTTATTTGTTATCAATAAAATATGATTAATTAAAGTTAGAGTCTTGCACAAGGTCACATAATGAGCATACAATCTGGTCTACTAGCTGTATGATAAAATAATTATTCTATCATGCTTCAATACAGCTTTAACACAATAGATCTACTTTGCTCATCCTTTTCAAATTCTACAAGATGGGGTCATAGATATACCTTCTTCATGCCAATCTTCTATAAGAGTTTTCTTGTGGACTAACGTTGGTCAATGAAGATCCCCTTTCCTGTTTGTCTTAATTTGGAGTTTGAGAGAAGATGTTAATTCATTCATCATATTTCAAACTCACTTTGCAATATAACTCTTCATTAGTAGAACCAAAAATGATGTCATCAATGCATACTTTGAGCAAATAAGATATCACAAATTCATCTTTTTGATGCATAGATTTATCACTATTACTTTCTATCAAAAAGGTTGCTTAAGCTTTTATATATCATGCTTTTGATGCTTGTTCTAAATCACATATTGCTTTATCATATATGTAATGTGTATTTTTAAATATGGTGGTTATTTTTCATAGATCTTCTTTTTAATGAAGTAACCACATAGGAGTGAATTCTACACATTCATTTGACAGAATATAAAGCTCATGAAGCAAGCACATGATAATGATGATCTTTACTTCTAATCATGCAAGAATCTTTATCAAGATCTATTTCCTCTTTTCTTGATTTAGTCTTTTAGTAGTCATCAATTTTTCTTCATTAAGTGCATATGTAAAAGTTTAACCATATAATTTGATTTTAGTATTTTGATAATAAATCATTAGTCTCATAAAGAATAAAATGAATTGATACTTCTACAACTAGAATTTTTCATGAATGTTCTATATGCATTGCTTGATGAATGATATCCAAGGATAGAAGTATCTTTAT
Organism: Phoenix dactylifera; assembly: GCF_009389715.1. Lineage (NCBI taxonomy): Eukaryota > Viridiplantae > Streptophyta > Magnoliopsida > Arecales > Arecaceae > Phoenix > Phoenix dactylifera. The sequence goes on along the minus strand of NC_052394.1, from coordinate 2,164,819 downwards.
CAGATTTGGCATTATTTTCATAATAACATGTACGACTGAAAAATATGAAAGATATGCAATGATTCATTTTCCATTTTTCAGAAGATCAAAATTTTCATCAAAAATAGAAATCATATGTATGACAAGCAGTGATGATAGTCTTTTAAAAATTATTTAAGTAGATGACTATCATACATAATTGTCTTTTTCATTTCTTCAAGAATTCTATTAATCCTATTTTGCTTATGGTGTCCTTGGTGCTGAAATCATTGAATTTAATATTATTTTCTGTATAACCTTAATCAGGATTTTGGTTTTCAACACTGTGCCATGATCTTCACAGTTTGGAAACCTTTTTCATTTGAAACGCTTTTACAAGATTTAGTAAATACAGAAAAATACTTCAGTTTTATTTTCCAAGAATAAATCCAATGTAAGCTTTTGAAAACTTAGAGATGGAAACATCTTTAGATTTAGAAATTGATTCTTGTTTGTTTTCTTAGTTAACATGCATAGCAAACTTTGACCTTTCAGAAGATACTCTAAGTAAGCCAATGCCAAAGTCTTTTGAAATTAAATCCATACTCGCATGAGTTGATATTATATGCCAAAGATGGTTTCTTTAATCTTGGTATTTATAGTGCAATATTCAAAGGCATACCAAGTACACATTTTCATATCTATGATCAATAAACAATAATGCCATGGATAAAAGCTCTCAATCAAGCATATAGAGAATTCATAGAGTTATTCTTAATAAATTGATTAATCATCTAGCAACTTATCCAACAATAAGTAAAGTATAATATAGAAAGATGGAGAAATTTGAAGTTATTTCTTCTATTTTAATTATTTTTCTTGATTACATTTAAGTTTCATTCTTTAATATATGTCTAGAGCACCCAATGTCCAATTTAACATCTTTTGTTGGAGCCTTGAGTGCTAGACACACCTGCAGAAAATATTTAGATTTTCAACTTAGGAACCCAAGCTCTTTTGGGTCCTTGCAGGTTAGCTATTATTGTTCCTTTTGGAACCCATATTTTCTTAATAGCTATTTTGTCCATAGGCTTGCAGATTTTAGGACTACAAGAAGTGTATTTCTGCATCTTCTTATTAAATTTAACAAACATGGATTTAACATGAGTGGTAGATAATCCTTCAGTTTTCTGTTTTCGCCTTTTAGGTTTATCAAATTTGTAATGTACAGATTTAGGAACAAAAGAGATTTTGCATAACCTTTGTTCCTGTTTATCAGCATTATAAGAATCTATTTTAAAATGATTAGAAACTGTTTTAACAAACATATTCTTGAAAGATTTTTGGGTGTACCAAGGTTGACATCCTAATCCAATATTATCAAATTCAGCTCTTTGATTATTTATCATTAGATTCAACTTTTCAGAGCTCAAAGTAAATCTTTCAACAACAGGTTTTAATTTGTCAACTTCTTTAGTTAATCTTTTGTTATCTTCTGAAAGCAATTCATTATTTTTCTTAAGTTTATCATGGCTTTCAGTGAGAAGTTGGTTTTTCTGATTTAGTTCTTGATTTTCTTTAATTAAGATTTCAGTTTTACCAGTTAGTTTCAGTTTTTCATCTATTAGAATTTGATTTTCATTCTTCAAGTTCTTGTTCTTACAAACAAGTTTCTTATATTCTAAATACAAATCAGAAAAGGCATCGTGAAGTTCATCAAATGTAAAATTGCTTTCAGTTTCAGCATGTACCTCATGTGCCATGAAACATGAATTTGCAATATGATACTGCTCTTCTTCTACACATGATGTTTTAGATTTGTTAGTGCATTCATATTTGTCTTCAAGCATATTCCATATTTCTTTAGCAGTCATGCAAGAAGATATGCAATTAAACTTATTCCTATCTAATGCACAATATAATAGGTTCATGGCTTTTGAATTTTGTTGAACCATTTTCTCATTATGACTAGTGTTTGTGTGTGTTCCATTGACTATAATGCTCCATAAATTATAATCAAGTGATTGTATAAAAATGCGCATGCGTGCTTTCCAATGTGTATAGTTTATGCCATTAAATAGTGGAGGTCTATCAATTAATTGTCCATCTCCTAGAAAACTATCTATTTGAGTTGTCATGATCTTTGGCTCTTTGACGGTTAGGTCAAACACAAGGCAAGAAACTATAGAGCACCTGCTCTGATACCACTTGTTGCCCAGTAGATACAACCCAAGAGGAGGGGGTGAATTGGGTCTTTTAAAACTTTTATGCTACTTCTAAAACTTTTTGATTAACTATGCTAAGTTGTATAGATGCACAGTGAAAGTTAAACTTAGCAAGGGTTTGATGTATAGACTTCGACTTGATTAAATATGCTTGCAACTAAAGGATGTACGGATAAGAATTAAGCAAGCAATTTATCTAAGTAAGTAAGTGTGTTAGTTAGACAATAACTAGAGGCATTACAAACACAAAGGACATATAGTGGTTCGGTGCACCCCAGCACCTACATCCACTCCCCAAGACCTCTTGGGAATTTCACTATAATCCTACCGATTACAGCCGGTTGTTTTACAAGCTCACAACCCAACTTGTTGTTTTACGAGCGCACAACGAACTCGGTCGGTTTTCCCAGGCTCACCGACTAGAACCTCCCCGATTGTTTTCCCGGGATCACAATCAAACCCTTACACGTTGGTTTTACCCTCGGCTCACCAACAAACCTATCACCGTTGGTTTTCCCTTTGGCTCACCAACAAACCTTAACCCCTTGATTCAATCCCTTGATTGAATCAAGTTACAAGATATTAAAACAAAGTATAAAACAAAACAAAGCTTCTTAAACAAGCAAATATGATAATATAAACAAATAGAGTAAAGAGAAGCCCTCAAACGAGTTTTGAAGATGGAGGAGCTCGGCTTCTTCTTTACTTGATCCTCCTCTGATTTGGCATGAAGTAGAGGATCCCTGAGGCAGCACACGGATGGAGAGGAAGCTTTCGGATTCACTTGGATGCTCTTCTTCTCTCTATTTCGTTTTGGATGGCCCTTTTGTGCTTATGGGAGATTTCCTTTGTAATCTCTTTGAGATCTCTTTCCTAGATGATCTCTCCCACTTCCATAATTTCTCCCCTAGCTCTCTTCTTGTTTTTATAGCTTTAGATGGCGTGGAAACAAGAATATAGCCGTTAGAGACAAGAAAAAGAGCCGTTGGACACAGTCTGCATTTCCTGACAATGTTACCGTTGGGATCGGAGTCGACTCGCGCGATCAGGAGTCGGCTCGCCTGTTGCAGGAGTCGGCTCGTGTTTTACCGGAGACGACTCGGCCACTGTTCCAAATTTGAATTAATGTGCTTGCCTCGACTGGGAGTCGACTCGTCTTAACCTGGAGTCGACTCGCCAACTTCTGGAGCTGACTTGGCAATTTCGGAGTCGGCTCATCCACTGAAGTCCGTGGATCTAATTTTGAATTTTGTCCTCTCGAGTCGACTCGACTGTCCTGGGAGTCGACTCGAATCTCAGAGCCCGAACTCCCGATCCTCTGTCTTTTGGCTCGTCCAGTCTTGGAGTCGACTCGAACTTCCTTGGAGTCGACTCGGCTCTCAGTTTGCGAAACACAGCCTTCTGCCATCTTGGTGTAGCGCTGCCTTGGAGTCGACTCGAGCTGTCTGGGAGTCGACTCGAATCTCAGAGGCAGTAACTTGGTTTTCTGTCTGTTGATGGTCGCGGAGTCTCGGAGTCGACTCGTGCAATGCGGGAGTCGACTCGAATCTCAGAGTCCCAAAAATGCTCTCTGACTTTTTTCTTGTGTTCCGCTGAGAGTCGACTCTTGCTTTCTTTGGAGTCGACCTACCAACCATCGGAGTCGACTCGCGTTCCACTGGAGTCGACTCGAATCTCAGACCCGAAAACTGCTCTGACTTTTCTGCCTGTGACTCCTAGGAGTCGACTCATACTTCTCCGGAGTCGACTCATACTTCTCCGGAGTCGACTCGAATTCCACTGGAGTCGACTCGAAGACTGTTCTTTTGAATTTTTCTTTTGATTTTACTCCTCCAATTTGAATCCTTTGAACTTTAAACTTGGGCCAATAAATTGTAGCTTTCTTCCAACTTGAGAGCTTTGGAGGCCTTCTTGTGTTCTTCCAACTTGCTATGTTCCTTGCAAAATAAATATCTTTCTCCTTACAACATAAACATTAGTATCTATACTTCAGGGTTTTGTGATCTTCAGGCTGGAACTGAGGTACATAGCATTTGCTATCTTCTTTTTCTTTTTCTCTTTAACCATCCTTTCTTTTTTCGTGGAACACCTTATAGTCCTCTTGGCTATCTGCAGCAGAATGTTAAATATAATTTCCATGAGATTCTAGAAAAGGAAATTTCTTAAAAACTGATGTCTAGACTTAAAGGATACTTTAATGCAAGAACTACATCCCATAACTCTTATCATACACTATCATATTTTTGGTGCAATAAATTTTCAATTCTTTAAGCATTTTCTTGAGTGAGAATGCTATTATTTTTGAGTTTTTTAAAGTATTTTTTTTTCATGTAAACACCTTCTTGTCTCTCGGTTTCTGGGTTTGCAATTGTGTAAAATTGTTGGAGCTGGCATAGGGTCCAGATGACATCATGGGAAACTGCTTCAGTTATCCCTTGCATTGGTGCTGGCCATTTGGGAGGAAAGGTACATGAGTTTATTTTGGAACATTGTCATGTGAAAGTAGAAAATGAAGAACATAAAGGAAAGAAATTGTGGTTTAGTTCTTGATGGAGACAATTTTCTCCAAAGATTCTGCTTGTTATTTGTGAGAGGGTCATCTGTAGCACCATAATTAAAGTTTTTACTCCTAAAATTTTAGACTCTAGTCACCTATTGTGGGGCATCTTAACTATTTTGCTAATTCTCATATCAGCTTGATAGGGAACCCGTTGTCACTGATAGAGGTCAGGTTGTGCGGTTACTTTGTTTAGATTCTTTTGAAGTTGTGCATTAGACTCTCAAGAATCCAGATCTTTTATACGAGACTAGCAACCAGAAATGTGCAATGCATGCTTAAGGAAAGCAATAAAAAAAAATAAAGATCAATATGTTATATTTCTGAAAATTAAAAAAATGAATGCACAAATTGAATACATAAAATTAATATAAAAAGAAAAGTAAATTGAAAAATGAAATGCAATGATAAATATCTGGTTTCTATTAATAAAAAGGAACAAGAGTAGACCACCTAATTACAGTCAGAGAATCCAGTCTATTTTTTCCCCAAAATATAAGAGTAGAGATAGAGGATAAGTGATTTTTTTTAAAGTTTTTTCTTTCTTTCCTTCGATTTTACATATGAAATGCATCTTAATATTGAAGTAGCGTATTTCGGTATAAAAGTTGATGGACAAAGTCAAGAAGGAAACTTCCAGTACTCTGAAACTGTTTTTTTTTATGATATTAAATAGATCATCATGGAAGTTGGCACTAGTAGATTGTTGTGTAGAAGTTTGTTTTTTTTTTCTTTTTCTCTTTGGGGGGGGGGGGGGAGGGCAGGGCACGGTTGCCAGGGACTGCCTGTCTTTATGAGATTAGGGATGTGCTTATGACAGCAATGTTTGCTCTGTGCCTGTGACCATAAGATGGCAGATAACTGGCTGGAAAGTAGCACAATGACTCATTTTTGAAGTCTGCTGCGCTATCAGATATACTGCTTTTGTTGGAATATAAGCTTGACATGACAGTTGGATTGCTTGTTGGACGATAGTTTTGGTTTACATTTCTTCTTTGTGCGTGCCATTTGGAGACCTTTTCCAGGTCCATGTTTCTACTGATAATAATAAAAGAAGCCTTTTCTCAATCAAGAAAAAGGTTTTCTTCCAGCTGCCTTATTGTTTCTTTGCTACAGTTATTTTTAGTATCCGTTAATGGTCATCTATTTTTCTTCCAGTTGTCTTATTCACTTTCTGCTTCAGTTTTTTTTTAATTATCCTTTAATGGTCATCTATTTATTCCAGGTTGCTAAGGAAGCTTCAGACATGGTGTTAGCAGATGATAATTTCAATACAATAGTTGCTGCAGTTGGTGAAGGAAGATCGATTTACAACAACATGAAGGCTTTTATAAGGTTTTCTTGTTCTCATCAATTTTGTTATACCTAGGCTAGTCCCAAATTTTATTAATTATCAATCTGATCTTTAGAAAGATCATTCTTAACCAAAATGTCTCAAATGGCTTTGGACAGAAATTCAATGATGCCATTTTATGTGTGGACTATATAATGCTAATGATGTAAATAAATCAGATGTTGGCATATCTTCCAACGGATATATGGCCATAAATTGGTATCTTAATATGGATCTTGGGAGTGCAAACAGTGAGAGTCAACTGTACGCCATATTAAATGTTTCTATATTAATAAATTACACAATCAATAGTGAGGAATATGTAGATTTGATGTAAACAAACGCATGTAATAATAAGAAGAAGACATGTACCTCGGTGTAGTTTTATTGTAGGTTGGAGATCCTTATTTGGTTGAACACATAGATACCCATAAAAATGTCTCATGTTGCCATTAGCAAAGGAGGTTGCTTTAACTGTAGCCCCTTTCAAGGCTAGGTCAATTTGGGTGGGCTCCTTACTGTGAGCTTAAACTGTGTATCACCTGCAAGGTTGGCTTTCCTACCAATGACTTGTCCTTCTGAGTTGTACAGTAGGCCTCTTGTCTTGCCCAAACTTTTCTTGGCCATAATGTCACCATATGCATGAGGGTTGATATCAGCTGGTTTCGAATTGCTCAATTCTTTTGTGGAGCCTTCTCAAATTTTGTGTTCAATATTGATCCAATGATGACCTTTGCAGTTACTGTCACATGGCTTATATGTGAGGTTGGTACCTTATTTGTTATTGGATATATTTTGATTCTCATGACTTTTGGGTAGAAATATTATTGAATAAACAGAGTCATTCAATAGCTTACTGAACTTTATTTCTCCCAAATTTCTGATAATCATGAATCAGCAAAGTTAGCTGATACACATCATTGAAATTAGAAACTATGCCCCAAGTTTCAATTTTAGTGAAGGTATTGTACTATAGTTCTTTTTACTAGTGGCATGGACTTAAGGATTAGGTCCAGGAACCATCCAACCTGGACCTGGGCCTTAGAGGGATCAGGTCTAAATTTTCATTCGTACTCCATCCATTACTCAATAAAGTCTGGTTTGGGCTCGGGTGTGTTATGGAACTATAAGACTTGTCTTGTCTGCGGGCAGGTACCCAATGGATCCATATGTTAGAAGCTAGAGACAATGATCAAAAAAGAAGAGATGATAATGAAACCTTTGGTGGAAGGCAACACGAGAGGCCAAGGGATGGTGATGGAAGCCTGGAAGGAAAAACTAATTTTACTAATACATTTTATGAAAAGCCTAAAGGTTTAAGAATCAATATCTAAGTAAATCTTTAGGCTTGGGTTGGATTGATTATGTTTTTACCAGACACAGGCCCAGACCTCAAACTTTCTATGGGTCTAACTTTGGACCCATGTCCAACTCAAGATCTACTGCCCTAGATTGGGGTCATGTCCGGGTGGAATCAGGATCTAGGGGTCTGAGTGATAGACATAATTGGCACAATTCTAGTTAGCACTTTCTGGAAACTAGTAGACTCCAACAGAAGCAGTTGGAAGTGAGAAAATCAAGAAAATATCTTGATTTGAATAATAAAAGCTACCAGGACGTTCAAATTTTGAAAACATGAGAAGCTTAGCAGTTTGTAATATGTGCCTTACTTTATGAGCTATATCTAGAAAACAGACAATAAAACTATTAAGGAATGATTTTTCGGTTACCAGCAGTAAATCCATTATAGCATAATTTGATAAAAATCTTAAGAACTCATTATGTTTTTTAAGATATAATTTGGAGGATATAAATTCTTTATTTTTTACACAGAATTTTTTTTATGAGGTTATTGGATTTGCTATTTCCCTTATTCTTTAAGAGTACTGATTGAGATCTATATGACAGGCAGTCATTATAGGAAAAAGTGTATTATTTGAAACAAAATGGGATTTTCAATTTTTTATGTTCTAGTAAATGAATATTAAGTTGATTCATGATCATGTGGAGAGAGGTTACATGTGGGCAAAACGCAGTTTAGAATGTCTAGGAAATATTGAAATGATCTATTACAAGTTGCTTATATTGTTGATTGTATTTTTCTTCATCTTTTTTTTAATAGATTGATTGGATTTTAATAATCATTGTTCTATGTATCATCACTGGTATTCTGTCTTCTACAATTGGATCATTGTATAAACTCTTTGCATGTTGAGGGGTGCCTTGGATGCTTGCTGTCTAGTTGCATAAACTTAAACTGTATGACCAAGGCAAGTTGCTCTACTTGACTATAGGCCTCCTAGATTTTATGTTAGGCCCTTCTGCTAGTATGTTTTTTCCCTCTAACCCAAAGCTATCTACTTGACCTGACTTGACAGGACTTGCCTCATCTAACTTGACTCATTGGGTCCACCATTCGGGTACAAAACGGTCAGGCTTGACCACTAGCAGGTCGTGTCAGGTTCATATTGACATTATCTGACCATTGGGTCATGATATTGGCACTCTTCATCACAAATACCCTTTTTTAAGTTTGGTTTTACTAAAATGTGTTATTATCAGTTTCATTTTTTTAAGAGCAATTACTTGAAATGACAACATTCCATCATGAAAATAAGGAAAGAAAGTGCTGCTATCAGTCACAATTTTTTAGTGCAGTTACTTGAAATGTCAACATTCCATCATGAAAATAAGGGAAAAAACTATTGTTATCAGTTACATTTTTTTAGAGTAATTAATTGAAATGACAACATTCCATCATGAAAATAAGGAAAGAAAGAAAGAACCTAGACCTTACCCTAATCCTCCAATCCATCATGACCTGCCTCACCTCCTCCCCCATCTTCCCCCCCTTGAATGTTTTCTCCCCTCTCTTTTGTGTGTCTGCCATTTTTCCCTCCCTCCCTCTCTCTCCCTCCTGCATCTCCTCTTTCCCTTCCCTCCCATCTCCTCTTTTCAGCCTTTTCACGAACCCTACCCATCTTCTTCTCCTCTCCTTATCTCCACTGTCTCGGCCACCATTGGAACACATTCTTTGAGTTCAGGCCCACCAGTGCCATACTGTTGCCATTGAGTTGATCGATCGCTGTTACAATCTAAAAACCTCCTTTCCCTTTCCTCTCTCATCTTTAATGGCCCGGCAACTGCTGGAACCATCATTTCACTGCTCGAGGTCTACTACTGCCATCTTGCCACCTATCCCTTCTCTTGTTTCACCATTCTCCTTTTCCTTCCATTTGCAAGCTGGTTTAGAGAATGTGGCTCGAGTATCTGGGGATTTTGGTCAGCCTTGGCAGGGCCACTGGTGGGTCAGAAATGGATTTTGCAACCATCAGGCTGTAGTCCAGTTTACAGCATTGCCTATCTAGTTACCATTTTGTTTCTGTTATTGGACTTCCCACAGTATCTGATTTTATGCATAGTTTTTGAAAGATATGCTTTTTTTTTCAGTTAATCTATGAATTGGAGATTTTTTTGATGGTTTTAGTGCCTCATTTTCTTTTTTTGCCTCTTGTGCAGATACATGATCTCCTCAAACATCGGTGAAGTTGCTTCTATTTTTCTAACAGCAGCTTTAGGTATTCCTGAAGGGCTTATTCCAGTTCAGCTTTTATGGGTCAATCTTGTCACAGATGGCCCGCCTGCAACAGCTTTGGGATTTAATCCACCAGATAAAGATATTATGAAGAAACCCCCTCGAAGGAGTGATGACTCATTGATCACTGCATGGATTCTATTCCGATATATGGTAAACCATCTTCCCTCTGTTTCCTTTGGGACCAGTGACTGTTCTGTACGTTCCTCCAAATTTACATGCACCTATCTCATATGGCGTTTGATGCACTCCATGTAATACTTATAATTAAAATATTGAAAAGTAAAATTATTCTCTTTCTGCTTCTCTGCACAAGCTGATTAATCTGTCTGCTCTACAGACTCATGCATTTAACTGACAATTATATATTCATCTTGAGCAATGTGCATACTAGCTGTCATATTTGCCTTGTATATGCGTACATCCATCTCTGAAACTTTCTGTAGTTTTTATCTTATTCTAGTAAGCGAATTAGCTTTCTCGTAAGTGCAGGGTTAAATATTTAGGTAACTGACTTTGGTAGATTTATGATGGCCTACACTATCTTGATTGATGTTTTTGTGTGTGTGTGTGGTTCAAGACATGTATATACTCCATGGAAACGATACGTATGATGCTTGTTTTGCAAACTCATAAGAAAACCCAGCCATCAGAACTAGTCATTATCATAGTTGGTGCAAAAATATATCCAGGGGCATGCTGGATATACATGTGTTTGTGGATGAAGAGCACCTACATGTGCCATGCACATTATATCCTGTGCTAACTGTGTGGGTTCCAGATCAATCCTTTGGCGGGATACATACAATTCAGTGACAAGTTGGGTGCATGGCATGTGTATGTGCCACCTCCATGCACGTGTCGATAGAGTATTCTGTATAGCTATACAGTTTTATTTTGTCTTTTCTAATATGCATGCTAATTTACCAATTAATTACCGAGCTTTAGGTCTCTTCTTTTTTTCTTTTTTTTTTTGTTGCTGCTGCTAAAACGGAAGTATCATACATAGCGTGTATGGATACAGCTAAAAAAAGTCAAAAAACAGTACATTACGGAGAGCATTAGACAACTCCGCCTCTCCCACCCATAAATGATCATCTGAATGCTTTAGGTCTTCTGAAGGGACAATATTTCATGCATTTTTTGCTAGTGGACCTTTCACTGGAAATTCTTTTGCCTTGAGAGAAATATTTATGAACTTGTGAAATGACTCTTTTTCACTCCACATTGCAGGTCATTGGGCTTTATGTGGGGATTGCAACTGTTGGCATTTTTATCATATGGTATACACATGGTTCATTCATGGGAATTGACTTGAGTGGTGATGGGCATACTCTTGTCACGTATTCTCAGCTCTCCAACTGGGGCCAGTGCTCCTCGTGGGTGGGTTTCAAGGTCGCCCCATTTACTGCCGGAGCACAGCGTTTTACCTTTGACACTGACCCCTGTGACTATTTCGGGTCTGGTAAAGTGAAGGCAATGACCCTCTCTCTTTCTGTCCTGGTGGCTATCGAGATGTTCAATTCACTGAATGCTCTCTCTGAAGATGGGAGCCTTCTGAGCATGCCTCCTTGGGTCAATCCGTGGCTCCTTTTGGCCATGTCCGTCTCGTTCGGGCTGCACTTCTTGATTCTATATGTACCCTTCCTTGCTCAAGTGTTTGGAATTGTGCCTCTCAGTTTTAATGAATGGCTTTTGGTGCTAGCGGTTGCTTTCCCGGTAATCCTTATTGATGAGGTTCTCAAGTTTGTTGGCCGGTGCACAAGCTCTTCTGGTGCCAAAAGACGATCCAAGAAGCACAAAGATGAGTAGTTGCTAAAGCAGAGTTGGGAACTGAAGTTTCCCATGGGAGATACTGTTCCGCAATGGTGCATTATTATTAGCATGGCAACGCTAAAGTTCTGAACGCTCAATTCTTTTCTTCCTTGAGGGGGATTGTTTGAGAAGGGTTGACTAGGAGAATACTGGAAAATCAAGAGGGTATTGGATAAGCATGGAATCTGGAGAGACTAGCTTAATTTTTGAACACCTTTCATATTTTTAAAAGGATGCTGAATTTTATCAGCAGCTTATTTTGTAGATCACATTAGCTGCAATGGAATGTACATTCTACTTCAAGTTATAGGTTGAATAGTCAATGATGCTATCTGCAGCCAAATGTACTGCAGACCTTATTGACTCTGCAGCATGGCTACACAAGTAAGGCCAATTTGCGGTGCTTCGTTTGACTCTGTGTGTATTTCGTGCTGTTTATCTCTACCCTATTACTGCCAAGTTCCCACAAGTTATGCATTATTTCTCGACCCTATTACTGCCGAGTTCCCACAAGTCATATGCAAAATATATGATGCACTTTCTTTTTTGCTTATCTACATAGGTTGGTCACGACAAATCCACCATCAGCCTATCATCTTTTGCCATGATTTGTATCTGTTCTACTTCTACCCCCTACTTCGCTGAACAAGTTGAACCATGCAAAGGAAACACGGTTGGCAAATGCAACGAAAAGTTCGGATTGATGCAGTGCCGATACAAACAAATCAGGTCTGTTGTGGCTTCCACACAATCAACGTAGTGGGAAGTCAGAATCATGTGGTTGGCAGAGCACTCTTACCTTATCTTAGACATTTGAACTTGGAGTTTATGCAGCATGCTGTCAGGCTTCAGCTTGCAGGTCTATAAGAAGTTTCAGGGTTCATTTCTATCAACATCATGTTCACGAAAGCACCACCACATACACAAATTGTAAGCAAACAACCATTGTAGGTCCTCTAATGGATGGCTATGCTAAGAGATTCATGTTCAGACTCTGTATTGGTCCTCCAAAATAAACAAGCACACGCGCGCACGCGCAGGCAGGCAGGCAGGCGCACACATATAAACAGGATTTCCACTGATGATGATGATGATGAACAATCAAATGGAAGGTATTATTACAAACCTACACTGTAATTACATGGTCAGACTGTTTGTACGCGAGTATGCGAGCAAACACACATAAAAAGAATGAACTGGAAATCCCCTAAAAAAACTCAAGCGTCCAACATAAAACTCTGTATAAAGGACTAAGTGGTCACATTTGAAACAGACTAATAACTTTTTAGAAGTCTCCACTGCAAGCTGTATTTCAGAAAATAATAACCAACTTACCTCCCTTCAGCATGGATCAACTGAGAGAAAACTTTACTCCCAGAGACTTCAGAAAGATCATTGGAACTTGAGGTACCAACTCCCCCAACAGTTGCACTCTCGAGGTTCCTGATGTTTTGAACCTGTGAAGAAAGTCCAGCAATCCGGTTGATGCTATTAACCTCAGAGGTCCCTGACTCTGCCTCTTGGAGTTGCAGCACATACTCCAAATTCCACAGCACATCTCCCATTGTGGGCCTCTCCACGCCATAATCTGCCAGGCATTTCTCGACTGTCTCGCCGAACTTCCTCAGAGAATCAGGCCTAATTGTTGCTGCAATCCGAGGATCAACAATCTGCTCCAACTCTCCTCCCATCTGCCACTTCATTGCCCATTCTGCTAAGTTCACCATCTCCCTTGGAAGGGTGGGATCAATGACTGGTCTTGCACAAAGCACTTCAAGCAGAACCACTCCAAATGAATACACATCTGATTTCTCTGTCAGCTGTTGCCTTCGGAAATACTCCGGATCAAGATAACCAAAACTCCCTTTCACTGCAGTACTAACATGGGTCTGGTCCAGGTCTGGTCCAGTCTTTGAGAGCCCAAAATCTGCAACCTTAGCCATGAGATTCTCGTCAAGTAGAATATTTGCAGATTTAACATCACGGTGGATGATAGCCTTGGCAAAAGCAGTGTGAAGGTAGTGAAGCCCTCTGGCTGATCCGATACATATTTCCAGCCTCTGTTTCCAACTAAGACTAGGAAGGTCGGAACCATAGAGATGGCTCTTAAGAGTCCCTTTCTCCATGTACTCATAAACAAGAATCATCTCATTCCGCTCATCACAGTACCCAATAAGAGAAACCAGATGACGGTGGCGCAGCCGTGATAGCAACTCAATTTCAGTGCGGAACTCATTGAGGCCTTGTTGGGATTTCGGATTGCCCCTCTTGACGGCGACCTTGGTCTCATCTTTTAGCACTCCCTTGTAGACCTTCCCGAAACCTCCTACTCCAATTACCCAATTCTCATCAAAGTTGTTTGTTGCCTCTTGCAGAACAATAAAGGAAAACCGGTAACCAAGGCTCACATTTTGCCCAGATGTAGCAGCAGTGCCATTGGAAGTTCTACTCCCTGTACTCTGTGAAGTCAGTCCGTTGACTGAGAAAGGCATCCAAGTCTTTGAGTGGTGCTTCCTTGCGATTTTCCTTCTCCGACACACCATAAAAAATACACAAGCAACAATCACCACAGCAATTGCTCCAACGACCGAACCCAATATTACACCAAAGTTTTTCTTCGAGCCAGGTGGTGCAACAACAATGGCAGAACCATTGGAGTTCCTCATCTTCATAATCTCAAGCCCATTTAGAATGCCATCAGCCACAGCATCGGATAGTGTTGAAGGGCCAATACTAACATGCAGCTTACTGGATGCATCACTAGCCGCCAATACGAAATCGACATAATAAGGTGCAGCCAGACTTGTTGTCTTACTAGTGAGATCAAAATTACCAAGCACAAGCCAGTTACCGATATAAACATTAAAGTAGAGATCTACAAGTGCCTTGCTAACTATATCGCAGAAATGAAGCCGGATAAAGTAGCTAGAATCTGCGTCTACGTTGAACTGCCAAGTTACGTTAACAAGTGCAGTAGAAGTATTTGATGCCACCAACCTGGTCGCTGTGCTATAGACGATATTGGGGGCAGTCTCTTGAGTGGCTAGTCCTGGCTGATAATTAAGTGATCCAGAGAAGGAAACAGATTCAGCAACACTCTTGTTAACTATAAAGCTGCTATCGTTAACCCAGGTTCTCCACAGAGTATCGCCATCCGGAGTAACCCTTGGGCCACCCATGTTGATCCTGTAAACTGTCTCCAATGCCTGCCCTAGCAAACCTTGGTATTCCCCGGAAGGATTAATGGTGCTGGCTGAACCATTAAGTAGGTCAGCAGGAGCCGAAACAACTTCTATAGCATTTATGAAGGCAAAGGATAAGTTTCCCACTGGTATGAAGGACAGGTAGAGGGTGTCCTCATTCATGTTGACCAAATATTCCTTCAACTCAGGAGAAGAATTCCCCTGTGGCTGGAAATTCTGGAGGAGAACAACATCCTGGGTTGAGACTGTGAACTTTGAAGTCACAAGGTTGTAGCTTTTGTACACAAATGGGAAGAAATGGAGGCGGATGAAGTGCCAGCCATGCTTCTGGATCGAGAATGAGTATGAGGAGGGCTGGGTAAAGATCCGTGCAGTTCGGTAGAGAGCCGATACCGAGCTCGATGAGGTGCTGGCTAAGATGCTATTTGGGGCTGTGAGGGTAGAAGAAGCGGACGCATCGGCGACAAAAGTTCTGTTGTCGATGGTCGTGCTATTTGAAGACCCACAGTCAATCAGGTAGTTGTCTGCAGGGGTGAACGAACCACAGACACACTGAAGAGTTATGGTCGCAAGGATACAGAAGCCCAATCCAAGTTTCCCAATGCCCATCATGTCACGAGCCACAGATTCTCGAAGAATTTTTGAAGCACTACGCTAAACCAAGAGACAAAGATGCAAGAGGAATCAAGCTACGATTTTGAAGGATCGAGAGCACGGAAAGCCCTCTGATAACAAAATCGTGATAACCCAAAACAAGATAAATAGAGTGCGATTTCCGAACTTGGAACCAGGAAACCCTAATTCTCCCTCATAAATTCCGAGTCAGAAAAAGCCCCCCCACACATCTCCCCCACACCCCAAAAAAGACCAAAATCACCATGAGATGAACCCTGCTCTGGAAAAAAAAATCCGATCTTGGAATGCTCTCTACGAGAATAAGAAAAGAAAAAGACCAACCAGTCAAGAACCTAAACAGGAAATTTCTAGCTTTCGCAGCCAAAAAAGCAAGTGGATATACCAAGCAACCAACTTTCCTTTACCAACTCAAAACAGACAATCAACTGCAACTATTGAAACCCAGCAGCATCACGGGAAGGATTCAAACGGAGAGAAAGAGGGGAGAAGATGGCACCTTTGCGCCTCCGTCCCAAGCGTTTTACCACGGAGGCAGCAAGGGATCAAAGGCCAGCGAAGGATCGATTCCCCTCCTCCACATCCAATCCAGTCCTCCCCAAGCTCCGACAGAAGCCAGCGCGCTTTGATCGACTCGACGGGTCCTCAACTATGGCTTCCAGAGATTAGGAGGGCGAAAGAGCAAAATAATGGAGAAGAGAGAGAGAGAGCAGAGTCAATGAACTGCAACCGCTACAAATGGTGAAGTTAAAGGAAAAAAAATAAAGAAGAAACTGGGGAAAAGGACAGCTAAATTAAGGATGGGCAGCGCCAGCCCATGTCTTAAAAAGAACACCACCGGCGCCAAGATTTAGGAATAGAATATAAGAACGAAAATATTAACTAAGATTCGTCTCTTGGGCTAAATATCGTAGGTGGTTTGGCATTCAGGAGAGACATCACATCAGTCTGTGGCTTTCCATCGCTTCATCTTGGCCGTCCGTCAGATACATGTACCTTTGAGTAAATTATAATTTTTTATAAAAAAATAGATAATTTATACTCGTACATAATAGTCTGAAAAATATATATTATTTTTTTAAATTTATTTTTATCTAATATTTTAGCTGATAATTTAGCAGAACATTAGTCGAATTATTAGATAAAATAATATATATTTTTTTATTTTTAATAGTTAAAACATTTCATGGATATTAACAATGAATAAAATTTAACATTGATATACTATTAATATTAAGTTTGGATCATCTTAATTTGTGCTCCGAACCGAAGAAGTCGGATTTGCATCCCATATTATTCAAGTTTTGTTGATTGGTTGATGATCTAGTAGGATTGTAAATAATATTTATCTTAACTTGTCCAATTACCAATCACTCCACAATACTTTGATTGAAGATTTGAGATTAGATCTCTTCACTTTAATCATTAAATGAAGTGTCTACAAATAAAAAAAAAAAAAGAAAACTGAAGAGGACCCAGACTCATTGATAGTAGGTTGATCAATATATTAAAAATCAACTATTTTCTTGTGGATCCAGGTGGTGCTTAGCCTTTTATTAATTATATAAGTAGATGCATGAACTCCGTAGCGTAGAGGTTCTGTAACCTCCCACGATATACGTGCAGCTACGGAAGGTATGATTTTTTCTTTTCCTCCTCCTCCTCCTCCTTTTTCTTCAAAAAAAAAAATCATCAAAAAAGGTTTTTTTTTTTGCAATTAGTGTGTCTTACATTAGACTTTGTTTTAGGAAGGGTTTGCAAAACTTGTGTTAAGAAAGAATATTCTAATATTAAACGCACAATTTTGCGATCTACCTTCCATGGATATATTTTTTTCATACGGTAGAAGTCCTCTGCTCTATCACGTTATCGTCCCTTGAGAATATTGGCGAAGAAGGAAGCACTAGAGGTGCCGAATTTGTCATCCGAGACCATACTGCCACACTAGTAACGATTGGGGGTCGGCAAATCTTTGATATATCCGTAGTATGTGCTGAGCTTTGAGCTGCTTGGGAAGGAATTACCTGTGTGAGACATATGGTGGGGGCGAATCGCGTTTTTCTTGAGGGAGACTTGGTTACAGTCATCGATTGGATCCGAAGTCAGAAACGGGGAGCTAGCTCTAATCCGCTTCTTTACAATATTCTCATGCTTTTAGACGAGGATGCTCTCTTGAGGACATCACATATCTACAAAGAAGCGAACAATGCTGCTAATTAGGTAGCCTCCTACGCGGCCTATCACTCTAGGGGCTTCATTTGGGTGGATCACGTGTCGGTTCCTATTCTACCATATGATCTTCTTTTTTTGATTCTGTTGGCTGCATTCACATCCATCAGATGTAAGTCGCTGTTGTACCTAAAAAAAAAACCATGGATATATTTTTGATTTTTCAATCAAGTTTTGGGATATAAATTTAGCCGTAATGCGAATCACCGCTCTCACATCATTAGAAGAGTAAATTATGTGGAAAAGGTTGAAAGGAGCTACCTATTTCAAGGAAAAAACAAATCAATAACCCGAGAAAAAGTGAAGGAACGTGGAACACGACCCTCTTCCCCCTGCAAATAAATAATTGGTAGCAAGTGCCCATTGTTTGAAACGTAATTACTTCAGTCCTATAACCATAAAAAGGTGTGAACCGGACACCAACACCATATATTTTAACTTAAGATCATGCATGATTGGATTATGACAGTACCTATAAACCTGATTACTTACACCAAGTGCCTATTGTTTAAAACATGATTACCTCATATGTGCACTGAACCCCAAACCCAGTGGACTTGTTAGGTATGTTGGAAAAAAAAAATCTCAACAAAATATTTTTTTTAAAAATCTGATTTCTGAAAATATAAATATGATATCAAAAAAAATAGTTTTAATATTTTAGTTGACTATGAAAAGGTGGTATATTTTAAAACAGCTTATATTTGGTTGAACATTTATTTTTTTAATATATATATATATAATATCTATTATATTCTTAATAAAGAGTAGTTTTCGAAAAAAAAATCAATTTTCCATCGGTGAAAAACAGCTTTTCTATGTTTCTTATAGCTTTTTTCATAATATATGAAAATCTTATACCTACGAAAATACCACTTTCTTGTCTTCTTCCGTTAAAAACTCCAACTAAACAAAAGCGCTTTCTTTATTTTCTCTTTGACCACACTCTCTCCTTCTATTCCTGTATCCCATATATTTTAGCATAATATCATGCAAGTAGCATAAACTGGCACTAGGTTGCCTGCAACATAGAGAAGAGAATGTGAAAGGTTTGGTTATGAAGTATGGCATGAGACAAAGGCCAGCTAGACCTAACAGTTGTGTTGTGTTCTACAGTTGGCTAAACATGATAATGGCATGGAAGAAAGCAACACCGAACCTAACGCGGTTGCGTATCCTTGATGTCTACTTCTCACCCAACTCTTGCTTAAATGAAACTTGACCAGAGATTCTTTGAAGATATAGAGGAAAAAAGCCAAAAAAAAGAAAAGAAAAGAAAAGAAAACTTATCTATAAGAGCCAAGAGAGAGAGAGAGAGAGAGACTCGTATAAGACTACACAGTAGCCGGCTTAAATGGTGGGGAAATTGCTGGTGGCTCTCGGCGTATAGAGAAAAGAATCAAAGAAGCGCTGCATGGGGTGGTGGTGGGCAGGGCACCAATGTGACTGCTGCTCTAGAAAGTCAAGGATCAGAGGGTGGGGAATCCCAGAAGAACATGACCGGTTTGGCTAAAAAAATTTATATATATATATAAATAAATTTATTTCATTCTATCAAATTAAATTTTTAGAATAAGTGATGATTTTAACTTAGTATTAGAGCAGAGATACTGAGTTCGAATCCTACCTTCGCATTCTTTAACCAGCATAAGAAGTTAGTTGTCCCATGGGTTGTGATATGGATGAACTTCTTGCTCGATTCCAATAAAGATGTTTTGTCACAGCTAAGGGTTCAATAAATGGGATTGCATCAGGTCTTGGGCTTGGGTTGTTATTTTGCTTGGTCCCACTCAATAGGTAAGCAGCTCAGGCCTGGCTGGGACTGATTCTAAAGTTCAAAGGGTGAAACCGAACTGCGTTGATATATAGCAAAAACTTTTGGGTTAGAAGACCCCTATTTCTTGCAGCCCAGCATTGATCCAGATCCTTGCTACTACTTCACCTGCAAATTAATTGTCATGCGCCTTTCTTTTCGTATTAATAATGGTTGTCAACAATAATACATGAAAAACTAAAACGTGAACCGCGAACCTACATGCGTTTTCAGTTCCAACCATGTACCTGATGGCGATGCTTAACTGTTTAGCTTATTTAATTTGATTTAACTCATTATAAATTGGATTAGGTTATATATTTAATAAAATGGACGGGTTTAGGTCTGAATTTTTGACCTATTTAATAAATAGATTAAACTTGAGTTGATGGATTTTTGCTACCCACTATCTTTTCTCCAGTTAGTTTGGCCAGCGTCTTGACCCATTCCTTACCTCCATAGCCATTTGTGGGTCATCGTCTTCCCACAAAATTGATTTGATTTTATTCATGGTAGCAACAAGCTGCTTCAAGCTCGCTACATAGGCATATTACATTGACCTTTTCTCATTTCCATTCTCTTCTACGCGCCGATAGTTATTTATAATTTTTTTGTTTTCTTCGATCATCATAGTCGGTGCTTGACTAATTAATTCATGTAAATGATGAAAATGATCTTCATAGCAAATACTAAGGATAAAAGGGGGCTCAATGTCCTCAAGTTGTTCTAGAGCAAGACAACAGGTTTGCACTCTTGTAACCTACTCCATGGCCATTTGTGGGTCATCGTCTTCCCACAAAATTAATTTGATTTTATTAATGGTAGCGACGAGCTGCTTCAAGCCGGCTATATGGGTGTGTTGCATTGACCTTTTCTCATTTCCATGCGTTTATACGCGTCGATATTGACTTATAATTTTTTGTTTTCTTCAATTATCATAGTCGGTGCTTGACTAATTAATTCATGTAAATGATGAAAATGATCTTCATAGCAAACACTAGGGATAAAAGGAGGCTCAACGTCCTCCACTTTCAAGTTGTTCTAGAATGAGACGACAAGTTCGCACTCTTGTAGCCTACTCCATGGCCATTTGTGGGTCATCACCTTCCCACAAAATTAATTTGATTTTATCCATAGCAGCGACGAGCTGTTTCAAGCCGGCTACATAGGCACGTTATATTGACCTTTTCTCATTTCCATACTTTTCTACGTGTCGATAGTGATTTATAATTTTTTTGTTTTCTTCGATCATCATAGTCGGTGCTCGACTAATTAATTTATGTAAACGATGAAAAAGATCTTCATAGCAAACATTAGGATACACCTCTCAAGTTTTAAATGCGAAGTATCTTAAGAGCACATGGTGACCACTGACCTATTGTTAATCAGTTTCGGCTACATCTATCTTCCCTTGATTTTATGTTGAAATGGTGATGAGTAGATTATATCCACTTGAGCTCAGGTTAGTTAGACCATCATTGGAATTGGATTTATTGGTCATCAAAAAGAGTGTGAGCCCTCTATAACAAATCTCACATTTGGTTCTATTGCACAGCCTGCACATCCTGAGGTGGAAGCATGGTGGATCAAATAATACAATAAATGTTGTACCTATCTTAGGAACTTTGTTAATTGGATTTAAAAAAGTTAGGAACATTAGCAACTCGAGAAAATTAAAAATGAGAAAATTTAAATTATATCTTGGATTATTAGACAATTAGGGTGGTTTACGGGAAAAAAAATTAAAATGAGAGGCCTGTAACTATGTGAGTCACCTGCCTGCTTGCTTTCCTGTATTCATCTGAGAACCTTGTTATGTTTTTGAAATCCAATAGCTTTAATCTTGATCACAACCCTTTGTTTATGCAAGTAGAATATCGGAAGCTCAGCTCGAGAACATGATAATAATTGCTGTGTGCATGCATGTGCTTTAATAGTCGTGAGATTGTGAGTTACAACGTAATATTACTGCATGGGGAACTTTGTGGGAAGGAAGTTAACCTCCGATTCCATGAGTTCGATACTGGGCCTGAGCATGGGCCTCGCCGCCTGGGTCATTCTATTATAGAGCTTCAAGAGGCATCACTCGAGTTAAGCCCATGGGCTTGCCTGCACCACCCTAGTTGCCATAATAAATCCCAGCCATGATGAAATACTTCACCTGTCTAGGTGACGAAAGCAAGTACCAATTCTTGTTCTGGTTTCTGAAAGAACGAAGAGTGCCCATCTCTGCTCAGATACTGCAAGCCCATTATGGGTGACTGGTTTGTTTTGGCCTGATTTGATGTAAGCTTCATCAGTTTTCCAATCTATCCCCTTGCTATCTTTGTAGCTGTTCTCTGCTCCACACCCAATGTTCACCCAGCCATCTGTGGCTAAAAGCATTATATAATTAATGTGAGGAGGGGCTTATATAGAAGTGGAGGCTAGGCTTATCCTAGCCTTCAATGGAATTCGTGGTGGAGGAGGACTCTTCTTCCTTCACCGAGTTCTACCAGAGCTCTGTTCTATTTTTGATTTAAAATAAGCCTTTGGGTTGCACAGGGCCGCGCCAACAGGCCGGCCCAGTAAGGCTGGGCTACGTATATTTTCTTTGAGTTTAGTCTTTCACTAGTATGGCATTTATATTAGTTCTGATATGATGTAATCTTCTAGCTTCAGTTTGAGATGGAGTGGGGTTACCATCTTCAGAATTTCAATCACTCGAATGGCTATTAGAAGGTTTCGACAAAAGTTGCGCAGCAAACTAAAAACAACATGGTGGACAAGGATCATGTGCCAACTCAAATATTCTGTATTAGCTTTTTTTTTTTTATGCTGAAATGAAAGTATCATACACAACGTGTACGGATACAGCCAAGAAAGTCAAAAAGTAGTATATCACGGAGAGCACTGAGCACCTCCGCCTCTCCCACCCATAGGTGATCTCTTGGTTGGCGACAAAGGAAGCCACCCAGTCCGCAGCCCCATTCGCCTCCTTGAACATATGTTTCGCCTGGATAACCATCCCATCACACAACATGGCCGGATGTCTCTCAACAGTGGGTGATGATCACCGACCCTACCTGATGCTTGCAGAATATTAGGGTTTTTGCTTTTAAGAAAGACTATTGATGCTTGGTATTAGTTGTATTGCGGCTGTAGCAGCAGCGGAAGAAGGTTGGTGGACATCTCAATGTCCTGAAAATTATATAAAAACTGCTTGCATTTTAAACTACAAGAAGCTTTGGCTGCAGAAACAACGAGGATTGGTAGAGGAATGGAGGCATGGTGCATGCTGGATTGCAGCCCCGGATAGTGGAATATAAGTTTCTCCCGCGTGCCATGGATCCTGCTCTTGGGCGAACGCAAGCCAGCATTCGGTGCACTGGTTTGCTCTGTAATCCGGCAGATCAACTCTATGCAAGTGCTTAGAAGATTGCAATCTAAAACTGCCATTAATGTAGGAGGCAAGTTGATTCTTTGGCAGGGTTTTGGTCAGCGTCCATAGAGTGATTCATTTATCAGGGTTAGCAGTTGCTGGTGTTTGATTTTTAAGCCCCATGATTACACTAAAAAAGAGATCGATGTGGTGCTGCAAGCTTGGAAGTCTGAAAAGATTATTATACTACACTTTTGCAAGCATAAAAGTGCTAGAAATGTGGTGACGATGCTACTAGGAAGCAACACTGCATTCATATGCCTCGGCATTGCATTGATGTGTATAAATTAGCAACAAACTTCTCTGTCGTATATATAATATAGTTTTAGATAGTATTACTTTTTCCCATGGTTATTCTTTTTATAATGACATAATAAGGACTTTTGGCCTTTGTCTATGACGGCCTCATGACTAGCTGATAATTGCAAATTTGGTGCTCATTAGTTTTCTAGCGGATCCCTCAGGTGAATGAAGTGTTGATACATAGAGCTACGCAGTTATGAGATGCAACTAAAAATAGATTATTTAGAAAGGAAAAATTTGGTGGCATTGTGTCCCTCAACCTATCTAGGAACCTGGGGTACATATTGACATGTTGTTACATCTGAGCAAGTAGGAGGATGCAGGATATGACATCAATGCTTTTATTTAGAAGCGCAAATGGGTCGGATTGAGTCATGAGTGATTCCGTCTTGTTCAGATTCTAATTTTAAACCTAGACACAACCTAATAGAAGATCGGATCGGGTCGGATCAGGTATACCGCTATAATTTTTGATCCAACGGGTCATTTCATTTGGATCGGGCTCATGTATAAAATTTTTTGGACCTTCTAATTTGTCAGATAAGAAAGAGCTTAGGCCTGGGCCCACAAGGCCCATTATCCATTGTGGCTTCCTATCAGGGTGGTGGGCCGGTGCGCGGGAGGGGAGCATCATCATCACATGATAATCGATCCAGGATTGAATAGGCGATTATGTTAACCCGCGGAGCAGCGTAAGCGGGCCGCAAGAGCCTGGCCTGGACTGCCGGTGCAATGTCCTTCTCTCCAGCGGCACCCACTGGTTATATCTAGACTCCCGGATTCCACGGCGGGTCTCCCTCCCTCACCGCCATGCGGGCCCGCTGACTCCTTCTCCCTCGTCTCCCCCAATCCCCCCACCCCCACGCAATCCCTTCTCTTCTATTCCCCTCTCTCGGTCTCTTTTCCTCACCTTTCCCTGCTCTCCTCCTCTTCTTCGTCTTTATCTGAACCCTAGGTTACGGATTCTGCTCGTCAATGTCGTGGCTGAGATCGGCTGTCAACAAAGCCGTCGAGGTCGGCGGAAAGAACAACCTCACCCGCACCGTCAAGAACTATGCCGACACCGTCGTCCACCACGCCGGCCAGGCTGTCGTCGGCGGCGCCAAGATTATCCAAGACCGCATGGTAATCTCCTTTCCAACTCCTTCTTCTCCTATTTTATTCCCGAGTGGACCAAGAATTCAATGATTCTTGATTCTGACGATGGAAAAAAAAGGGGAATTTGATGGTTCTTGAAACGATGAATTGCGTGAGCGCCGAAGAACTGGCAATCAGGGTGCACAAAGGGGAAAAAACAAACGATCCTGTTAAATCTTCTTTATTCTTTCTGTCTTAGCCACGGTTCTGGCTTGTGGTTTAATCTTTGTTCTTGGATGGACTTTTCCTGTCCTTTTGCAACAAATCTCCACTTTGGTTTAGAAAATTTGGGTCTTGTAAGTAATCAAGATAGAAGGAATATTCTTGATATAAAGGAATGTTAGGACTTAAGAGGCTAAGAGTGACAAGAAGATGGTGCCAGGAGCCGGAGTTAGATTCGAGACTTCAGAGCAGTTGTGGGGCCTAGATGAATTATTCTGTTCTTTAAGGCTTAAGTTTTGCTTCAAAAAACCTTGTTTTATGATTGCTGAGTGGGCTTTGACGGGTAGCCTGCATGCATAGATTAGATCACATGCTTTACCAGAAAATAAGCTTTGGAAATATACCAATAATCTTTGGAAGTTTGGTCCTACTAGAGAGTTCTTGGATGCACTTTCTTGTTGCTGCTTAGAGCCATAGTTTTCTTCCACTTCTTGTAAGTTTTTTCCCCCTCACTTGGCAGGAGTTTTAGATTTCAGAATCTATGTAAACATACCAAATAACCTGTGAAAATCGGTCAGCCTTTTCATTAGTTTAAGCTAGGCTCCAAGTGTATTGTTTATGCTTTATTAGCAGAAGTCTATGTCAAGCTTTCAAATGCCAGAATCTGTCACTTAACTCCATCTTTAAACAAACATATAAAAAAGGCACGTATGCAATGGCAAGCATGCTGCTTTGACATCCTAAGTTTCATGTCCATTTGCCTTAAAAAGTGTTAATAAAGTGTTCAGTGCCGTGTCTTCTGTACCAGAGTTCTGTACTGGAATTATATGAAAGACAATCATTTCTCCCAAGCCATTCACAAGAATAGGCAAATATAGGGAAGATATCAAAATGTCAATTTCATATTACACTCTTATTATGTTTTAGATTTTCAGAACCCATGTGTATTGGCTCATGTAACTTTCATATTTTTTTAAGGGAATGCGGAATTACAAAAGCTTCAAGCATACTGTGAAAAGATTGGAAGAAGTTGCGGTAACTTGCAGAGGAGAAGAGAGAGTCCAGCTATTAAGGAGATGGTTGGTCGCACTCAAAGAAATTGAGAGATTATCTGGAGGTTCAGTGGATGATAAGACTCCTGAGCAGCCTACATCATCCGACGAGCCCAATTTGTCTCCTAGAAATGCTTCTTCGGTGAGTATATCAATTGCTTTTTGGTTGGCATTTCATGTTCTGATTTTCTATCATGTCAAATAAATAAGGTAACCTCTTGTTTTATTGGTTTGACTGTTCTTAAAGAAGGTTTGCTTGCTAGACTTTATATCTGTTGATTTTTAACTTACTTGCTCGCTGTCAAAAAAGCAAGAAATTTTCTGTGAATGCATCACTATTTCTGGTAAGACCGAACCTGATGATGAAAATTTATGACTGTAGTTAGCTGTATAGTTAAATTTTCTAATTTGCACTAGATGAATGTCAAACTAGATATTCCGTTTGTCTCAGTTGTTAGAATGACTAATAATGTTTGTGGTAAAACAAGTAGTCTTTTATATATCTGTAAAATGTCACTATATGGTGTAATAGATGCAATATGTTGAGAGTGCTTATAATGTTAAAGAAAGTTCAAAGAACATATCCAAACATGCTCACCATATGATTTCCCTAGGATGTATTCATGAAAACATTGGTCTAAATTTCCTTAGACCAGGTAACTTGTGTGGATCACCCACAAAAATAAAACCAATGAAATATGGTAAATATATTGGAAAAAAAGGAAAAAGGCAAACTAAAAAGGATTTCCTTTGTGTTTTCATATGTATCACTCATATTTTTCATTTGTTATTTTCAGTTTTGATGTGATCATTTTCCACGATATTGTATTCATATTTCTTCAAATTGCAATGATGCTATTGACAATCTAGAATTCAAGACAAACTGACCTTTCTTGAAGGGAAAACATGACTGCCTAAATCTTGGTAGTGGCAAGTGAATCTACAGAGCCTGACATTCAATGTATCTTGTTTGTGATGCACAGCAATGTCATGCCATGCAATTTAGCTGATAAATAGTGGTAAGTTATAATTTGTTGAAAGACTGAAGAATTAATTAATGAGAAAATTAAAAGAAAATAAGGGAAGTAGTTGAATTCAATTTAATATTTCTCTACCTTTTTTTAGCCTTCTAATAACAAGGGCACAACCCTCTCTTTCCAGAAGTTGTCTTGGTGGGAAATCAAAACTATCCCATATCATGACAATGTGAAGGTGTGAGAGATATAAAAAGTTTCAAGTTTTGATTGGCCATAGGTTGATCCATAAGCCAATGTTATCAATATGGGAGCAGGATTTAGGTTAGATTCAACTAGCATATCGTTATTTATAATTGTTGTTAGCTTGGCCATTAGAATGCTAGGTGTAGGATGGGCAAGTTTGAACATGTATTCAATGTGATAAGATGAGGTGAGATGATGTAGTTGGATTCACTCTCTTAACGTGCTTGGTGAAGAATGTGATTGCTGACTAATATGGTAAATTTTCTTTGCATGCTGTGGATAGTTGAAATCACCATTTTTTGAAAATTTTGATGGAAGAATATCTTTTGGTGCAGTTGGATTCAATCTTAAATGATGGGGCAAATCTTAATTTTGATGTTGACTTTGTGGGGCCCTTGCAATCATGGAATGGTGCTTGCAAATGCCAGTTAGGATGTTTGGCTAGTATTTTCTAGCTGTTAGGAGGAAAGCTATATGAAACAAAGGCCCGTGTCTCAAATGAGGGGCATTGCTTTTTAGTCATGATTCAATACTGCATCTTAACCTCATTGCTGAGGGTTATTTCAAGAACATCATCCATTTGGGTGTTGGGAAGTAATGCATATTGGAGGTTCCTACTCTTAGGGGCATTTGGTATGGGGTGATCATCCCAAGATTAAGGATGATGTGGGTGAAGGTGATGAGATCACCATGTTTCATTGCACCACAAAGATCCTACATAGCAGTGATCTCAAATCACCCCCACTTTTAAAATCACCGCTCAACTAGTGATGGGATACCCATCCTTGAGGTCGGAAATCCAAGATCACCCCAGAGCAGTGATTTTGGGCTGAAATTTGAGGACAAAAATACTCCTTGATCTAATAAAAAAATTGGTATATAAATATACTATTAATATATTATATCAATATTATATATCATATGATATGATATTAATATTATATATTATATTCATGATATATATATTTATTATTGTCATATTATTATTCAATGTTAATTTTAAATTATAGTATAAATATATTATTGTAATTTACATTTATATAATAAAATTATTTAATATATTACTTCTATTTGCCTTCTTTTCTAACCACAATAAATATTAATATTAAAAAATAATATATTATAAGTACAAATAAAAATATTAATTCTATAATAATTATTAATATATCTTTATAGGATTAATAATTTATAGGAGTAATAAATATATTTTATGGAATATATTAATATTTTATTATAATATATTTGATATGATTAATAAATATATTTTTGTGGAATATATCAGGGATAGTATTGGTATTATATGGTTAGTAATCTTATATTCCCATGGAATGCCAAATATGTTACTTAAAATTTTTATTTACTGGAACATAGCATACCAAACGTGGTGATCTTAGATTATTGGGATGAGATTGCCCTAGGACAAAGATCACCAGTGATCTAAAATCACCTTGGAGATCTCATTTGGGTCACCAAACGCCACCTTAGGGCTTGTTTGGCATATCATTTTGTTTTTTTCATTTTTGTTTCTTTGGAAATTACTGAAATATCACATGGAGATTGATTTTGAAGGCAGCATTTGGCAAAACTTCCCTCTTTTTTGTTTTCACTTTTTTTTGGGGGGGTGGGTGGGTGGGAGGGGGAGCCATTAGCCTTTTCCTCCAAAAGCACTCGAGATTTTACAAACAATTTGAACAAACAAAAAAGGCTTCATCATACATGTTGCTTAGTCTAATTCACTTTTCTTCTTGGTTTTTAAGAACAAAAAGATAAAACAAGAGCAATACCATATGGGCCCCTTGTAATTATATTTAGATATTGCATTTAGGCTGGATGATTTAACTGACATGATGCTAACATATGACAAATACTTGGCTGAAAAATGTAATGAAGTTGGATTATTTGTATGCAAGAACATCTTTTTTCCTTCTGCATCATGGTATGTGTTTGACCTCATGCAGAAAGGTTAACTTCTGTGCCTGCGTCCTTAACTGGTAACTATGCATGCACAGTTGATATTGGATAAAATTAGTAGCAATAATTATTATGTACTGCATCTTATTCTTGTTCAACAATTACACAATGCATAAGTGAATAACTAGAAAACTCTCCTTTGAGCTTTATTTCAAACTGCATCATTTTTATTTTTTGTTAAACTTTCTAAAAAATTGTTTCCTACATGTGCATACATTTCTGGTGTTTCATCTTGGATCTGAAGAAAACAGTGGTATTTGACACTTTGCTGGTTGGAGCTGTGAATTCAGCAAAGCTCATTTTCTTCTCTTAAGTTTCAATACTTTCACCAGAAGTTTTCGACATTGATTTGACCTTGGCTATTTCAATATTTAGACACTAATTGGAACATATTTATCTGGAATGCAATTTTCATCTTTTCATTATTAATGTATATAATTTGTTATTTTCATTTTCCTCCTCCCTTATTTTTTTTGGAGTTTACAATATCCTCCTGTTCCCTTTCTTCATGTATTTTGCAATTCGTGCCTTGTGCATGTAATGTGTTATTGTCCAGCTTGACACACAAACTTGATGTGATCTGTAAGATCCTTTTGTCAATGATGCATTCACTTCCCTAATTCTCTTGTTTCTTAATGTGGATAATTTATATCTGTTGAAAAAAATGTCTAGAGTTATGCATTATATCAATAACGTACTGTAAGTTTATATGTAGAAATAATATAGTGAAGCATGAATACAACCTTCATAAACTATGTGTCTTCTTTTCTGTCTCCTCTCCTAATATTGATAGATTAAATTAACATTTTTTATTAGATTTGATCTAATATGAAAAGTTTACTGAATGTTGAATGAAAGTTGTTGCTCTTAGCATTTGTTGGTTTAGGATAACTATTTTGATGTTTCAAAGTTGCTTGCTTGTTGCTTTGTTTTGTTATGAACAGATTTTGTTTTTTGATTCTGATATGTGGGGCGAGCCCATGAATTTCCGTGACGTGTTTCTTCATAGTCAAGCTCTTGAAGGCATCACATTGTCCATGGTGAGTTTTTCCACATTTTCTTTTTTATGTTGAGTTTAATTCTTAGTCGAATGTAAAAAATAGGTTTATGGGATGCATATTTTTTCTGTCTCCAAAATCAATTAAAAGGGATGTTTCAGATAGCTATGTACGCTTATGAGAAAACTCATAGATTGGCTGTATATCTGTTAGTTGTTTGTAGTATGGACTTTTGGGTGCATCATTTTACTTCTTATCTTATGACCACTGTACGTTATCTTTCAAGTTAGACAACATATGCGATCTTTTAAATTACTTTCTTCATGAGTGGGACAAAAGATATGATCTTTAGAATTCAACATTTGTATTGATATGGTGGAATTGGAGTTTACTTGACATTTTTTTTGTAGTTGTTCTTTCCTATCAATCTAGCTGACAAATGGATGCATGAAAACTGGAGCTCAATCTGGGCAACGCATGGGCATTCAAAATTACTTGCGGACCTTCTGTTAAAATGAGTGGCAGAACATCACCAAGTCGGTTGGCTAGAAGAAAGTGGTTCCTGTCAACCAATCTGTCATAGCTGGATTTTTCTCCGTCAAGAGAGTTGAAATCTACCGTAAAGTCCTTATCATTTTTGTGTGTGATGAGAGAGGTATTGCCATAGCTTAAGGTGTTCTGCTGTGCTCAGGATGGTCGGGTGCATGCTTTAGTTCCCATCAACTATTTCAATGTTGTAATCCTACATAAAAGAAAGGGTTCTCTAGAGATCAGGATTAAAGATGAGAGGAGGAAAGGCAGTTGGGCACAAGTGGCAAGATTGGGTACATTTGTTGTGAGTGTAGGATTTTCTAGATTTTCATAGTCCCCAACTAAAAAAACAGAATCGATCCAATTTAATCTTCTAAACTGATTAAATTTGGACTTATAATTCTTCTGTCTCTGATGAAGTAGCCTGAGACCGAGTATTAAGATTTTTTTTTTTAAAAAAAAACACTAGGAAACTTTAAGATGATAATTTGGGAATTCTCCTTATTAAATTCTAGTCTGGTCAATGCGGACAGGACACCTGCAGTAGCAATTGCACCTGGAGGTTTAGGGTTATTTGGAGATTCAGTAATTAAAATAGTAGATGGTTTTTCGAGTTGAGCATGGTAAAATGGACAAGTCCTGATAAGTCTTGCTTTATCTTTGTCAGATCCATTTCTTGCACTCATTTTTTCTTCAATCATCTATTTATCACATAATTGAGCTACTTGCATCATTTACTTTATAACCTAAAGCTGTCTTGTTGGCCATGGCATTTTCAAACTTCAAATGCTCCGTTTACCTTGATCATATGGACTAAGTCATGCTAGTGGCTTATCATAATCAATTGTCTGCTTAGTGGAAATAATGTTTTTCAGTATATTCTGAAGCGACGACCTTTAGTTGCTCTGATCTAAGTTTCACATTTTTTCTGATTGCATTTTATGTTGGGGATTGTTCTTTCTGATCATGGAAGTTAACCGCAGGTTAACTCTCTTTTCTATGACTCAGATTCTGGAAGCTCCGAATGAGGAAGAAGTTTCTTTGCTCTTGGAAATTTTTGGGTGAGTCTACCTACTGTATTAGTTTTCTTAATATGCTATGATTAACATTATGCTTATACTCAGTGTTTGTCGTACCGCCTTAAATTGCCTGATTTGAGGTATACCATACCGTACCAGATTAGAATAAGTACTAAAACACTATTCGGGTTGGTACAAGCCTCATGCTGGCCTATACCGAGGCGAATTGAGGTGCGCACCAATCTGTACCGCCCAACTGTTGTAAAAAGTGAGAAAAATGGCTCGAGAGCTATCTTGGTTGGAGGGCATTCCATATTGTACTGATACATACTATACCGAATCAGTAATGTGCCGGTACCATACCTGGTATTGAGATTGCAGACCTTACTTATTATTTCTATTCTATATAAGTTAGATTAATATTTTTTGGCAACCGATATGGTCCGAATGTTGTGTTGGTTAACAATGTCATGATAATGGTGTGTCGATTTATGCACAAGTAGATTCGCTGACTACACATTGTTAAAATTATGCTGTTAGAATGAGAAATCTGTTTATTATTTATATTTTGAACATGATATAGAAAATGCAGATAAAAAGAACTTAATATAACAATTGATTCCTATATATAATATATATGTGGCACTTGGTGTTCAGGGTTTTGATTGCATACTGAGAAGTGAACACTTGGAATTGTGAATTTAAATAACCTCTGGTCCTCTTCAAGCTATCATGCACTATAGCCATCACTTATAATGTAATTCGAGAAGCCTATCTCTGAAGCTCCAATGTGCAAAGCTAAATTTATGACTTTGAATAGCAAGAATTAGGTGGAGTCATGCTTACAATTGATGTCACTTTGGCTGCACCACAAACACTCTTGAGATCTGGATTCGTAATA
Organism: Phoenix dactylifera; assembly: GCF_009389715.1. Taxonomy (NCBI): domain Eukaryota; kingdom Viridiplantae; phylum Streptophyta; class Magnoliopsida; order Arecales; family Arecaceae; genus Phoenix; species Phoenix dactylifera. Next base: position 2,132,743 of record NC_052394.1, on the reverse strand, counting down.
TAAAGTATTCATGGAACTTGACCCTTTCTTTTCCTGTCTTCTTTGTTTGAATGACCTTGTTTTAGTTGTTTTCTACTACTCTTAAAACTTTAGAAGCATTTTATATTCACATCTACTAAAATATTTCGCATCCCTGTTAGTTTTGTTTGAGACCAGTGGCCATAAATAAGGTTTTCTTTCTCCTCTCTTAAACTATGGTAACTTATTTCTTTCTAATATATGTATAAGTTATCTATCCCTTCCCCCTTCCCTTGAAAATATGGAAAGAAGAAAAACAAGCTGTTTTATACAGGGTCTAGGGAGTGTTAGATGTACGCAGCCTTACTGCTATATGTAGAGAGACCGTTTCCATGTTTTGAACCTATGAATCCATTCACGAGGCTGTTTTACAGTATAATAATTATTTTTACCGATTTATGATGTATGTAGTAGGAACTTTATCACTTGTCCTTCTATGCATTATTTCCTTTGGTAATGAACAAAATGACAATTCATAATATTTGTTGTCTCCTATGGTTCAGATTACTCTATTGTGCATTATGTATAGGTTAGAACTGGGTCAAGCTAGGTCTAGTTCTCATGCTGCCTAGGCCTGCACAGAAAAAAAATTGAGCTTTGGGCCATGTCAGGGATCGAAAAAGTTTTCTAGGCTCTAGCCTTAAGCTGACCTCGCCTGAAGCACATGAGCCCAACCCGGTGAGATCGACCTGGTTGAGATCTATCGGTTGAAAGGCTTGGCCCAGCCCAAATCCCAAGCACTAACGCCCTTTATCAAAGAAAAATGAAGTGGCCTCCATTGCCTACTCCTGCGTCTTCTGTCCTCTAGCCTCTTTCCCACTAGGTTCGTGCAAATGAGAGAGCGGGGAGGAGGGAGGCGAGAGGTTGAGAGAGAGAGAGAGAGAGAGCACAAGGAAGAGGGGAGAGAGATCGAGAGAGAGGCCAAGGGAAGAGAGAGATGGGGAGATTGATAGGGGTTAGGAGATGGGCTAGGTCAGGTTGGGCCCTATAGTTGGACTTCGGGCCTAGCTTGAACCAGGTCTATTTTTTATTTGGGCTTTGTACCCAAGCCCAAACTCGACCTGAACCTCTTAGGCTCAGGTCCAGAACTGGACCCGAAGCCTGCTAGGCTTGATAGACATTGAGTCAGGCCGAGTCATTTCCAATCCTAATTATGTATGGATCTTGGGAGGTAGTGTCTATTTGTTAGTTTTATTTTTTGTCTTTGCCATTCGGTGTTGTATCCTTTTCTCATTTTCTGAATGTGAAAATGACAGGACTAAAATTTTCTTTATGATATGTGCTCTATCTACGTTGTTTTAATTAGTTTATTCCATAATGTTTGTATCTTATTTTCGAATTTTCCTCACATCTTCAGATGAAGATTGATGCTAATATGTAGCCTCTGCTATTTCTGAAAATAATGTAGTTGTACCAGCATAGTCATTTTTTAATCATTTTATTACAGAAGTTAAGTGAAACTTAGAGGCTACCTTCTGAAGTTTATTACTTCACTGAGGTTTGGCGGGTGACTTAACCATTCTGTGGTTTGGAGGATCCCTAAATATTCCAACTGTTAGCCAAAAGTTGTCCAAAACTGCAGACACTGCATTTTCTTTTATGTCTGTTATGTTGGTTTGATGATTTTGTATCTAAGTTTTTTCGGTTGATTACTTGCAGACTCTGTTTTACAGGAGGGAAGGAAGTCCATAATGCAATTATGAGTAGTATACAGGATCTAGCAAAAGCATTCTCAAGTTACCAAGATGAAGTATTGGTATATCTCTTACCCAATTATTTCCTTTTTATCTTTCATGTATGTATATATGTGTTTATGTATGTACAAATGTATGTATACATGTAGTTATGTACGTATGTGGGTATGTATTTTCGTACATATGTAGGTACCTTGCGTACACATGTAGGTACATATGTATGTATGTACCTGTGTATGTATGTGTATACATATGTGCCTACGTACATATGTATGTAGGTGTGTGTGTGTGTGTATATATATGTATATATATATTTACCTATATACCTATGTACATGCATCTTGCGTACCTAATACCTACATACCTATGTATGTGTATACTACATACCTAATAAAAGCATTCTCAAGTTACCAAGATGAAGTATTGGTTTATCTCTTACCCAATTATTTCCTTTTTATCTTTCATGTATGTATATATGCGTGTATGTATGTACGAATGTATGTATGTAGTTATGTACGTATATGGGTATTTTTTACGTACGTATATAGGTACCATGTATGTACGTACATGTGTAGGTATATATGTATGGATGTACTTGTGTATGTATTTGTGTATGTATGTACCTATGTACATATGTATGTAGGCATATATATATACACACACACACACACACACACCTATACACGTGTATACTACAGACCTAATACCTATGTACGTAGGTACTATATCCCTAATACCTATGTATGTATGTACCTTGTATGCAACTATGTAGGTAGTACATATGTACGTACACACTTGGTACCTAGGTACATTTATGTACATTCCTAGGTACGTACATATGTATGCATGCATGTATGTATGTATAGATTTTGCGTCATTTAAAATCCTCTTCATGCATCAATTATCATATGAAACCATAGTTGCTAGTTTGTGGTACTAATACAAAAGTACCTTCTGCTGACATCTTGAAATAAATATAGTTAATATTTGTTCGAGAGGTTTTGCATCATTCCAAATCCTCTTACTTTGTCTTTTAGTGTCTGTACCATTATGAGTTACAGCTAAACCATGATCCTTTGTCTTTTAGTGTCTGTACAAGCAAGTATGATTGTCAAATAGCTGCCTAGTCTCACGTGAGAACTTGACTTGTTTTGCAGTGATGGTTTTACGTTTAGTCCTTCATTTAATGCTATTGGTTTTAGTGACCTTTAGTTATGATGTCTTCATCTTCACAGGGATGATTTGACAAATATTGATTTTCTTTTGTGTTTGCTTCTAGAGATATTGTACAAGATGATACATTGCTTTAAAGTGGACAATTTTGTAAGCATCTCCATAGTGGTATAAATGTATGTTTCTTGTGATGTGATTATTGTTTCAGGTAAAACGAGAAGAGTTGCTTCAGTTTGCTCAAGGTGCTATTTCAGGACTTAAAGTAAATGCTGAGCAATCAAGGTCCTCAAATAAACTTTGTTTTATGGTTCCTTTATGTTTTTTCTCTGAGCAAAAGCAGGTGGCCATCCACTTGTTTCATTTCTGTGGTGTGAAGGAAGCAAAAATCCAAGATCCGTAAGAACAGGATCTATGGTTAGACGCCTGGTGCTTTAGTCTGATAATGCCCTAGTTTGTACTTTTGTCCAGAATTGCAGTCATTGGTTGTTACCTTAACTTGTAGAGGCTGTATTTCATCTTTTTATCTTTCTTTCCAGTTTTCTGTACATTTGCTGAAGAAAATCACTATGAGGTTGATGTTCGGAAATCCGACTAACAGAGTTGATATATATATATATATATATATATATATATATATATATATATATATATATATATATATATGTTGTTATTTACATGCTATTCTTTGAGTTTGTGATGTCGCATTATTATACATTTGGATATTGTTCATTGTTAAGCATGACTACTCAGTAGTGAAAATTATTGGAGAATGTGTTGATCTTTTAGATTTTGATATAGTTATACCTTTTGAGGTGATCTTGTGACATAAGCAAAGTATGATTTAATCATGGATAATGTATAGCTGGAAAGGTATTGATAATCCATACTATTTTGAAGATTTTGTATTGATTATATGATTTTTCTCACTAGTTTTTGTCTGTTATATTTTCTTCAAATTTCCTCGCCAGTATATCAAACTAGATGCAAAATAGTTGCTTTTCATAATATGGGAATATATCAAGAACTAGGGGCGGGGAAAAGAAATGATTGTAGGAGTATATATGATCCATTGCACAAATTACATGATTCTAGCTGTTATCACTATATTATGTGCATTCCTTTTAATCATTTTTTTCTAGATTAGAAAGTCTGGAAACTTTGTTGTCTTGATAGGATAGATTGACTGAGCCACATATTTTTGATTGCAGACTAGATGCTGAAGTCTCAATTCTACGGAAAAGGATAGACAAAGCGGAAGCATTGCAAGCCCTGTCAGTTGAGGATCATGATAGCGCATCATCTGAAAAGACTCCTCTTCCTACTGTGGAGGTATGCCTAATGTAAAAAGTTCTCTCTTTCTATTTTATTTTTTTGGCTGAAGAGGAATTTCTACTCAAGGAAGGCGGTATCGTCCTGGATCACTTGGTTTGGGTTGTATCGAGCCTACCGGGGTGGACCGACATAGTTTCGCCTCTTAGTTCGAGAAAACAGTGAGGAGGGGGAGAGAGGCCGAGAGAGGGAGAGAAGGCTTTCGACCCCCTCTCCTCTGGCTGCTGCATAACAGGGGCGGATCCCTTCAATCATTGCTGACTTCACTTAAAAAAATTTCAAAAAAAGGGGGGCCAAAGCTCCTATTTCGTTTCGAAACAGGGCCTTTGCTCCTGTTACACAGTGGCTGAAGGAGACAAAACAAGGGCTCTGCCTCTGTTATGCAGCGGCTAGAGGAGAGGGGGTTCGAAAGCCCTCTCCCTTCCTCCCTCCCCCTCTCCCTCCCTCTATCCTCTCTCTCTCTCTCGCCCCCTCTCTTTCCTTCTGTCTCTCTCCTTCCCTCTTCAACTCCCTTTTGTCACCTTCCCTCTCTGGCTCCCTTTTGTCGGCACGCCGCGAGTCGGCATGGCATAATATTGCACCACACATACCGCCAGGCAACCGATATAGGTCCTGGTACCAGTTCCGCCAACTTTCTTTTTAGTGGTTTGGAACGTTGATGGAATGCTTGCAAATCAGCATGAAAAATTATGGAACAGGAAATGAATTTATTTTTTCTTGAACTACCATTTTTGTAATGGTCATGTCCTTTTAGGATGTAGGTTATTTGCTTTTCAGTTATAATGCTTATAACATAATTAAACATCATATATTTTTGCATGTTTTTTTTTCCTGATATCTAGTCTACCTCCTATTTATGAAATGGATGGGAGAATTAAAAGCATCATTACTATGTTTTATTCATGCATGAATTTATATAAATTTATTTGAAATACAATTGTATAATAACTCAGATTTATTTAGATAGATGTCCACACCTCCCTTTTGCATCCACCATGCTTTCATTTTTTAATTTTATTAAAAGTTCTCAAGTCATGCTATATGGATCGGTTTTAAATATAAAATATTAAGATGATCCCACATAGTACATTTCTTGAGGGACTAGTACATGATGAAAAATCATGTGACATGCTTACATCATTCCCTCTGCACTTTATGAGCACCCTTGAGTCCAAATTTCATTTTTCTTAACACCCTGCCACTTCTGTTTGGTCACACCCATCGGCCTTTCCAATCATGCACGATTTGCAAACTTCTGATCACTACTTTTGTTATCAGTCTTAATGAGTTTGCTTATGCGACTCTGCCATAATGTTCCAGAGTATAGTAATTATGTGCAGTTTATACTTCCATGAGAAGCTTCCACGGAAGTTTCAAGTTTCTCATAGTGGCAAATGAATAATCGTATGCCATGTTTTCATGATACCCACTGTGGTATTGTCTGCCAATAAAATATTTGTTCGCTTATTTGATGACTGATTCTGCAGTATCAATTTCTTTTTCTAGATATATATTTTGTCATGATGTTTACAGGTTCTTTTTGCCCGATACTTTTATGGATTAGTTGCTAAATTAAATTGTTTATCAATGAAGCACAAATTAACACTGTTAAGTTTTGCTGTTGATGAAATTATGTAAGTTGTAATGCGGGCTATTGCAACAATAAGGAATATTCACTTTGATAATAATAATCAACCCAAGTGATAAGAATGTTTTATGGTATGGGTTACTCAACTTGCAAAGGAAGTGGATGCCAATAAGATTAGTATTCTTAGTTGATGATGTTGAGGCGCCTGTATAGCAAGTTCGCAAGGACATGGCCAAACATCGGTGAAATGGGCTTGAAAGAGCATAATAGCTGCCTTTTAACTTGATTCAGTCATTTAGTTTAGGAAAATTATCAGGATCAGGATATTACTTTTATTGGGACAAATGACTTACTAGGATTAGCAAAGCTGGTCTCAGATATTTGAAGCAAGCTTTGCTGGACTTGGGGCTTAGTCAGTGGCAAACATTTGCTTAATTCTATTGAGAGTTTAAGTTGTAAATAATGTTTCTACTAGAGGTGTGATTCCACTCTTGATTGTTTAAAACATCAAATTAATTCAAATTAACCATGCCTTTTTGTGTCCTATATTTATTGCTGTGTTAATCCATTACCTTCTTACTTTATCTTGACTGTTGCCAATAAATTGCTTGGATTTTTTATGAACCATTCATGTTCAAGTTTCTGATTTGATTTTGTAGGCTCTAAAAGCAGCACTGGCAGAAGTTCGCCTATGCTTTAGACTGGAAGCGCTCTTACTAAAGAAGAAATCCATAAACAATGGGGACTCACTAGAAATTCATTCTCAAAAGGCATGCTCATGGTTTCTGTTTTCATGTTTGATCATTGAAAATTGAATTATGGAAAACTATGTACTTTTTGTGTTGATGCTATTTTCCAATATTTAGGCCATGTAGTATAATGTGCTTTTGTCTTTCAGTTTGGCAACCTAGATGTATGCAATAATGGTGTATGGAATCTGTTAAACAGGGGAAAAAAACACTTTTCAAGAACCTTATATCACAGTGATAGTTATGTCCCAAAATTCTCCTGATTTCACTAGCTTTACCTTGCATAGTTATGTATTGTGATCCTTTCTACAGGGTCCTTCCACCTGTATATTTTAAGGGTGGGAAGGCTAATTCTCCATTTCTTTCACCACCTTTTAAAATAAAAATTGGCAACATAGGTTTCTTCGGAAACTAGGATTTTAGTTAAAATTTTGGCACCTTTGTATTCTGCCTCTTTTAGTTCCATGCAAACGATTCTTACAATGCTGTTTGGGCTTTATTTAACCTTTGATCATCTAGATATTTCATATTTGTGCCTTGTACTGAAAGCGGCATTACAGGGGTACTTGGAATGAGTGCATGTGTTCAGAGCATCAACCTCCAAAAAAACATGACAAAGGGACATTTTCTTGCAATAAAATGAACAAATATATACTTTTATGAGTTTGCCATGACGTAAGCAAGATATTCATTTATGTGTGCCCTACCATGTCCGGGAGCCTAAAAGCCCTGGTACTTTGAAATTTAAAATATTAAATGTTCAAGTGGCAGTTGCTATAAAATGCTTTAACTGTCATTAGGTACATTGATGCTGAAGATGACTGTCATATCATAATAAATGATCATTTATTTTGTAGTAACTGTTCTTGTGATAGATGCGTAACATATTCAGCTGCACGATAAGTGTTGGAAACTTTCTTTATGTTTGAGGATGCACATTCTCCTTTCTCTTGCAATTTATCTTTTTTTTTGGGTGCAATTTATCTTTGACTTTCACATGTAAAAACTTTCTTCTTGAAAACTCTTCCTACATTTTTTTTTGATTTTATGAATCTTCTTTTGTTTATTTCATGCGAATTAGTCATAATATTTTGTTCTTGAATCTATCATCACAAAGACTAGATCGTATTATCATCGCAAAGATTAGATCTGTATTCTTTAATTGCATATTCCAATTAGCGAGATACACTTTCTAATTTCCTTTTCCAATATTATCTGTGTAAACAAATGACAGGTTGATAAGTTGAAGGTTCTAGAAGAATCACTTGCCAACTCTTGCTCCAAGGCAGAAAAACGAATACTAGATCAAAGGTCGTAAGTAGTTCTTTTATTCTTTTCATTATCCTTTTGTGATCTATTAATTGAATTATAAGCTTGCATTCTCTTGGATGTTATCTGTACCATTATTTCTTGATGGATACTTCATGGATAACATTAATATGATAAATTTACTTTCTCATGCATGGGAGAGTATGTTGAGGATTCAGTCAAGGTCAAAATTCCATTTTGAACTTTGATATTACACATATGATGTAGTCTTAACTAATGAATCTCAGATAATATTTCAGAAATAGTTGTACCGAGAGAAAGTACATGGCTTGGAACTTCATATGACATTTCTGTGTAGTCAAGGATGCAACTATAATTGGGGAACAAAAGCCTTGCTAAATGGATTTTCTTAAGTATCATGGTTTCATTATCTGAAGGATGTACCGAGATGTTCCAATCAGCAACTACATATGGTGAATGATGGGGGGTTGTGTGGGCAATCATCAAATAACATTGCTTTGCTGAGTAGCATGAGATCGGATACGCGAGATTTATCCTGCATTTCTAAGGCTATTAACATGCCAAATCCAGTAAGTTCTGTCACAGGAATCTATCCAGAAGAGGAAATGGTCTGCTGCTCTGCAAGATGGAAATTTGTGTTCAGGAACCTATGATTTTGGTCTCCATTGTGTGGTGATAAACAAATAAGCAGCGAGACTCATCTTTGGTAGTATTTGTCATTGATGCAAGCTAAGGAAGGCAGTACCGACCCGAACCTCTCGGTTCGTAGTATACAGAGCTATACAGGAGGCGGACTTAGTCCACCCCTCAGTTCAAGAAATCAGCGAGAGGGGGAGAGGAAGAGAGAGAGGCCGAGCGAGGGAGAGAGGGCTTTCGAGTCCCCTCACCTCTGGCCACTGCATAACAGGGGCTCTGCCCCTGTTTCGTTCTGGAAAAAAGAAGGGAGAGGATGTTCGAAAGCCCTCCTATCTCTCTCCCTCTCCCTCCCCCTCACCCCTTCTCCCTCTCCCTTCCTTCCTTCCTCTCTCTCTCTCTCTCTCTTCCTATCTTTCCTTCTCTCTCCCCTTCCCTCTGTGGCTCCCCTTTGTTGGTAGGCCACAAATCGGTACGACACGGTACTAGCAACTGATACGGGTTCCACCGATCTTGATGCAAGCTAGTTCTCAAGTGAAAGCTGTATGTTGATAAAACCCACCTATAATTGACAGTTTCATCAGGAAGTAGTAACAACAAAAGAGAAATTGGTGTATGAGAGAGAAGGCAGCAGTTCCCACTAAAGGGCTGTTCTCGGGAGATCTGTAAACTAGACCAAGATGATATAGATAATATTGATGGTTATTGTTAGCTGCAGCCTGCTGGAAGTTGTGGTGAGAAACAAAGAAGTTATAAAAAAACTTTTCATATGGATGGTTTACAGAACGGGATTGCTAAATTGATGAGAAGAATCATATTGTCATGGATGACTCATGTTATTCCTCAGTTATGTTTTTGTTGGAATAGCCTAGCAGACTTTGTTTTCCTGTTCGCTTTGTTTTTATTGTTTTTTTTTTGTTGTATGCATTTCTTGTACCTCTTGCATGTCCTTTCATATCTGTATGATTTTTATCCTTTGATCATGTATTTTTCAGAATATGTTTTCTTTAGAATTTTACTTGAAATAAGGAACCCCCAAAAGGAAATATTAACGAAACCATGTGTATAGATCTTAGTTACCTGAAGTGGAAGCAGATCTCTCTCTCAAAAAAAGGTGTAAGTAAATGCTTAGGAAGTGGGTGCAGGGACCGAGTTTTCATAAAGATTCTGAAGTGGGTTCAGCACTCTAACTAGAAGTTTTCTGTTATTAAGTTATACAACACGAATTACACTAAATGATTACGAGGTATTAATATCTAATAGGATTCGCGTATGACCCAATATGATTTTGTCATCGAAGTTTAAATCCAAAATTGGATCCATATCCAACAAAGATATGTAGTTACTAGCAACAGCACCAAGTTATTGGGTGCTAATTCACCCTTCGCCTTTTTTTTTCTCCGAAGTGTATATACCTTGAAGTTTTTATGCCTTATCACCATTATTTTGCAACTTTTTTTCCGAAAATTTAAAAAGGTACATTTCCTCCTAAACGATAGTCTGTTTCTTTCTTCTCATAATTTGTAGGTATTCAATCTTTTTTTTTTGTCGCTCATTATGTGTCGGAAGGGACTGATAACCAACAAATGCTGAAAACTGACTCTCTTGAAATCCTATGTCATATCCCAGTGAAGGGGAAAGTAATCTGCTATTCTTAATTCATGCAAACCAAGCACATTGTCAGTGAGAGAGAGCTCCTTCTTGCACTCGAGCCAAAATTACATTCTTGGTTGAGAGGCGAACCTAGTGACTGCTTGAACTCTAGGCAGTGAAGTATCATCTGTTCTCCGGCAGTCATCTTCACTCTAAGACACCTATAACCTATCTGTCATAAATGAGACATGCTGAGTGCATTCCAAAGTCACAACTTTCCAGAGATAATGACAAACAAAGCAGATATGGAGTGGCCTAAATATTTAACAATGTTGAAGTTATTTTCTTCTCTCTTGTGGTGAACTTCTTGCAGCTAGACCAAGCAAATTGATGGGAGCATTTTATCTTTCATTCACCATACTATGCACACGTGATCAGAATGATTCTTTATCAAACTACCATGTATTGCATTGTATATTGCATACTGGAGAACAGGTGCAAAATTAAATTAGTTATTAATCTTAGCACCCAGCCATAAGATTAAAATGCTTGTTTGTTATTTCCTCCTGTTGCATATTTCAAATGAAATAATTTTTCCCCCTTCTAGGTGGTAAGCTACCCCATAACTTATTGTAACCAAATGCCCAAGTACTTAAAAGAAATATCTATGAAAAATGTATGGGCTGAGAAATCAAGATGATTATCAAGGATGGGACTGCTGGTCTGTGCTGACTCTGTCTTGCCATGTGAGGCAGCGCTGACACTAAGCATGCATATATGCCACGATACCTTACATATCACAGGCTATCAATCCATTCTGGTCAGCATAGCATCCTTCTTATTCTTATTATACCTGAAATGGTCACATGCAGACATTGTATGATATTCTACCTGTACTTCACCATGTCAGTCACCACCATGTATATGGGGGCAGGGGTAATTGACATGGGAGATAAACAGATGTCAATGATCTAGCATTTGTATGGCTGTTTCAGTAAAAATTTCTAATTGTTCATCAAGGAGGTGCTTTGTGTATCATAGGCATTTCAAATATGTTATGCTCACCTTCTCTGACCTATTTGTTTCCAAAAACTCTTGAATTTTACCAATCATTGTTGCTCTTTGAAAATTCTGTAATTGCCATACCTTCCTATGTAAACAAATTACGAATTCACTAATGCTTTCATCTATATTTAAAGCAGGCATCAGAAAGAGGAGGCTCTCAACTTTCGTGTGGCCAAAGCCAATGAAGTTAGTGAGATGGAGAAGGTAAATCGCTGGCAGGATAGTCAAGTCAAGACTTTGTTACATGTGAATCTGCTAGTATCATTAATAACTTTTGTCATTGAAATCAGGAATTGGTCACTGAGATTGCTGGTCTGGAGAAGCAAAGAGATGAGCTAGAGGCTGCATTGAAGAAAGTATTGAACCCCAACAACACCTCCCCCCCCCCCCCCCCCCAACCCAAACACACACAAAAAAAAAATAAAAAAAGAAAAAACTGATGGAAAAAGATCATGTTCTCACTTTTTGAAAGATTTTAATTTTCTATGCTCCTGAGGTTCTTCTTAGATTTTTATTTTACCTTTTGGATGTGCTTTAGTTGCAAGCTTGCAACCGACGCAATACTGCATATGTAGGTTACTAGATCAATCATAATTGTTTTGCGCCATAAATTGTTAAAGGTGAGAATCCTGGGCAGTGTTCATGCTTTGATCTTACTAATACAAGTTATACCAAGTAGGAGATTAAATATGAGGCATTCAAAGTGACAGCACTACAAACTTCCTTCTCCTTTGCAATTTTAGATTTGCTTATTGTCTGATAATATGCAACGCTTCCTCTTATTCTTTGATGTATATTATGGAATCATCTCTCCTACAATTTCAGGTTATATTTTAATTATATATGTGGCTTGTTATTGGTTAATATGGGTCAAAAATTGGATCATTTTTTTCCCTAGTGTATGATCACCTTCTAGTTCTTCAATATTCTCATGTGGGTCTCGTTTATTTTTTAAGAAGGATCAGAAAAGCAACATGTAACACCAACATTCTTATCTTGAGGGAGCTGTGTGCAATTATGAATGTGTATAGTAAGAACACGAGGAGCAACTTTGATATTTATATACTTATGGTCTTGCAACTTTAATAGTGAAGTCTAATTACTCAAATTAATTTTTATGGAGCTAGATCTGAATGCAGTTTATAATTCTACTGATGTATATCAGAAATTTCATCTATTGTTTTGTGGTTTAAACTGAATTATGCAATGCAGGTTAATATTTCTTTGTCGGCTGCTGTTGCACGCCTTAACAAGACCAGGGAGGAGAGAGACCAGTTTGATGAAGCAAGCAATCAGATTGTTGTACATTTGAAAGCCAAGGTTTCAGACCCCTCTCTGATCTCAGTTCTTTTCTCAGCATAGAAATATCTGGGAAGAATAATGTTGAATCATATCATTTTAAAGATCTGAGGAATCTTCAAATAGCTCTGAGATTTGCCGGTCCCTTAATAGTTCTATAAATTACAGGAGGATGAGCTTTCAAGATCTGTTGCTTCGTGCAAAGTGGAATCTGATATTGTCCATACATGGATCAATTTCTTGGAGGATACCTGGCGGCTCCAGTCCTTTTATGCTGAACTGAAGGAGAAGCAGACCAAGTATGTAGTTCTGTTTATAGGCCCATAACTATTTACCTGTTCAACCATTTTGAGTGCTTTCTGTTTTTTTTTTCTTTCTTTCTGGGCAAAACTCATTAAAGTGCTTTGTACCATGGAAAGAGAGAGGATTATCATGATCCAGATTTTTTATTTAGTTTCATGCTTGATTGCTGGTGAATCTTCAAAAATTGATATATCTTTTCATGAATCTTTCCTAAAGTGATGAGTTGGAGAAATATGGAAACTGTTTTTTGAAGTTGATCAAGTATCACCTTTCTGCATGCAAGGTATTTCTCTTGCCACTTGTTTACCTTGAATTTTTCAAATATACATATATGCATGGAAGGTCATCCCTTCACGCCACTGCTGATCTAATTCTCTTTTTGTCATTATTATTTTTGTTGGCTGTACTCTTTTTTCTGACATAGGAAGAACTGAGGCCTTCTATAAATCGTATTAGGACATTTGTGGATAACCTGAAAAGATTCAACGAAAGGTAGTACGATTATCTATTTGTCATTTAGGATTTTTTTGAAGTAAATTTTTTAACTTCTCCATTGCTTAAGTGCTTCTTTCATATATTTTTGCAAGTCCGGAGATGACTGAGAGCATAGATAGCGACATATCTAAAGAATCTAACCCACGGAAATTTCTGGAAGAGGAATATTTGGAAGTTGAGACAAAGGTATGCATCTATATCTGCTTTCATATGTTAGAAAATATAAAACAATGGTTGTTGAATGCGTATGAAATTTGTACCTAAAACATTTCATGCTGAAATTTGTGCTTGATTACAGGCAATTGTAGTGCCAAAGCTTTATTTTTGTTGTCAAAATGTAGTCATACTAATATAATATTATGTAGCAGGCTGTGTAGCTTCACATTAGGCCTTCTGCAGTTTTCTAGACCTGATTATTGAGTCAAACTTGGTTAATTGTGTCAATTGGATATGGGTGTGAGATGTCCATCAGCATTTCTTCCTTTCTGTCCATCTCTTCTATCTTTTGAAAATAAATTAATTACCAGCCAAATGATCATGAGAGAGAGATTGACAGAAAAAAATGTTATAGCTGCAAACTATGGTTTCTCTCAATGGAATATGGAATGGTTTAGAGATGCTTGATTGAAGACGTGTGTGGAATAGGATGGCAGTTTTACTCACAGTTAATAGAACCGGACATCCACCTGGCCAAGGGACTGGGTCGCTGGTCTGATCACCTAGTCAACAACCAGTTGGAGTGTGTTTATGTGTGTATTACCAAAATGATTGCAGACAGAGTTGATATTGTATGAAAAAAATACTAGTTGGTAACATTTTAAAATTTGAAATATTAAAAGTTTGAATGAATTTCTCTCACGATTATTCATAAATTGTTCCAAGTTGTGCATAACACATTTGCCATTCATATCTTTAAATATCGCAAATTACGAAAACTAGTAAATAAGGATGATTGGTGTCACACAAATTGTGTCTGAAAGAGATTGATATATGCATAGCACAACACACAAGACAGAAATAGTTACAAAACAATGAGTAGTCATTTGTGTAACTGGTCATCCATCAATCTTACGAAATAATGGGAAAAAATATTCATATTAAATAAAAGAAAATCATCAAAGACCATATAGATAATAGATGTAGGGAGGGTGAAAGGATGCGAAGGGATGCTTCTCTCTCTCTCCGTCTGTTTGTGTGTTTTTTTTTTTTTTGGGGGGGGGGGGGGGGGTGGTTGGGGGGTTTGCTATGGCTAGGCATGGGAGAGGGTGAAAGGGTGCTTATGCGGGAATCGTGCTATGACTGTAAGGCCACAAAGGGGAGGGAAGGGGAGAGAGAGGATGGGGATACTATTGGAGCGTGGGGAGCAGAAATTTGGCTGGTGAAGACGGAGGGTGCTTGGAGCCCCTATCTTGTGGCCATCAGAACTGGTAGTCGTCGTTGTCAGAGCCTGAGAGGAGATGAATGGAACTATAGAATGCTAGAGAGAAGGATGAGGGGTCAAGGTAATAGGATTAACTTCTAGTTTTTTTTTTTTTTTAAATATTATTCCATCAATTTACTAAATTGTCCAAAAGTTTTGAGCTTAACAAGGTCTGCAATCAAGGGCAGAAATGTCTTTCTTGTGCAGTTGAAGAACTAGATAAAAACCTGCTGAGTCACTTGGGTTTAGTCGCTCCAATTACATATTGGTTCTTCTAGGGGAATCAGACCCACCAGAAGTCCAGTTCAGGGGTTTTCCAATCTAATTGGCTGGACTGGTTTTATTCTCATAACACTGGTTTTTAAGCATGGAGGCAGTTGCGAGGGCTAGATTTTGGAAGCAGGTGCAGTACCCAAAGATTTTGATAAGTTTTCAAGATTTAGACTTTACATGTAGATTGTCTGCCATGTAAAATTTTGATCAAAGTGTATCTTAAGTATAGAAACTTAGAAATGGATGTGTTTGTACCATTTCTTTGGCTATTTTAAGGATCTTGATGAAGTTGCTGACAACTAGTTTGTTTTTGTTGATGTTGAATATTGCCATTCTCATGGCTTATTTTCTCAGATTATAGCGGCCTTCAGTGTGGTTGATCACATGAAGGAGCTGCTTTATGCTGAACAAGGGAACACATCGAGGTATTGCTTTCCAACATCTAAGCTTTCCCTCCTTTGTTACGACCATGGCATTATTCTTAGGAATCTTAGCATTACATGTGGCTCATACCTGTTGTCATAAGTTCATTCTTTTTCCTGAACATTGTGGAAATCATGGTCATTGTGTATGCAGGAAAGATGATCCTGAGGCCAAAGAATTATTTGATTTTGTTGAGAAAATGAGAGCAGAATTTGAATCCATTGAGAGGCCAATACTAGAGATTGAGACTCCTAAAGAAACGTTGACACCATCTGAAGAGAGATCACAAAAAGGTCCATCTGATGATACTACACAATCTAATTCATCTAAATCCAAAGGGGTTGAGTCTCCCAAATCAACCTCTAATTCTAAATCCAAAGGGGTTGAATCTCCCAAGTCACCGCAAGCGGCAGCTGAACGCATGGATCCAGAATCAGAACTGGCAAAACTGGAGCTAGAATTTGGAAAAGTCAGCAAAGACTATTCAACTGATGAGATTGGTGGCTGGGAGTTTGATGAGCTTGAACAGGAACTCAGGTCAGGTATTTCAGAATCCAAAAAATAGACTTGAATTTGTATTCTCTGAAATAACAGCCATGGAGGAGCCACTCTATATACGACAGTGAATTGTTATGTAGTATGCTCTGTGAAACATGAATTGTAAATTTACCTTTTGGGTATATATTCTTTTTTCAACACAATCTGTATCTATCTGGATAATCTAGATACTGCAACTGTGTTTTTTCACCATTCGCAGTTGCACTCTATACTCGCATTTTTTTTGTAAGCATTCTGCTGACCATACCTTTAGTAGGTGCGTATGTAAATAATGGGTGTCAAATTACTGTTGAGTTTCATTGAAGGATTTCTGGCCTAGAGGCGATGATCCCAGGTGGTGATGCCAAAATCCAGTTGTCTCTAGTTGTGTGGAATACTGATCCAAAATGTATCTCGTGTGGAATACAATCATAGTCCACCAGATTTAGGAACGTGTTGAGAGAGGGGAACCCAGTGTATGAGCCATTGAGGAGGAGGGGTTGGGTGGGTAGTCTTTGCGGAGGGCTTTGGATGTTTTGTTGGTAGACCTTGAAGGAGTTTTTAAATAGAAAATTTACTTTAGCAGAAATTTTTCCAAGTGGAAAAGGATTCAAAGATAATAGCAGCAGGGCCCAGTGTATGGATATAGACTTTCTTCAGGAACTATGAGGTTCATTGAAGATAAGATGTCGTGAATATGATGGACTTAGGCTGTATAGGGGTTTCTGTTCTTCAAATTTAAATGCCTTCTTAGGAGAATTCTTATAGATCTTGTCGGATCCAGCAGGATGGCTTGGAGACAGGGATGCGAAGGAGGGGAGAGAGTGGAAGAGGGGGGGTGCATATGTAAAGAAATATCTCGAGAAGTTTTTTTGAGTCCCCAAGGTCGTTTTCTTCTTCTTTTTTTTTTTTTTATTAATCTCACCTGGATCAAGCCGCGACCCTCTTGCACCATGTTCTCCGTATCACTTGGAATCCGACAAGATTTTGCCAAACATGTCCTCAGAAACCTGGAGGGTGGAGAATTTTTTTAATAAAAAAAATGGGGTAAAAAAATTAGCTCTAGCCAAAGTAACCTGAGTAACCTGTTGCCAATTATTTACCATTTGCTTTGCTGGTCCATTCATTCTATCAGGGGCCACACGAGGTATGTTACTGCGATCTTTTTCAAGTTCCGTTCCCATTTTGTCTTCAACCATCGAGTTAGCCTTTTTTTTTTACTTAGCCGTGGTAATATTACCATCTCAATCAGTTTTTCTTTACTTAAATTGTATCGCATAAAACTCTTTCAATTCCTCATACTTGACATGCTCACAGTACGTGCTTGACTCTCGTTGTTCCCTAGTTCAAAATCTGAGGCTCAAACTACGGAACAATCAGAAAACGATGCCAATTGAAGTACCATTACTAAATGAACATGTTTAACTCGGAACACAACATTTAGTGGAAGGTTAAGGGACACAAGTTTAAAAGAGGACGAAATATGGGTCATATGAAAAAGGGTGGGGGGACCGATAAGATGGATGGCTCCCCTTTAAAATTCCCTGCATTTGTTATCTTGGATGACAGCCCTTCTTCCATAATTCTTTCTTATTTGGCTCTATTCCTACTAAAGGATGCCCTCCTCCTCCCACTTCTTTCCCACCATCAAGCAAGCGCCGATAACATTGATGAGAGAAGAGGGAGGAGATAGCACCGAACAGAGACGCTGCAATTGTTAGTTCGGCCATCGCAACACTGGAATGGCAAAGAGCCTTCCCCCCTGCGACCACTTAGTAGAAGAAGACTACATAGACATGGATATCGGCTCCGCCACCTTCTTGTGCTACACCATTTCCTCTCCTCCACATTCTAAAGAATTTGAATTCCAAATGTCTGCCAACCCAAGAGATAGAGAGAGCACCACCTTCCCTGCCGATGAGCTCTTCTACAAAGGAAAGCTCCTCCCTCTACATCTCCCGCCTCGCCTCCAAATGGTTCGGAAGCTCCTCCAGAGCTCCACCTCCCCACCCCATGGAAAGCCTCCAGATGCCTTTGAAGAGAAGATGGCCACAACTCCATGCACTGCCGCAAGCACTCCGTCTGAGAAATGCTGCAGCATCTCTCCTGCCACTTCTTGCCATGTTAGCGGAGAGCTCAATTCAGAGGGCAGCTTGTCCGAATGCTCTATCGGGCTCGTTCAATCGAATCCAAAGAAGTCTTGGTCCAAGAGGCTCAAGTTGATCGGGCAGTCATCTCTGGGTCTCAAGCTGAAGGCATCGCGAGCTTACCTCAAGTCTTTCTTCGCCAAATCAGACTGCTCGGATGAGTCCAAGGAGTGCTCAAATGGCTACGCGAAGGCAGGGAAAAAGAAACCATTCGGCCAAATTCAGAGGGAGAGATGCTACCTAGTGGGAGACAAGGGTGCTGCTACTCTCATGAGGAGCATTGATGGCGGGAAGCAAAATGAAGAAGAGTGGAGTCATAGGAAGTCTTTTTCTGGTATCATTAAATGGAATTCGACAGCCAAATCTTCATCTGCATCTTCATCATGCTCTTCCTCCTTTTCGAATGCAAGTTCAAATGGATACCACCTGCAGCCACAGATTCTGAAGAGGAGCAGCAGCGTTAATTCGGAGGTGGAGAGCTCGATCCAAGGAGCAATAGCCTACTGCAGGAAGTCCCAGCAGCTAGCATGCGCGAGAAAGAGTGCAAGTGATGTCTGCTCCTAGGATTGCTGCAGCTTGTGAGACTCGAGAGAGACTTGGCCTTTCCGGGGATGATGAGGATAAGATCAGTACTTAATGTATGTGATTTTTGGGAGTTCTTCTTTTCCTACTTTCTGAGAATCTGATTTTGCTAGCTTTTGAGGATTTGGTTGTGCTTCACTTCCGCTGGAAATGGCCATGGATTCTAGGCTTAATCGTGCATGTCAAGATGAAAAGCTTCATTCAAATCCAAACTTCACTCGCGGAATTGAGGCTCGGCCTCGTTTGTTTAGCAATCAAAGGTTCCATGTTTGTTCTAAGGTTGTACCTTCGACTACGTTTGTTTCTAACCTGAAATCTAGTCCATCATAAGCAGCACAAACAACAAACTGTTTCTCAGATCATGCTACATCTTTCTCTCTTTCATTTGTCCGACGCTCATTGGCTATGGTAGGAAATACTTCTGTTCAGTACTTGGAATCATATTTGCACTTTCAATGTAACTTTGTCGAACGTTCATAGATTTTATACAAAGTGACCATGTCCTGCCCTTGGGACCGGACAACAATTTCCATGGCGCTTCCACCAACTCAAATAGCTTTGTGAGCCTCAATGTAGAGAGCGTTCCACTGGAACCAGCTGCAAAAGAATTATATATGTAACAACTCAAAATTGCCGAAGCAAACTTGATAATATTCTAACTTCCAGCTTATCACAACTCAGGACCTCATCCAAAATGGCTAGCCGGAAGGTATTATTTGAACTTCTTAATTCTGTATAAGTACCCAATATCTACCCAACAAATAACCAATATGGAACTAAATACATGCACATACTGTCCTCACATACTCTTTTCGTTGAAGTCCTGACGTCCTTGTCAGACTAAGGATTCAAATTCATTCAAATCTAATCACAAACACTACGATCAATCCGTACCCAGCCCCAATAAACCTGTACTGCAGTGTCTCCTAGTCCACATAGGTTATAGGCTGGATCCGTTCTAATACTATTTGTCACAACTCAACCTCATCCAAAATAGCTCATCGAAAGGTATTATATGGGCTCCTTGATTCTGTACAAGTATACAAGATCTATCCAGCGAATAATCAATATGAGACTAAATACATGCATGTACAGTTCTCACACAACCACCCATGATATGCATTATTTTCATTTCCAAAGTTAGCCGGTGCAATAGCATTCTAGACTAGAATAGCGGCAGTCGAAGCAATTTAAACAAATTTGCTCGTCAACTGGTCCAGGTCTGAGCACAAGCAGGAGCCATAGTTTTTTATTAATCCTTCGGTTTGTACGCTTAAGGACAGATGCTACTTCCCCAGGTTCAAGTTCCGAAGCCTCAGCCCTGTCGAGGAGATTCAGTGTGTCTTCTAATCGCCTAGATCAAATGCCGCAAGTGCACAATAAAATAACACTTGGGGGTCCTGGTGATCACAGTTAAAAATACAAGGGCTTATGGCGAAAAGCATTCAGGCGTAGCTACTGAGAACAGTTTATAGACACCAGATTATGGCCTCCCAAATCAGATGTGACCCTAGATGAAGTGCTACCTTTCCACATAACATTGCTTTATAGTGAAAAGGCAGCAGCATTGCTCTTCACAACGGCAGTGATAGTTCTCAGTTCCCTACTTGCATAAAGATGGGGTGATATTGGGTGCTTAAATGATAAAAATCGATTATGCTCAAAACTCTCTTTAGGTAAATTATCACCAACAAGAATCATGCAATCTTGCATGTCTTCTAGTGTCAGTTGTTTGCACATTAAATCAAAGCATCGCATGTACTTCCCAGTGCCAGATGCTTTTGTTGTGCATTGCGATAATTTATTAAAACATGGCAGAGTTTGTACACTTCGTTAATAGTGAGTACATTTGAGTGAAAAAAACTAAATTTTTCCTAAAGATATATCCAACTTACAAATCTGTGAATCATGCTACATGTACTCCGACGAATTTTTTTTGACTTGCTTCCTTCACAGGTTTGGTTTCCTTAATCAAGAGATTCTTTGGATGCTTAAGAACAAAATTTTTGGAAAGTGGTACTGGCAAGAATATCAAATCAGCTGATTACAAGCTTCAGTATGGGATTAGTTTCTTGGGACAACCACCCTACACGGATGCATCTTTTCAATTGTCTGGCTACATCCAAAAAGACCATTAAACAATGAACTTAGACAACATTCGAATGAATGCGACAGACCACCCCCTTGTTCCACCAACAAACGTGTCCTGAAGGAAGATTTTGTCGAGTCGTCAAACAAAGAGACACTGCAGCTAAATCTGCTATAGGATGAGTCTGTCACGACATATTAGTCATGCTTATCAGCTGTCGGATTTAACTAAAAAACTTTGGACTGCATCCCTGCTATGAAGAATCCTCTTTGTGATGCCTGGAATTTCGGTTTGCATAAACTGGTAAATTTTCACGGGAAAATGGAAGGAAAAAGGAAACCAGTAATCAACAAGAGAAAGAGGGTTAAAAAAAGAGGGCTGGGGGAGATCTCTAAATATTATAACTCATTACCACCATAGTCTGAAGCTATCTGTAACAAGATAACTCACAAACACCATAGTCTGAAGCTATCTGTAAATTTTCACAGTGGGCACCTTAATGATGATCTCATCAGAGAAACAAACTTTGAGCTGCTCGACACTCTGCATTAAATAAGCATAACTGCATATACCAATTCCATGACAAAATGTTTCCGTGATTATAAAACAAAGGACTGGAAGTCTTCAGCTGCAGATAAATAAATCTTGAACTGAGTAGGCATGTCAGCAAAAGGTCTAGCAAGATTCAAGCTAAAGGAAGCAGCATAACTAACCCCACTAATTATGTTCGGCGCTTTAAGCGCTGATAAGCATGAAACAGGGACACCTTTCTCCACCTAACTTTCTCTGGGCTCTATAGGGCAAGGAGATGAGATTCTTCAGTCATATATTTGGTGCACTTGGCTGCATGATGTCATTTGTCATGCATTGTTTAAGTTCTCAAAGAAAATAAGAAGATGCATGGACTTCTGTAAGTACATCTAACTTTGGACACATGATTACAATTTGCTATGATTTAATATCTTATTTCTTCACCAAGATATTTGACGCATCAAGTCATTATGTTATTGATGTTGAACGGCAGAACCTTCATAAGAAAATCTTCATACGATAGTTCTTTATATACCAGATTCCATGCTTGACATGACACACTGCTCCATGATTAAGTGATTAAGAGCTCTGCACCTATGCTATTAGAATACATAAACTCTATATTTAAAGGCATTTCATGATCTTTAAGTATCTAAAAACCTTTTATCAACTGCTATTTGAATAAAATGGTTTAGTTTTATTTTGCAAGTAGGAAATTAAATTTGACATAACAAAAATCATTCTGCTGTAATGTACTTAAAATAATACCTTTTTACTTAAGGTAATCATAAGTGGTGCTTCTTAACATCTCAAGTTCTACAGGATGCTTGATTATAGATGCACTCATATTCTTCACTCTTGACCTGAATGACATTAAGTCATGGATGATAAATTCACAAGCTTAATCACTTAGATACACACATATCTCGAAACCTGTTCTGGAAAAATAAAATAATAAGTTCTCTGTCATCGAACTTGTCCACAAATACTAAATTGAATAGTTTATATCACCAAGAGCACAAGTACATGATTTTTTTTCAATATTTTAATCCTTCACTCTAAAATGCATCTGAATAGTGAAATTGTTGGGAACGTAATATATTTCTAAAGATTATCTGCAATAAATTCATATTAGATTTTCTTGTCTCAAGAGCTAATAACAAATTACTCCTAAACAGTTTTTTTGCTGCTTCCGTTATAATTATAAGTTCACGAAGCTATGTTGAAGACCGCGTTGTATGATATGCCTGTTTCAGTAAAGGAAAAAAAAAGCTGTGTTGAAGACCTCTTTCATAATGATGGCTGGAGTTAGCAGCAAACAGAGCACATAGATGACACCAAGAAATACATGGTGGCTTTTTCTTTTTTCCTTGCAGATACTTTTCAGTTGGAAATATTCTCAATTAAGCAACTTGTCTTAACTTTTTTGCAATTTATGCTCCTTAGAACAAGTGGCATTCACATGGCAGGAAAAGAACACAAGAAAAGCACGTAGCCTTGAAACCTTTCCTGTATACCACTAATCTAATCTTTTCAAGTATTACTCGATTAGTTTGCAGATAAAAGCTGCAACCAAGATGGGGTCATACTCAGCAACATGTGAAAGAAATTTCAATATGCTCCATGCATTTAAACTGCACTATATTTATCAGCGCCAGCAACTGTACATAAAGCTGTTGCCTATAACCTATCACTTTGATGAGTATAACAAGAGATCAAATGGACCATCTTGTCGCGAGCTTCTCTGTTAAGGTGTGTGCAGAGAAGCAGAAGTTAATGTCTTTGCCTTCGTCTTTATAGCTATTGAAGTGGCTTCAGCAAAAATTGGACCATTCATCGACTTGTTTTAAAAAAGAAAATTTCTTTATAAGCTGCAAGGAACATGGTGATGACCTACATCAAGATGGCAATGTGAAATCTGATGTTTGATATATTTTCTAATAATTTTAGAAGATTGATAATTGTGCAAGAAATAGTATAAGACAAAAATATCATTGATCTAAACAATAATCATTACAGATGATGTCTTGGAAGGCACTTGTGGGGGCTAAAATATCCTCTAACTAGAATTCACTTGCTTTAGAATCTGCCAGTATATCTTTGCTAAATCATAAAGCTCATAATACATCAGAAAAAGAATATTATAAGATCAGGGTTACAATGCATGTGCTTGAACTGAAAAGTCACGTGCCAAAGATTCTTTGAGATAACTGTTCATAGGATACCTTTTCCTTGTTCACTAATAATGCTACTGTTCCGGTTTCTAAATTCCTCTGAACTTTTTACCTGTCAGGTGAACAGCAATTCTGAAAGAAGAATAATTCAGAAAGTGTGGGACTGCAGGCCTTGTGACAGCATAATGGAGATGTACCAAAAACACTTGAAGAACCCAAAACCTTACAGGAACAGCCACAAGCAACAAAAAATGTACAAAACTGATGAAACACCAGTTGTATATCTTTCAGTAATGTGAGAGAGAGCTTACAGCCCCGAGGAAGCTGACTTCAATTTGATGATAATCTGCCATCAAAAGACCGACTCATGCAATGAATTTCCTGGCAATATATGATTTTGATTTTACAAAGTACATCTATCGTTGTCTTCACCTGTGCAATCAGATAACCTTTTTCCCCTAACAAGTTCTTTTCCAGCCCATCACAGTTGCATACCATCACGAAGCTTGCTATCTAGAAAATAGACGATAGCCTGAGAATTAGAAAAAATAATGGATATCTGTATAATATTACCAGGCAATACATCAGTAGTGCAAACAAAAATATAACATTAAAAGCACATCACAGAAACAATTAGTAGTTAGTCTATAAGACAGGAAACTTAAGGTTATATAGAATGATAAATGAGTACAGGTAAAGGAGATAAAATTTGTGAAAACAGATGCATCCTTAAAATTATGAAGCAATGCACAGAAAAGGAAATCTTAGTCCAAACGAGAAGTCAGTTTTTAATTTCTTATAAATTCTAAGGCAAAGCGATGGCAAAGAAACTAGAAACTTTGAAATGCTTTAAGTCCTCTACACATGCATGTGCACGCGCACTCCATATGCATGCACACCCAAAGAGAGCGAGAGAGAGAGAAGAGAGAGAGAGAGAGAGAGAGAGAGGAGGAGGAGGAGGAGGATTTAAATTTGGTTACAGTTACAATTGGCTGAGGTCTGGAACACTTGGTTTTGAACTGGCCCATACTCTACTGACCTTTGAATTGGCCCATTCATTGTTTAGTTACAACTAAAATTTCATACAATTCTATCTTATCGACTCTGATAATAGTTATTAATGTTCAAAACATAGTAATTGGAAGCCTGTTGGGTGCAAGTATGTGGAAGTAGGTCCCACAAAAAATGCAAAAAAAAAAAAAAAAAGTGGGTGCAAGGATGAGTTTCCGAGAAGATTTAGAAATGGTTGCACCACCTTACATAGAAGATTCCTGCTACTAAGGTACAAAATCTTTCAAAAAAATTGGGAGATTACCAGTAAATTCTCAAAGTTCCAGAGTTGGTCAAAATAAAAGTCAAATTTATGGTTCAGCTACTGGGGTCTCTATCCATGAGGCATAGCTTAATCCACTTGTACCTCATCATACAGGGCAACTGTCCTCTATGAATGATAAGCTGAGAATTGTTCCCAATCCACTTACACCTCGTTTTCTTCTCCATGATCACATTACCAAAAGTGTCCTTGGCTAACAAGTCTCTTTCATGGCATAAGAAAATGAGAAATATGGCATGATCAAGGAAGTTTATCATATAAGTTAGGTGTTATTTAAGGTGTGTAACCTCCAAAAGAATGTGAAATCGGTGCAGATTTATTGAATAAGATGTAAAACCTCTAGGTCCTCTACTCAAGGGCAGAAATATAGGAAAATGTGATGAGGACTTCTACTTAAATCCGCGATCAGTATCTCAGCAGAAACCACCTATAGCCAGACTAAGATGATAGAAGATTTTAGCTGATCCAAGTCACTTCTAGCAAAATGTTTGCAGGAAGTCCTAGATGATTTCTAGGGTATATGATCTCAGTGAAGCAAGGAAACATTTAATTAACCAGCAATGTTGAAATTGATGGTTGTAATAATTGCTCTGGCATTGAATCTCCAAAAAACTTGAGGTCCACCATTGTGGCCAGGGCTAGCAAGCTCATTAGAACAAAGATATTTGAGGGCAAAGGGCCCAGCCTTCTAATAGCAAGACTGTTTTTAAGGATAAAGTCACGACAAACTCGCAGTCAAAGCTTCATTTTGGGCTGTCTCCAAGTCTTTCTCCTCAATCTAGGCAGATGCTCTGGTCGTTTGAAAATGAAAAATGCGAAGTCCTAAAATTCACCATTTGCTTAAGCAATCATGAATCAGTTGTAAACCCCACTAATCCCAACAAGTGGGTGTGTAAAGTAAGGAATGTGTCCCATTTGCTTCATCTCTGAGCTTTCTTATGCTCCACCTAGGGAATCCTGTGGAATGTATGATCTAAAATATAAAGTGCCATGGATTAATTCATGGGTTCTAATGTTAAGATTTTGTGATAGTTGAATGCCAATTTTAACTTTTATATGATACCTTTGTCTTTAGCGATGCTTCTCAAAAGAGTGTAAATCATCTTATGGTGGTTTGAAGTTTGTGTTTAATAATAAGTAAACTTTGATAAAATTGTAAAAGTGTGGTAGAAGGCGGTGGTAGCACTAGTAGTGCATATATGTAAAAATTACCTGTTAGAGGTTTTGATGGTTCTACCTCATGACTAGTGGCCTTATTAAGGAAGGTAAACATGGGAATGTGACATATACTCATAAAAAGCCCTAAGTAGAAATTGACCCCTGAGAAGCAGATCTGTATTATGTTTCTTGAGAAGGATAATTCACTTTTGATCTGAGACATCTAGCTAGCTTATATCTTCATTGCCTATCCTTACTGCATGCTTAGGTTTAGTTAGCCCAGTTGAAGTGACTACATAGGAATAGCATCTGAAACTATTTAATGCATAAATGCAAGAATAGTGGTGAAGTTGAAGGTTTTTTTGGTAGCAATGTTGGCATGACATCTTTTAAACTGTGAGATGAGGCTCTTTCAAATAAAAATTTGTTAGACTATGGACCAATCCTTCACAAAGAATACAATAATGGGGAGCACGGCGAATGGATTAGGTAAAGGGTGGATAGGTTATAGCATCACAATATCTAGATTATTTCTTGGTCTCCAAGTTCTCGTAACTGCTCCTGCTTTGAACCCTATGAATGAGTCGTTTAGTAGGTTGTATAAATACCATGTTATAAAATCAAACGTGCTGAGCTCGCCAAACTTCTTATTGTTATATAGAAAATAATTTCTAAAATACTTCATAAAAAATCAATATTCCCTTTTTTAGTAATCATTGTGATGTCATGCTACCCCTCTTTCCCTCCTCTAGAGACCATTAAGTTCAGCAAACATGCATCATGAGTGCTAGAGTTTGTTCGTCCGGTCACAGTTCTCGCACAGACACAGGATTTAAGAGGATCTCTTCTCATAATGTTATCAATCGTAGAAGTTATGCATTTACTAGTTTAAAATATTAAAAATAGTGTAAAAGGAAGAAAATTATCTTACTAAACTATGAATTATAACATCCCTCAAGTAGCTTATTTTATCCTTATTTGAGGCCTAGAAAAGAAAGCACCTACCATCATTAAAATACACCCTTCACTTTCCAACTCTCCAAAAATATCTATTTTTTAAAAAATCTTACTGATTCTTCCATCAGTAACTGAGGGCTGGCAAAGATCTGCAGTCAATTCCCTTGTGTTACTTCCAAAGTGACCGACTTCTATAGGAATTATTGGGGTATGAAATGTTTGAGGTATTTGGACAGCTTACCATAGGCTGAGAGCTTGCCAAGATATGAGTAATTGGAAATTATTACTGAAGGTGACTTCAAAACGATTGAATTTCTTCATGGCCCTTTGGGATTTGCAAAGTACAAGGTATCCGATAGCTTACTGTAGGCTGGGAGCTTGCCAACATATGCATTAGTGGAAGTTTAACTACCGAAAGTGATTTATGTTAAAACTTTCAAAGGCTAAGGTGAAAACAGGAATAACAGTGAAGGCTTACAGTGAAACAGGTTTACGAGATCTCAAGCAGCAGGACAAGTTGCCATCTTTCAATAATAAATATTCGTGTTTTGCAGACTAGTCTATAACGAGTGGTATTTTATACCAGTAACAAATGCTCTAGGACCTTATACAATTCCTTTCATGCTAAAACTACCTGATAAAAGGTGTGTTTCTTTTCCTCTTTGGTGTCTTCCTTGATCTTTTTGCTACCATCTAGTGCAAATTTTTACAAATTTGAAAAATTATCATAACTTTAATGACCAAAATTAGTAAAACTTGGAAGGTACAGCCTGAGTACTATCAAAGTAAGGAGTACAAAGTTTCTAATTGGTAAAACCTGACCATTTATAATTAGGTGTTACCGCCATTGAACTTAATCAAGAATCCCTTGATGAAATTTCATTTTAACCAACACAAAAAATAAGAAAATGGATAATGCTTTTATTATAGATGCCCCATGAATAGCTCAAAATAATGCACAGCACTTGGTCAGCATTGTAAGTAGTATATACAGAAGAAGTGCCAGAAAAGATTTGTGTCAGATTTAAATCAGGCAAACTTATCAATTGAGAACACTTCACTACCTTTTCGATGCTTGTAATATGCACTCTGAGGGCATGAGTTGACAAGAATGTTTGTACTGAACCTGGTCCTGGAACAAATTACAAATGCTTTCAATGAGTACTTTGCAAATTTTGTTTATCCCAAACCTTCCATTTTTTTTCACTTGCATAAAAACTGGTTTACCGTAAACAATAAATATTCACTGAAGCTTGAAAGAAGAAAAAGAAAAAGTTGTTTTAAAGTGGAACAATATCTAACCTTAGAAGCATAAGCCTCAACTTTTGATAAGGATCTCTGTAGAGCAAGCACGATCTCTATATAACTTTCTGAAACAGAAAAAAGTCATCTGCTGAATGTCAAAAAGCATGAAACTTTAGAGCAATTTTACTCCAGAAAACATATACAAGCGTTCTTTTCCAGTTGCTCATAGACACTACCACACTGGTTGAGGCAATTGAGGTGTGAGGAACCTTAATTCAGTCTAGGCCAACAAAACATTGGGAGATAATAGTTTCAAAATTTAAGGTAGTTACCACCAATTCTAGATTGGATGAGAGGGGAAGAACCTATATCACAGCCTTGAAAATTCTTCTTCAGCTGTAATTTGAAGAAAGGAGAAGAAATGAAGAGAAAAGGAAGAGGAGGATGTACATCTCTGAAAGTATCATCCCCATGAGGGCGCAGTGTCTCGCTAGGCAGGAGGAGAGCGGCGATGTTGAAGATGGATTCAGCAATCCTATCAATGATCGACTGGCACAGGCACATAAAGGCACTCATGCTGCTGCTCCTCTGCCTTTCACATAAACCACCACCATTTCTTCTCCTTCTTCTCTCTTCCTCTCCACTTCAAAACCACAAGGCTCCAAAGAATTGGAGCTGGGCCAGGCCAATGGCCCAAGCCCCTGTCAAGAAAGCTTATATAAAACTCAGCCCCTGGGTTGTCGCCGTGGTGTACATTATGTTTCATTGCACATTTTATCTGAAATTTCTCTTCTCTCAATGTATATCTCTCTAAACATCCGGGAATTCCTCTAATGATTCAATTGAACGAGTGATTTCGAGAATCCAAAGGTAGTTAGTGTGCTCGAGAACAAAGAGCATTACAAGGAACTCCATCATTTTGGTTCATTTGTTTCTTTCCTTATGCATAAGCTTGAGATCATCATGTAAATGAATTTTTTGTGCTTAAATCATTTGACCAGAAAAAATGAAAATCAGATCAAGTTTTTTACATAGCTGAAGAAAGTTGAAGGTATCTTGAAGATAGATATTTATGCAATGGTCAAATGTGCATGGCCTCTTTCCTTCATTTCATGGAGTATCATATTGGACAATCCAATCTCATTGTCCAAGCCGGAGCTGATGGCTTGCTCATGTTAATCTTGATAGCAACACGGTGTCCAACCAATTGTTCTTTTGTAAGTTTTAAACAATAAACAGATTAGCTTTCATGTCCCTTTTTTCTCTTCTTTTGCAATCTTAATTCAATCTTTTATCAAAAAAATAATAGTCCAGAAAGGACAACTTATCATATTTATAAGCATCTTACAGAATTACTAGCAAAAGGCGCCCAACCCCTCTTCTTGCCTAAATTTCAGTTTCGAACTTCCGCTATTTTGTCCCAGATCATCACATTTTTCAAAATTGTCTTGTCAATAAATCAATTTCAATTTGTATTACACTTACAAAATATATACATTAATATTATCATAACATCTAACAAACAATAAATAAAATTGTATTGCAGCTCCAACAAACTTTACTGTAACATTTTTTTGGGGTTTTCTCATCTTTATTTTTTTAAAAAAGTGCAGAAATAAGATCCGCAATATCAGTATCGGATACCGTATCGGTACCTTATCGGTTCGGTATGGTACAGTACAGTACACTCCTATACCAAAATAGCTCTATAACTATTTTTCTCAATTTTTATCTTGATATACCTCGGTACGGACTAGTACGCACCTCGGTATAGGAGGCTTGTATCAACTTGAAGATATGTTTCGTACCAGTTTTCTTTCGGTATGGTACGGTATGCCCCGTACCAAATGGTATGGGGCGGTACAACAGACAATGTCTACAGAAGGTATATATCTGTTAACTCAAACCATGCGATTGATGAAACCTTCTCCTATTTAATATGAGATTGCTGGTGGAACATAGTATTGTTTTTCATGCTTAAATATGATCGTGCATAGAAAAAACATTAGCATAATAAAATACTATCGAGCAAAAAATGAGAAAAATAATATTAGGCAAAATTATAAAGTTTACTTACAAGTGTTCCGAGATGGGACTCCAGAACAGACACCACCAACTCCGAGCCAATATGCAACTGGGCTGCAAACTCAACCAAGGGGATCTGACTACACTCCTGCAACTTCTCATTTATTTTCCACCACAGAATCCCAATAACACTATGAAATTATCTCCTCATTAATCAACATTAGCCCCAAATCATCTGAGACTATCTCTGGGGCCTACCCCTCCACATGGTACATATCAACTCCAATAATGTCAGAGAGATCAATTAGAGACAGACGACGAGACTTCTTGATCTCCGTCTCCATCTCCAGCCTCAACTGATCCTGCTACAAAACGCCAACTTATCAATCATAGTGGCAGGATCAAGCCCTGAAAGCTATCAAGAAATCGTTTTTTTTGTTCTAATCGGCCCCAAAAGGGGGAAAAACATTATCGGGAAAAAGATATCTTCCGCGTGATTTGAATCGAATGGGATATCTGGTAATATCACAGTGGGAGGGAAGCCATAAAAGTTGAAACCTATCAAGATTTGCTCCTTTTCCTAATCGTTCCCAAAAGTAAACAAGATTAAGCAAAAAAAAAAAAAAAAAAAGAGAAAGAAAGAAAGAAATCATTCGCATAACGACTTCAAGTTGAGATATATGACAGCACAACAGAACGAGGGTTTACGCTTTCAAAACTGTCAAGATTCGTTTTTTTCCTAATTGGACCCAAAAATAGGACAAGGTTCTCAGAAAACAAGAATTCTTTCGCGTGATATATCGAAATCGAGTTGTCCGGCAAAAATGTTGGCGTAGAAACCCTTAAAATCTGAGATTTGGAATTGAGAAAAGGAAACTCCAGCGAAAGAGAAGGGTTTACAGGGATGATATGCTCCTTCCCGGAGAGATAGGGTGGAGGAGGTCGAAATCGATTCTCTGGAGCCCCTGGAACTTGCGGACCAGTTCGAACGACATTCCGGTTGGAGAGGCGGACGCTGGACTTGGCCTGCTGCCGGAACTCGAACTGCCGCTGCGAGTTCCAGCAGCTCCGTGTCCATCCTGGGTCGACCGGATCCCACAAAAAGGCCAGCAAGAGAGAGAAGAAAGAGAGAGGATGGAAAACACGAGGGTTTACGTTCTTCTGGATACGAAGACGGCAACCCGGGGGCCGTGTGGAGGGACCTCTGCCATCATTACGGAAAACCTTGCCCGAAAGTTTGAACTAATGTCGGTGATTGCGTTGCTGATGTTAGTTTAAATTTAACGTATGCTACTTTACACCTACCGCTCTTAGAAGAGTTAATCCTCATACAGTCACGTAGGCTTTTAAGAAGAGTCGGCATATAAGGTGCCGACATCAATAAATATCTTGGCCATCTACCTTTGTTGTATTTTTTCGTGGAGGGAGATATCTACCCACACTATAATTATCCAAGCCATAATATTTGGACACGTACCATCCAAAACTCAAAGATAAAATCTCTAATTATTAAGCAAAAAAATGTTGCTAGGTAGAATGTGACTATTGATAGATCCATAACCTCTAGTCCTTTATATCATCGAATGCGCCATCTATATATGTTGTAGAATCAAATCGATCTATTTTCAATTCAACCTGAAATGGAAAGAATAAGAACTCCTATCTTTAATTCTAGGTATATATGTTGCACATGCCAAGTCTAGCCAACATAAAAAGAGTTTTCTTCTATGAAACCCAACCTTTTTTCTTTTTTTATATTGTTGCATATCTGCCATGTGATCCATAGAAGTATAACTATGAGGTTGGGTTGCAAAAGGTCAGGTGCAAATTTCATAGATTTGATTTTTTGCTTTCGCGGGATTATGCCAAATATTATCTTGAAACAAAGCTACAGAGGGACAATGCATCATGGTAGCAATAGAATCATCGTAGCAATGCTTGCCTTAGATACTTGCCCATATAAGGGTAACATTACACAAGGAGCCATGTGAGAGGCTTGTTTCACACTGTTAAGGGCATGCATGCTCTTGCAAGGGAGGTATCGGAGGAGGAGCCAAGTGATGTGAATCACAAGATATTCCTAGGTATGGTAGGTTCGTTGTATGTTATAAGGGCCTGTTTGGCAAATGGCTATAAAATCCCACAGTAACCTATGCAATGTGTAAAGAGACTTTCATCTATACTTGTATCTTTACCATTTTATAAAATAAACTCCTATTAAATATTCAATCTTCCCTTCCTTCACCATGGTATCAATGTAAATAGGTATCTTTAATGAAGGTACCTATTTTGGCCTGGCCCTTTTACTTCCCTCACAGAGAGAGAGAGAGAGAGAGAGAGAGAGAGAGCCACTGAAAAATGCATTTATATCTAACATAAGTTCTACAGAAAATGGTTATTTTGATGTCCAAGCCATCCAATATGCTCTCTGCATGCATCGCACCTTATTGGTACAATTTTATATAAAAAAGCATCATCTAAGAGAGACTACTTCAGTAGACCACATACTGGTTGTGAGGAAATTATGTAACACTAGGAGATAGCAATAAAAGATTAAGTTTGCAAAGTTATACTTACTTTTTATTAACATCTTCCTGCAGATACACAAAAAAGAAAGAAGAAAAAGTTGCCCCACCCCCTTCTATAAGCAACTCCATTTGATGATCTACATGGTTTATCATGATTTCCGCTTCTTCCAGAGGATATACTTCGACAAGTATTTGAAACAGAATCCACCAACTTATGGTTAGACAAAATCAGTATAGTGGCATGCAATCAATGTCAGAAAATTTTGGCCTTATCCAAGCATCAAAAGAGAGAGCTAAGTAGTTGTAATATTATGTAGGTATACAAAGGACTTTTCAATTCTCATCATGTCCACCAACTCAGCCCCGCATATATAGGTTACTTCCTCACCTGTGCACTCCCAACAACATGTCAACTCGTTTAACATTCTTTCCCAGACTTGTACTTCCAGACCAAGCAAGCACTGCTGCCAGGGGAGGAACTTAAAACAATTACATGGTTGATATACATTGTGGTATAAGAGATCCACCAGACAGCCATTGCAGGGTTGAAAAAAAACCCTGATCTTCTCGCTCTCAAATTGCATACATTTTCTTGTACTCATTGTTGAGCAATTCCCCATCTGACATGCCGGAGACAGAAAATGACCGCGACCTACTAAGTGATGACCGTCTGATGTTTCTCAGCTTCTTAGATTCGATGCGATGGGCAATCACCCAATAGAGCATGGTGCCCAATGTTGTGGCTAATATGGTAGAGCCTATAATTGTCACTCCAATAGCCAACCACTTCTCATGGTTTCCCACTACAATGAAAGAAAGTGCAAGGAATGCAGCACTAATAAGCACACAGGCGAGCCACATTAGCTTGTTGATGATTGCCATCATTTGTTTCTTTGCTTTGCTCTCTATAACCACTATAGAAGTTTGTACCACCACGACAGCTAAAGATATGAAGAGGGCCACGGAGTCGAAGACGAAAAAGATTATGAAAGGTGTTTGGTGTGAGATGTTGGCTTCCCCTAAAGTGAGCCCAGGGGCAAGGTTTTCAGGATCTACAGACTGGCCGGGAACCGTGAAGATGGCTGCAAATGCTACAGTGGCAATGAGGACAGCGACAATAGTGTTGGAATTGATTGCATTGTTTAGGCCCTCTGCATGTAGCTTGTTCAGCCTCTTCGCAATCCCCTGCACACGTCTCCTGGTCTGGCGGGTGTGTTCAAGCTGCGAGTGGACCTCATGTTTTATGTCACTTACTTGTTGCTTTAGTTCACGGGCAGGATTTGGGGGTCCGATGGTCCTCGCACTTTGGACACCATGTGCGACTAATATGCAGGCAACATCTGAATTTCCCATCTTCTCAGCAGTGTCAAGTGCTGACTCTCCTGATTTATTGATAGCTTTGATATCGATTTCCTTGAGCTCAAGAAGCCTCTTTACAATCTACACAAAAGATTTTCTAATAAGTGAGTATATATTCTATAAAGTGGGTGAAATCGAGTACTTTCCTGGATGAAAAATATTTACAACAAAACCATGCAAGTCAGGGCAATTCAGAACATAAAAAATGAAATACAAGGAGGACATAAAATAACACAAGAATCAAAAAGAAAATACAGTAGCAGGTTCGATATTAAGGAGGCTTACAAACACGATAGCCTGACCACCTTTTTCATCATAGGCTGATGCAGCATGCCAGAAAAGCAGAAACAACATGCTCATGCCCTATGTAATGTAGTGATAGCCATTATGCCTTATCTAATCAGCCTCAACGCTCTAATACTTATTTAATAAACTATAGTTGTAGAGGCAAGAATGTATAAAATCTTCTGATTCTGAATAAATGTTCTTTGTCATTTTGTTTCTAATATTTTCGAATGTGTTATCTCACTATCGTAGCTGTATTTAGGAAGTAGGTTTCTTAACTTTATAATGAAAGTAATGAGCAACAGGAAACCACTACCCATCATTCCTAATCTCAGTTCTTACTTCTGCAAGAAGCTTGTATGAGAAAATTGAAGGTTTAATCTATAAAAATGATTATTCATGGGAACCCTGGACCAAATGATTCTTTTTTTCTCATTTCTTTTTTTCCTCTGAGAGAGAGAGAGAGAGAGAGGTTACATGGTCTTTGATCAGGTCCATAACTCTACTTTCGTATTGGAAAAACATTTTCACTGCAGTACCAATCAGGCCTTCATTACTGTGGTAGTTATTTCCCATCACAACCCAGAATCAGAAAATTCTATTTAAACCCCAAAATACTCTGAACACCCTTCGGCCCAAGATTCAATCCTCACCTTTGATGTAATTGATTATATGTCAGCAACCAAAATGCTAACAATTTCATGTGCTGCAAACTGATGATGCAAAGACTGCAAGGGAAATTCCATAATGCATTCCCCATAAATATACCAAAATTGTGAGTGATTCCGAGATGGATGTTGTCTCTAAGCAGAAACTTAGAATTATCAGCTCTGCTGCTACTTCCTTTATATTCCCCACAGGCAGATTATGTTCTCATTCAGATATGATTATAACATGACATGAATATCTTTGACTCTTATAAGACATTAGAAAGTAGGGTTGCTGACTGCAGTTCTGTAATTATGTGCACAGAGAGGTCTGCCAGGAATTAGCTTCATTTTCCTAACCAAAAGAATTGAAAGAACCCATTGCGTCCAGCACCTCTCTCGCCTCATCACTGTCTTCTCCCATGAAAAAAATGATTCCTAGACCAGACATCAGTTCAAAACATGCCAAAGCAAACCACATTTTAAGCAGTATGCTTTTCATTTTAGTTGCATAACACAAGAGTTGGCATCTAGAAATCAACTTTAAAGTTTCCCGATCTACCCTTTCTTCTTTTTTCTTTTTATTTGTTTGGCAAAATGGTGGCAAATTTGCCTGCTCTACTAGTTCAATTATAGGACATATCACACTGCCATCCTGCAGGTTAGATAAACAATTTCGATCAAAATATCAGTACTCCAGATTAGAGAAATGAAGAATGGTCTTCTTTAAGAAACACTTCCTTCTGAGCTAAAAAGTCCAAAGGAAACTTCACAAGAATCAAAACATTGACCCAATAAAGCTTTCGATCCGTCAGGTTACTAACGGCAAAGTTGGATAGTCAGGATGTTTTGATCAGGAAATACCACCCACCTTTATCAAAAGTCCGAAAAATCATACTCAAAATCAACACTGGGTACTTTTTTTACTCAATGCACTCACAAACAAAAAACAAATCACCATACATATTTCTCAAGCCGAGCTGCATACGTATGATGAATTTATCCACTTCCTTGATCAAAAAAATCTCAAACACATGAATTAATTCTACAAATATAAGAGGAAGGCTAATCCCAAGTCTCTGGTTTAATATACTTCACCTACTTCACAATGATTGCAGTTTTTATGTTATTTACAAGTTTGCACTTTCTACCCTGGTATGGAATCCCACAATAACCTCCAAAATCTCATCCTAAAGAAGACTGACTAATGCTAATCAAGGAATAAATGTAAACATCCAGCCTAGGGAGCTCTCTTCTTCAAAGGATTTCAACGCTGTTTGACCTGTTCCTTTTCAATTACAAATCAAATTATAACTTTTGTTTGGAATGGAGACAAACTCTTGTAATCATTTAATTTTGCAAAATCATGCCATGTTCCTGGAAAGGTTCCTATTTAGTATCCCTTAGACATTTGCTGCTGCTCCAATAATATTAGTCCATTTATTCTGGTAGTGTTAATTCTATTCTTGGTACATCATGATTCGAGATGAGCATTTTGATATGCTCTAGTGAGCCTTGTCTTTTAAACGAATATATTACTGTAACTCAGCCACAGTTGACAACATCTCCTTTCAATATATATGAGAGATGAGCAAAACAAAATGAAGGATACTATGGGCTATCTCCAATTACTTGCAAATATGGCAAAGGACATAATAGATATAGGCACAGGAGCAAAGTTGATAATTAGTAGATTTAGATTTATCTGCAGTTTGCTCCAGAAATAACAGCTCATGGCTTGGCATTGGGATTAAGAAACAGATGACTTGGCAAGTGTTCATAAAACTCATACGGAAGCCATCAACATTCTTAAGTATTTCAAGATTCAGGTGATGAATATATTGACAATTGTGCATATTGATGAAGAATTGACCCCGTAGATCACCAAAATAAAGTAAAAGATAGAGAAAATATGACTTCACAAGAAACGATAAATGTGTCGAGAGCAATTCACCTGAATACGACCCTTCCTAGCTGCTATATGAAGGGCTGTGTTGCCCTTTGAGTCCACCAGGTTGACCAGAGTGGGTTCACACTTGAGAAGCTCCTCAACTAGGTCTAAGCTTGTTCCCTTGACTGCCATGTGAAGTGCAGTCTGTCCTTTCTTATCAATTCTGGTTGCAATTCCGGACTCTCTGTTTACAAGAGCTTTCACAACTTCCAAGTGCCCATTCCTTGCAGCAGAATGTAGAGCAGTTTTACCATTGCTCCTTGCAATTAGTGCCAGACTCCCATCAGCTTCCAATAGGAGATTCACCACCTCGATATGGCCCTGTGTTGCAGCAGTGTGTAATGCCGTGGTGTTTGATAAGTCCACAGTCATGGAGAGTTCTGGAAGAGCCATCAAAAGCTCCTTCATGACATCTAGCCAATGTAATTGCTTAGTTAGCCGAATGGTGATAAAACAAAAGCTCTATTTAATGAAGAGATAGATGGTAACATTTAATTGATATCACATATGCCATATTCTCCAACTTCACTGGCTGTACCCGTGGATGTGACCATGCAGTAAATTCATAACATCTGCAACATGTAATTTAACAGCTCAAAATTAAGAAAGCGACACCAACATATCAACACATTAAACATCTACCGGTGAAACCGGTTTCTCATGCTAACCTCTTTTTTGACCATCCATTCTTTACTAATCTTAAAATTATTTATTATTTTTCTCAAAAATACATTATTTGTTTAATCCTAGGACATGTACACACAACTTTGGTAAGATGGTCACTGTAAAGTGCAGATGAATGATCAATAATAGAAGGCAAAGAATTAGAAACAGAAACCAATGAGTAAACCAAGAGCAGACCACAGAGAAATAATGTTCAGATTTGAGATGATCATTCTATAAACCCAAAAGAAAAGAAATGAACTATTCAGATAATATTTTATGCAGATCAAGATAATCAGGGGAAAGAATCTGACATAAACCGCAATCTCCTGCATCCAGGTCATCGATGTTTTTGCATAGTAAACTTTTAGGAAAAATTAGGAAAATGGCATTGCACTTAGATTTCTGAAAAATTAACAACTGAACAGAATATGTAGAACTTTGCCACACCGATCAATGGCATTTAAGTTCGAAAGAAACATTTTTGAGACAGAGCTAATACCTACATCCCCTTGCTTGGCGGCTACATGCAGAGCATCATAACCATTCTTAGCCTTTATTCCAGCTGTGAGAACATCATGGTACTTGATCATTTCATTCACCACATCGACAAACCCATACTCGGCAGCAACAAAGAGAGCAGTTTCCCCTGCCTGATTCTGCTTGGTCAGCAACTCCGCCAACTCCTGCTCATCGGCTCCTGAAATGATCTCCTTCACCACAGCTAAATTCCCTGCCCTTGCAGCTGAATGCAGTGGAGTGTCGTCCCGTTTCCCGGTTAGCTGCTTCGTCATCTTCTTCCGGCGGAAGCTCTGCTGCCGGACCGGCGATTCCATGATTTCCATCTTTCCAGGCAATCCCGCCTTACCGGGCGATTCCATCCTTCAGCTTTTTATGTATGGAACCACCTCCTAAGCTAAAATCTCCTTTTTGGAGCAAAAACCCAAAACTAGAGACGATCGCTGGAAGACACTATCCGGGTCGCCATGATCGGAAACCTCAAAACTCAAAATGACCAGATGAATCATATGAATCTACCGAAAAATCCCTCCCGGAAATCGGATTTCCACATCATCCAACCCTGCATCCAAAAGCAGCAGGAAGATTAACAAATGAGCCCCATTTTGGGCAGAATTAACAATTGGCTGTTGTGGCCTTCAGTTGATAACATAACAAGATGATCACCCACATGGCCTCAACACTTTCCCCATAATCTGCCCACAAACTCCACACCTCCTTCCAGCTCCGATCTTTTGTTGTTTAACAAAAAAAAAACAAACAAAACGACATGGAGAAAAAAAAAACATTTTTGGATTGGATCAACACGTGGGTTTGGGTGCGTAACTTTTGGAGAGAATCTAAAGCAAGATAATAAATGGAGGAAAGATTAATAAGAGAACAAAGAAGAAGAAAGAGAGAAGATCATTAAGGCTCACATGGGGAAGAAGAGAAAGCACATACCTACACTGGTTCCCCTGCCGTTTGGAAATAAGCCCCTGCCTCCATTTCATTTAGGAAGCCATGAGACGAGGGAACCAGCCATCCTCTCCAAGGGGGGGGGCCTTCGATCAAATGAGGAGGAGAGGAACCATTTAAATCCTTAGAAAACAGGGACACAGACATCTGCTTATTTTATCAATTAAATAACAGATATAATAAACGTCTTTGATTAAGTCCATAAAGCATGTGATTTTGGCGTCGGATTAGAAGAAGGAAAAGCATTAAGGAGCAGCAAATCATTGTCTTTTTAAATAAACATACCGACTAAGATAATCGAATGGCGAGGTAGTGGTTAGATTTTTTTTTTTTTTTTTTGCATGAGAATTAC
This sequence comes from Phoenix dactylifera, assembly GCF_009389715.1. NCBI lineage: Eukaryota > Viridiplantae > Streptophyta > Magnoliopsida > Arecales > Arecaceae > Phoenix > Phoenix dactylifera. The sequence continues at coordinate 2,093,359 of NC_052394.1, read as the reverse complement.
CGGATTTGACGAGAGCGAAAACGACCCAATCGGAGAAGGCCATTGACCGTTGACGAGGGAAGGCCGGTGGGCCCCGCGAGAACACGGCCTGAAGGGAGCCGAGTTCTATTTTTCGGGTGTCACGCTTATCCATTCAAATCGAGCAAGGTGAATATCTTATCCGTTCGACACCTCAGTCCGGAGGCCGAGATGCGGACAGCATAGCCTGTTTAGGTTATTCCGACCGCATGTTGCAGATTAGTATAGCACTGCTTGAGAGAAATTCGGCTATGATTATTAGCTAGATCTAGCAAATTATTGGTGGTATAGGCGAGAGTCATCATCTAATCTATAGCATTTGAGCCATGGTTTCTGACGCGGTGATCTTCCAAGCTCGTATATAGCCAACCACTTCGAAGATATTTTTTGGGTTGGAGAGAGATATATTGTGCGCGCTAGAATATGTTGTATTTTAATTTTTTTTAGATGTATTATTGTATGAACCATCTATTTCATATATATATATATATATAGATATATAAAACTTATCCAAGCCATATTCTTAAGAGAAAAAAGGGGTTTATGGCAAAAACTAATTTGATGTTAAGATCTCACAATTGTTTTTAATATTGAGATTATACTGGATATTATATTATTGTCATTAAACCTCCAATGGTTAACAATACGACAATACGATCGACATAGTGCGCCTCACGCGCTCAAATGGATTAGATCTTAACGAGTTAACGGCAATAAACGCTTCCGCCAGAATCCCGTGTTAGATTACTGAAGCACAAAAATAAAGTCTTACCGTTATATTTTCATGCATTAAGAAATCTGCGTGCGTCGTGCTGACGAGTACATTGTAAGTTTGCAACCTTCTGGAAAGCCCAGAGATGGTGTTGACTTGTCAACCGTGTAGATGCAGGAGCGTTGACCGTTATCCATTTGGATGTTAGTGGTTTCGTTTCATCTCAGATCACATCAATGTAGAAAGAAAACTATGGATTTGAAGTTTACTTGAATATTTTTTCGCTCTTGATGCCAATTCCAACTCCCAAGCAGCTGCGTTCACACGCAGCGGAATTGCTAGTGGAAGCGTGCTCGAGGCTACGACTTTTTTGGTAGGGTTGTTGACAAAAGAAACCAAACGCTTCGAACGAAAATCATGCCAAAGAAAGAGGAAGATATAGACGGCAAAAGGAATCCAATTACTCAGCCATTCATTACCGGAGAGGACCAAAAGAAGGTCAAACTCAAACAGTGCCAGATGCAATATAAGATATGCCTTGTTAAAGTTTTCTTTAAGCTTACACTGAAGAAACCTAAAAGCAAAAATATCAGGATGTAAAGAATATAGAAGGGATATTGATTGATCATCTTCACTTTTGGGAGTGAGATTTTGATGCAGCTACAGTTTCAATTTAACTGTAACAACACATTTTAAGATTAAGTGCAACTCGAATTCAAGAAAATGGTCCCCATTGATACAATATTATGGTCGAGCACGTAACCTAATGAAGTCTAAAATAGTGGAAAAGGCTTTACAGCAATTAAAAAAAAAGTAGAAAATGCGAATTAGATGAGTGAAGAAAGATCATTGGATCCAAAGATTAATTTGTGATAGTTGGTGAAAACTTGTGATGATATTATCAAAGATTAACTCCAGAGTTTTCTCGTGCTTGAGTTGCATTTTCAAAACACTCTTGCATAAATATATGATATTCGAAGCACCACCAGATTAAGTACAGGGCAAGATTTTGCAACTCAACCTACCTAAAGTTCAGAGATTAAAGTATTGATATGAAAATGACAGGATTCCTTTCCTTCGTGTGAACCCACCATCGGACCACCCACCTCACAGATCCTCAAAAACACTCTGAACTTTGTCATTCATCCATATGCACCGATCTCAAAGTGACTAGTAAATGATTCAACAATGGAGTCGCATGAAGAAAGATGGATCCTTCTTTTTGCACGAAAGATACAACTCCGATCCACCCCAAGATGATCATACAGTTACGTAGAAGGCTCTGCATGAAGACCTAGTCTGCGGCAGTCAATCTTAAGGGTATAATGTAGGCATTGTCTTGAATGGTTGGACATCAGTTCATTACCTCTGAATGGCCTCCAGGGAAGACAAAAGCATCCTGGGAACAGCCCCCATACTACAGCTTCTTTGTAATACAAGAATCCTCTTGTGATGTTTCCACAATAGCCCAATTCCCTGGGGGCTTGATGTGTTTCTAGCAACGTAAATTAAAAAAATAAGAATTGAATTATTATTTGGCAAAATCAAATTTAAGAACAGAAAAAGATCATCTGTGTCCCTACTGATGAATGCAGCAAGCTGCAAAGAAATGATCTATTGATAAATGACAAGGGAATGTGGCGTGGAACAAATAGAATGAAATTTCTATCTGCTTTCATTTTGAAAACCACTGTACAACCGAACCTACCATCCATCAAGCTCTATCTTAACGATTTTCACGTCTCACAATGATTGGTTCCGCATAGAAATCGTCGGAATCGGATCATATCATGTCAGGTACATCAAGAACGTAAACAGATAGGCAAGCAAGATCGTAAATCGCCCAGGTGGTGTTAATCCCAACAAGAGAGTCGACCGGATCTCCCTGTCAAGTACAAGCATGGCAAACAATTGCTTCCCATCCGGCACAGACCTGCAACCTCAGCTGAAACCACCAATAGATCCCATCTCATAGTAAGATGAACCTATAAACATCCATCAACTTAATTCTAAAGCCTGATAACAATAGCTGTCTTAATAGATTGTGATGGATATCATTTTAATGTAATTAGATACAATAAATATCATGATTTTTCTGATAAAAGGATGGCCACCCACTGGTTGTATAATATACACATATGGAGGAGCTGCAGAGACATATGGCATCCAAATAGCAAGGCCTAGGACAGATGAGGATCACAAACCTTCCCTTCAAATAGCATAAATTCGATCAACCTCAGATCCAGAAAAATCAGAATTATGATGCCATGAGTTTGAGCCACTCCTCCTTGATGATTTCTCTCTTCTCCTGATAGATCGGGTGCGCTTCGACTTCACTACGTAGTAAGTCATGGTCCCCAGAACTCCAGCCATTATCACCCCACCAATTAGTGTAACCAGGATAGCCGCCCACCGGACATGCCGACCCAGCACAATGTATGAGGAGGCGATGAATGCAACAGTAGTGCACACAGAGGCCAGCCACATCAACTTGTTAATCACCCCCACGACCCGTCTCTCTGCTTTTGTTTCTCCCCTAACAAGCGTTATCTGCACCACCACCACAGCCAAGGATGTGAAAAGGGCAATAGCATTGAAAATGAAAAATACTTTGAACGATGGATCGTCGACAACTATTGCCACTCCATCTTCGTCTCCAGTTCCACCAGGCACTGTGAAGATGGCAGCAAATGCCACCGTGGCAAAGAGCACGGCGACCACCGTCACGGAGTTGGTCGCATTGTTAATGCCTGCCCTATGGAGTTTCATGAGCTCCTTGGCAATCCCATGGACGTTCTTGCTGGTTTTTCTGGTCTGCTCTAGCTGTGTGTGAACATCTTTCTTGATCTCAGTTACAGTCTTCCGCAGCTCATCTCGAGGCTGATTTAAATCGTTGGCCCTGACAGCACCATAGCGAGATAAGCGCTCCTTGATTTCAGCAGACTCTTCAGAGAGAGGTAGGCCTTCCGCTATGTCAAAAGCTGTTTTGTGGTCTCTCGTCAGGGCATTTACATGGGTGTCAGGGAGAAGTAACAGAACATCAACTATCTGCAAGAATAGACGTATGAATCTAAATTTCGGAGCAGAACAAGAAACGCAAATTCCTTATTGCTTGATACTATTGATCTCATCATGCAAGATAGTAGTGCACCTATATTCTTAGGTTATAGCAAAATGAAAAAATATAAAGCGGATAATATTCAATATCCCTTGGTTTCACACATATATGGACTCAGGAATTGCACTAACATAATAGATAATAATCTTCAGCATGATAAAGTTATTGGTTTACAGTAGATTAAACTACAAAATGTTAATAAACCAAAAATTTGCATAACCAAGAGGGTCAATTTCACCAGTGAACATATTTAGAGAAAATTTCTTAAAGAATTGCATTTTCCAGCAAATCTTATGCTGCCAGGGGTGGAAACAATTCAGGATTACGGGCTAAATTTCACATAATTTCAAGGTAACCGACCACAAAATTCCAATTCAACATATGAGCAGCATAGCAGAATTTCAAGATTGTAAGTGTTGTCCGTTCCATGACCAAGTAAATTTGCAAAAACATATGCGCATTTGTTCCAAGTAGCAACAAATATAAGCAAACAGTGATGAGAATAAAGCAGATGAGAACCAAAGTAACTTGCCCATAATGATCATATTCACAGCCCTTCCTAAAGATAATGAAAGGGATTAAAATAAATAAATAAATAAATTTCTTGGCCCTTGATTTCTTTTTCATTATTATCATAAGATGGGTGATCCATTCTGAATCTACTTCCACCATGTTAAAACAACTTAATCTATAAAGGACTGAAGCCTCAAAATGAGATGATATAATTGATAGCTCTAATCATGATGCCCGGAAGTAGATTATACAAGACAGATCATAGACACTCACCAAATGGCATGAGTGGGCCAAGAGAAATTCACTACCATCTGCTTGGTCTGGTGTATTCTTAGTTATACAACTAGCAGATATAGGAAGAAACTGAAATGCTTTATAGAAATTAATGAATATCAAAACAGAAAAACTCTGGACTTATTTGATTAAAAGATCTTTATTTATAAAAAATGGGGAAAGAAAAGGGAGAAATGCTGTCAAAACGAAACTGCTCCATCATCCAATTAATCAATCATTGCATCTAATTTGACAACAGAGCGTTATCCTACGTTTCAAACTAAGTAATGTTCACCAGTCTGCAAAATAACTCACAAAAAGTATAAAACATACTCCGAAGTCTCCAGTTTCAGCCTATTTTAAAGATGTCAACACTTAAAACAAAATGCAGACGGAGAAAATATAGAGACGTTGTTAATGTCTAAGCATCAACATGTAGGAAACTTGAATGCAGCTAATCTCGGAATATGCATTTAAAGTTAGAGCAACATGACCACAAAAGCATCATAAAGCAGCACCTCTGCCCTCTTCTTTCTTGTAGCAACATGCAATGCTGTGTTCCCAGCTCTATCTGGTAGCATCACGATAGCTGGATCAGCATCTACAAGGGCTTGGACAACTGCGGTACTTGTTCCCTTCACTGCCATCTGCAAAGCAGTTTGCCCCTTCCTATCAGTCCTTCTGGCAAGCTGTGGATCCTTTTCTAGCAATGCTTTTACAATTTCAACATGCCCTTGCCGGGCAGCAAAGTGCAGGGCATTTTTCCCATTGGTTTTTGACAGCTCAATTAAGCTAGCATCATGTGCTAGCAACAGATTCACTATTTCAGTATGACCTCTTGTTGCCGCAGATATAAGGGGAGTTGCATTTGAAGGGCCAAATGTTCTGCAAAGGGTTGGGTCATGGTCCAAAAGTACCTGGACAATAGCTGCAGATAACTAGTTAGCAATAGATGTGCTATGCAAAGACAAAGAAATAGAGGATAGATATGGGGATGGAGGGTGGACCTTAAAAAAGAACAAAAAATAGAGGAGAGAAGAGGGAAGGGAGGCTGCTTAAACAATAATTTAACAATTACAAATAAGCAGAGCATTTAATTTTTTTTCTAAACTTAGTCAATCACCAAAAGCATGAATTCCTACATGCATTTAATTTCTGCATTTATGCCTACACCATCAATGGCAACAACTAACACATAAATAAAATCTTCAGGTGGATAACATCCAGGTTTAGAGTTGAAGACTTGTCAGCTAACACATTCAGCATAATATTTGGTCCACAGTACTGGAAGCACAGGATTAAACAAAAGAACATGAGAAACATAAGAGTTCTTGACACGGAGTTTCCTAACCTTTAAAAAATCTGACAGCAACCATTCAGAATTTCAGACCACTTGGGACCAATAATAAATAGAGTGAAATCGTTCATGGAGGAGAGAAATGGAAGAAGGTTACCTGGTCTGAGCCAGGTTTAACTTAAAGTTGATTTATAAGATCAGCTAAAGGCAAAACCAAAAATTTGTAGATTATAAAACCACTAGATGTCTTATAAGATCATACATACCGCCTGCCACTTACATATAAACCACTAGATGTCTTTTATTCTCATGAATATCATCAACAGACACATAACTCGAGATGACTGCATAAAGGTATAAATTGTCACAAAATCATACATCAAGTAGATTATAAAAATTCTTAACAAAAACTTATTGATAAAAGTAATTAGTGGTTGCCTGCAGCTTTCACTAACAGAAGTACAAAACCCTCCCATCTTTCAACTTCTAAACCAAAATTCACAATTCAATTTCAACATGAACCTATTCTTAGATTTTAAGACCAAGCAAGTGACAGTAAATTCATTTGCGATGGAAAGGTAAAAAAGCATGCAAGTTAAATTTCTTATTAATATGATAGATCAAGTACGTCCAAGCTGCACATCCAGTGGAGAAAGAGGGATAGATCCGAAAATGTTATAAATAAGTACAAAGAGATGCAGGTAGACACTCAATTTCGAAATTTTAAGATAACTCTAACATACTGATTAAGAGATAGATTAACATCTTTCTAGTGTTTCTAATCAGTCTCAAATCCTACTTAATTTCAGTTTCTTCCTCCTAAGGTCGGGTACCCAGGTTGAAACATAGGTCGTATGGCAAAAATCTCAACTTGGTATCGCAACTCTCAAGTGTCTCCTTATAGATGTGATTCATTGTGACTTGTGAAACTTATAAGCCATAGCTTCAGACCAGCATAATAAATAAGAAATGGAATCAAAGAAACTCTAAGCTCCACTCACCTAGGTGCCCTTCTCTTACAGCGATATGAAGAGCATCATAACCTGACCTGTTCTTCCTCACAAGACTCTCCCGATCAGTGTACTTAAGCAGCTCGATGACCACATCAAGAAACCCCTTCACCGCAGCTATAAACAAAGCCGTCTCGTCCACGTCGTTGATATCATTTACCACCGCCGAGCGCATCTCCGCCACCCCCACATCGAATTCCGCCCCGACGGCCGTCCCTATCATCAGCTCATCGATCTGGCTGAGGATCTGCCTCACGGCCGCCAGGTCCCCTCGCTGTGCTGCCAAGTGGAGCTCGGTGTCGTTGTGGCGCCCGGTCACCTGCTTCACATACTTCTTTTTCCCGGCCTGTTCCATCTTTTTCCCCGAGTTTGAGAGCACCAGAGACGGCGACGCCGGCTCCATCCGCTTCCCGGAATTGGAAAGCACGAGAACCGGGGCAGCGGGCGACGCCAAGGGCGACGGCGGCGACCCCTGGTCCATCCCCTTCTCGGAGTTGGAGAAGACCAAAGCCGGGGAGCACGCCGCCCGCGGCGACGACGGCGGGAGCGGCGAGCTGGGGCTCCGGCCAGGGCTGGTGTTCGCCGGTCCGATCTCCGGATCCCTCTCTCCTCCTCCATCGAAATCAAAGCAAAAAAAACCATCAAAATTGGATCGAAAATTCGGAAATTTACCCCTATAAATAGTGGGGAGAGGGGCTACCGTTCTCCATCGCCATCCTCCTTCCCGACCGGATGAAACCCTAGACGCAAATCTCCCTCGCTAGGGCATCGAAGCCACGGATCTTCGAGAGCAAGTAGGACATGGCCAAAGAGAAGAAGAGAGAAGGAAGCGAGGGGAAAACCCACACCAACAAAAAATCTTTCGTCTCCGGTTCTCCCGTGGGAAATTCGCATGAGACGACAAACTACTTGCAATGTGCTTTCGCGTGGCTGCAAGTGGATCGTGTCAGGTCCGGGTCCAGTTTGACTTGGAGTCGACTCCACTGGACTTCGTTTTCAACCCGGATGGAACCTAGCTCGGCATTGGTTTCGAATACGTCGGGTCTTAGTTTTGGGTCCATATTTCCGGATTCTTGGACACAATTTTACCGGGTCGATGACCGTCTTCTTTGGGACGGTGGTAGCCTGCGTTTTTTTTGGACTGCGAGCTCCTTAAGTATTGAGAAGAACGTTACATATTTTCATTTATATTGCTTGCATTCATATCTATTTTACCCTGCCTTCAATTTTTTTTGTAATTGATTAAGTGATAAATTTATGATTCTAAGGGGCAATGCTTGCACTTCTAGTTCTCCATCAATGGTGAAATTGCCTTTTCTTTGTGTTTATGATGTCAGCCTGCCTCAAAGTGGACTCAAACTACAGTTATACCACATCAGTTATACCATTCATAATCTTTTTTCTTCTTCTTCTTTTGGAACAAAGTTTGATTACTGCGTCATTGCCCACCTCAAACTATAGTGGATTGTTTGAGAATAAATAACAAGGAGCAATGAATAAGTAATGAAATTATTTCCCAAGTTAGTGTTATCGAGTAAAAATTTATTATTCTATTTACTTATAAAAACTCAGTTAATATAAATACACGATTTAAGTCATGTAAAATGTGAGTATGTTAAATAATGACCATTACTTTGTGTTTCTTGTACTTGCGCAACATGACATACATCTATGGATGGAACTTGGCCATGCTCGTGATTCATGATAACACTCGGGCTTTAGTGACCCCCAATTTCTTCTATCAAGTTTGTGATACCTTTAAAATCTTCTAGTTATATTAGTTCTGCCTCCTTCCTTTATGTCATCTTATTTCTCTTGCTGCTGGAGATAGTGCTCATGCCAGGCTGACATGAGGTATTGTTGTACTAAAAAAAAAATAGCAAATGAAGTTTTGCTTAAAAAATGCTTCATTGTTATAGAAGTACCCCACTTGTTTGTTCTTGGACTACCTTAAATAAAAAAACGATGGCCGTGTGTTTCGATTAAAATCACTTCTGATCGCTTCCTAGTTTTTCATTACTATGTCACATATTGTGGCAATCACTCCTGATTTTTGCCTCTAAGAAACTTTTATAGGGGTTAGCACATCAACCAGAAACAAAAGGACTGGTGTTGTGTCTCTCTTTTTCAGAAGGCTTCAAGCATGCCATATTGGCATCACGGTATCAAAGTCACTTGCAGAATAATTCCATTTAGCCATAGTATAAATGTACTATTTAGGGAAGGCTGTTCATGGGTTCCATTATATTAGCAAGCCTGAGGCTTTCTTGATGTTAGTCACACTCTTTGTTGCAAGAGAGGAATTTAATTTAATTTAAACCAACCCACCTGACGTGTGGGGCCCGCAATGCCTATTAATTTGATTCAAGTCATATTAAGCCACATATTTAATAATAATATGGCTCCGATACCCGTAGCTTAGTGCGCCAACAAAACAATAATGTGTCCAACAAAATCAACGACCTATCAAATTTTCAAATAACTATCGTGATCGATTACGCCTTGGCGTGGCTTTTATACGTTCGAAAAGAAATATTGTGACGAACGAGCAAATAAAAAAAATATTTAATTACAGCGTACCTAAAAAGAAATCGTACCATTCTATTCGTGCAGATTCGTATCCTCTTCTCTATAAATATAATATTTCTAGATATGGAAAAAAATTTGAACACCATTTTCGTATACTTTTATCTCTTTTGTTTTCTTTCAAAATTTGTCTGACTTAAACATCAGAACATCTCTAGTCGAACACGTTTTAACGACTCCCGATCATCTTCTGTGGTTGCAGAACATATCCAACACTATACTATGCTTCTCCGGCGCAACTGAGCAGATCAACACATTCACCTATCAAGTCAAATTTTGAACAATAATAAATAAAATAATTAAATTTAAATTTTTGATTTTATTTAATAAATAAATAAAATTTTGATTGATAGATTTTTTTATATATCTTATATTTTATCCATATGATCTGACCTGATTCCTTTCTCTACCAACTACCTAGAAACCCATTGATATGCCTGCAATTCTCATTCCCAGCTGCGGCTTGTTGTTGCCGACCCAACTAAAATCCTGGGTCTTGGAGACACGGTCAATTCTCGTCGGACCACACTTTCGGGTTACCCAAGCCCCGCTAAGATCGAAGTTTCCGCCGCTACTTCCGTTGCCGGATCTCTCGGGGTCGGAGTTGGCCGACGCTTGGTTTTTTCGTCGAATGGGAGGCCGGTGCTCGTTGAGACGTCGCGAACATCGTCGTCACGGCTCTCCCGCTTCTTCCCCGGCAGTTGGACCCGTTACGAATCTCCCGCTGCCAAATTTCCCTCCACCTCGTCCCCCTCCTTCTTCCCTCCCCCCAGCTCCCGACCTGGCGGCGGTCCCCTCCAACGACGGCAGCGGCAGCGGGACCTCGGCGAAAAGGGAGACGATGGCGGCTCTGCCGTACGCCCACGTCGACGGGAGCCTGCGAGCGCTCGCCGGGCAGGCCGAGGGCTTCGGCCACCACGCCATCGGAGGCCTCAATGGACCCGTCTTTCACGTCACATCCTTGGCTGGTATGGCTTCTTCTATAATTAGGGGTAGGGTTAGGACTCTCGGATCTCTAATGCTATCAATGAGGCATTTTCTATCTCTCCTTTTATTCTCGATTTCAATTTGAGTCTAGATTAAGTTTTTATTGTGTTTTGATTTGTTTACTTAGCTGGGTAACATTCTAACAAGAAAATCGTGGATTTGCGATAAAGAAAATCGTGGATTTGCGATAAAGAAAATATTGAGCCGAAATATTGTATCAATATTTAGACACCATCATTCGAAATCACAACGTTTTCAAATATCGAATTGAGCATAAACTTGAGCGGTGGGAGAAGCCTTGAGGCCTGAGACTTCATCGTGATTCTTTTCTTCGGCACAAAGATACCTTCTTGAAATGCTCTTTTCATTTATTAGCTTCCAGAGTGTGATTCCAAGAAGAGGCTTCTTGTTTGCAAGCCTTCTCAGAATGTGGCGCAAGGTAGTCTCATTTAGTATGGGTCTTTGTTACTAATCATGGCAGATGGCCAGACCTTAGGGTCCTTTGCAGAATAAGATTATAAATCCCCATGGTTCGGGACTTCTGAGATACAAATTTCATTAAAGCTTGTAATTTACCTGAGTGTACTTTGTGGCTTGAGTTTGTTTGTAACAACATGGTGTGTTAAGTTTGGTAGTTGCCTTAATTCTGTTAATGATCAATAGCTGGGACTTGACCTCTTAATCTACTCGAGTATTTACCGGATCATGACATGTGGTCATCTGTATCACTCAGATCTAGAACCATCTTATCCTGCTTTCAGTCTTGTAGCATTTAATTGATAAATTCCTGAGTCTATGACCTTTCTCATGCTTTTGATTCTCAGGCCAATGCTGAAATTCTTTTGATCTTGTGCTTGGAATGTTTGTGTGCCTAAGAATTTATCCCATCTGTTTACCTTCTTAGTACAGAAACCTCATGGTAGATAGACGTTGCATTAAAAAATAATAGCTGTTCTAACCTCTGGGTTGCTCAGTTACACTAAACTGCATGCGGACATGCGTCTCGGTTATAACAAATCAGTTATATCATAATATTATTTTCTAGAATAGATACATCACCCATGGCTTATCTTTTATACATATTTGTTTTCTTCTGCTTTGGCTGTCCTCAGTTTATCATCCCATGCTAAATGCCCTCCATTTCTATTTCTATAGATGATGGATATGGTTCGCTTCGTGATGCATGCCGTAGAAAAGAACCCTTGTGGATTGTTTTCGAAGTTTCAGGAACCATCCAACTTTCATCGTACTTGAGGGTATCATCCTATAAGACAATTGATGGTCGAGGACAGAGGGTTAAGTTAGCAGGCAAAGGCTTACAACTGAAAGAGTGTGAACATGTGATAATATGCAATCTGGAGTTTGAAGGTGGTCGAGGACATGATGTTGATGGTATTCAGATAAAGCCCAAATCAAGACATATCTGGATAGACCGTTGCAGTCTGCGTGATTATGATGATGGACTAATTGATATCACCCGTGAAAGTACTGATATTACAGTGTCAAGGTAAGGAGATGCAACTCAGATCTTACTGCAGGAATCTGCACCAGCCTTTATATTATGTTATGTACCTCTGTAGTTCAACTTGCATAGATTAGTTCACTATTAACTTATATGATTACTTTACCTTGATCTCATCTCTTTGCATTCTTTTGGTATAATTTTTTTCATTTTTGTATCCATAGTATAGTGAGAATCACAAATCAGCTTTAGTTATCATTACTTGGATAAAGTGATCTTCACACTTAATGAATAGGCTAAACTTGATGCCACTTTGTACCCATCTTTTTTTAAAATATGATGGTTCTTGATGAGATGGGTGACAGGCATCTGCCTTGCTTGTATTTATTACTCAAAGTATGTTTCGCCTAAGCAAGGCATGCAGAAGAAATATCATGCTGAGCTGTTCTTTACCTTGATAAAGATTCTTTATTTTTGGATTGTTATCATGCTCGATCTTCTAAATTATTTGGAATATGAGGTTGGAGGGGCAACAAAAAGGACAGGTGCATCAATTGGAAGCATAACATTACAAAACTGCTTAGAAACAAGAATTACTGTGCTTGTTAGTTATAGGGAAAATAATGCAGATTTGGTGACAAAGGGACTCCACATGAATACTCTTGAGAGGACATAGAGAGAAATAGCTACCTACTGTTCATAATATGCTACTCTGAATGAAACTTATTTTGCTCCTTACTTTTATTTTTTTTTCTAGCTGCTCTTTCATGTTATTTGCAGCAGAATTCAAAAGATCATGTTGGATACTGTTAGTATTTGTGATAAGGTATTCCTTCAGTCTACCATAATGTAGGGTCAAGGTTCCTGCATTCATGATCTGTATATTATTCTTCAACAGATGCCACTTCTCGATGCATGATAAGACGATGCTTATTGGAGCAGATAGTAGCCACATCACTGATAGATGTATACGGGTGACAATTCATCATTGTTTTTTTGATGGGACAAGACAGCGGCATCCTCGAGTTAGATTTGGCAAAGTTCACCTTTACAACAACTATATAAGAAATTGGGGCATATATGCTGTTTGCGCCGGTGTTGAAGCACAGGTCCTTCTGAGTCTAAAATATGAAGTTTCTTGTTTATACAAATTTCTGAAATTCTGATTTTCTTTTATAGATCTGATATATTGTCTTTGCTTGCGTTTCTGTTCCAGATTGTCTCTCAATGCAATATATATGAAGCAGGACAGAAGAAGGTGGTTTTTAAATACATGCCTGAGAAGGTATATTTTCTGTTTAAATAGAGTTAGAACATGTTTTTTGCAATGTTTCTTCATTTGAAACGGTCTAAACCAACCAATATCAGAAGATGTTTTATTTAAATTCGTATTTCTTGAGTTAGATGAGACCAGGAAGGATGATGTTAGATTGAAGCCAGAAGTGGGTCACTAAAATAAGTATGGATGCTTATTTTTATTAAAACCTTGGTGCCAAGGATCTAACTTTTAGCTCCAAGGTCGCATGCTCACATTGTCTAGTCTTAGGACTCCCTTGGGTTAGAGCTCCTGTAAAACCTTGTAGGGTTGAGATCAATGACTAGTCTAGCTATGCAATATCTGTTCCTGATGTCCAGACAGGCAGGAATGAGTTGGTGGGATATCTTGGGTTGCTTATCTGATTCTATATATAAATCTTTATAAAGGAAGTCCTTTTGTCTTTTTCCTATATTGACTGGGTTAAGAGGAAAAGATTATTGTTCGGGGATTTATTGTTCAAATTTACCTGACAGATGCTACATATTCTCTTAATTGTTTGGCGGAACCTTTCAGGATTGCATCTCTTAAACGACATTTATTGAGCTTGGCATGCATTCATTTGTCTGTCATCTCATTTGAAAAACACCAGAAGTATACCGTTTCATGATGTATGGATCACCGTAATTTGAGATGCTTGCATATTGTGCTAATGCATGAATCGTCCCAGTTATATTTTTAAGCTGTGACAGACTTATGAACCGGTCGGGAGCTGCCTACTTATAAATCACAAGAAAAGAAAAGTTCCTAAGAAATCTAGTACAGTAAAAATCATGAAATTAGGCTTTCGAATATGGATTCTGGTTGTTGTTGGTGCAGGCAGCAGATAGAGAAGAGATATCATCAGGATGGATAAGGTCTGAAGGTGACCTATTTCTGAATGGCGCCCAGCCTTGTTTATTACAAGGTGCTGGTGTGGAATGTGTTTTCAGGGCCCATGAGCATTACCCAGCTTGGACAATGGAACCTGCATCACCGGCTCTGAAAGAGGTTCTCCAGTTGTGTACAGGATGGCAGGCCATACCAAGGTCACCAGGGTGTTAGTACTGTGTCTGTGTGAGGTACCTGCGTCTAAAACAGCTATCATAGATATACGGCTCCATGTGTTATCATGTATACGAGTAGAAGCCCTTTAGTTTAGTTTATTTATTCGTTCAGCTTGTGTTTATTTGTTTGTTTGTCGAATATTAAATTGTGCCTATGTGGCCGAATGTGATCTTTGGTAAGCCATCCTTTTAACTTTGTTGAATCTGTTAGCTTTTAAATTCATGCATCTCCTTAAACTACCGTTCCTTTTAATTTTTTTTTACTTTTGAATTTCACCTTGTAGCATCTGTATTTTTATGTCATCTTGTCCAGGTCTATTTTGCTATTTCTATAGGATTGAGCTGAAAATTTTATAAAATTCGTGGATTGAAATTTGAAATGTCCATTTAAGCATAGTTTTTATGGATTTTTTTTTTTTCTTTCTGCAGTTCAAAGGTGGATTTGGATAGATTTTTAGAAAATGCAAGTCGGATGGGCTAATAGGTTTGGTTTCTAAAGAATTTTTGGTCCAATCTTATACAAATATCCAAACAAACCGTATTATATCTTAATCTATTCTAGAGATTTACTTATTGAGCACTGCAGTGACTCACCCTTTACCACGCGGCTGTGACAGCCTGTGACACGCTAGATATCCCAGATTGTCTATTTTCCTTTTGTTTTCTTTAAGTGCTCTAGGCAGCTTCTTTTTTTTTTTTCTAAACCACAGTGAATTTCCGGAGTGATTGGCCACATATGAGGCCACTCAGTCCGCGGTCCCGTTGACTTTTCTGTATACATGCTTGGCTTGGAACGCCACGCCACTGCTAACCATAGCTCGGATATCTCAAAGCAGGAGGTGACAGCCACACTTACTGCCAGTGCCTCCTTAGATCTAGCCAATAACTATGGCCGAGTCATCCTCAAGCATGACTGCTCTGGCCCTGTAGCACCCATTAAGCATGGCCCATGTAGCCCTCAGCTCAGCCTCCGACACTGAGATGTCAAAGATTTGATTACCACCAGCAACAATCATTCTAGAATCGGGGCCTCTCATGATGAAGCTAGCGCCTCCCCTTCTACCGTCCTCTAACGCATATCCATCAAAATTGACCTTGAGGAAGCTCGGGAGTAGGGGCTCCTAAGTAAAAAATTGCCATCCTAGGCGCTCCATAAGCAAAAGTAGAGTCTCAGGTGCCCTAAGCTATCAAGGAGCCATCCGATAGAGTTGCATGGATAATCTTTGCCGTCTGTACTCAGGTCCGCTCGACCATAAATCTCGGTGAAGGGTTGCTCTTACCAAAAGTTTAAATATTTCGGACCAGCCAGATCTGATGGGCAATATACATCACGCCAACAGCCACCTGTCAAGTTTGAGGGGCGCTAGCCCATCGCCTAAGCGTCAATAGGAAGAAGCCTGAGTGGCACCAAGTTGATGCGAGAATGCAAATAGACAATCTTTTTTTTAAAAAAAAACTTGTGCAAGAACAGCTGTAGCAGCCTCTTGAGTTTTTATTTATTTTGGGGTTAGTCACGGTAAACCTCCAAGTTTTACAATTTTTCGGTCTGTTCGACAAATTTAGTAGTATTGGACCGAATTTTCTATAAAAATCGGCCAACCTTGGCATGCATTAAAAAAAAAATAGAAGTTTTTATTAATTTATAGAAAATTCAGCGCAAGCATGTAGGTTATTTCAAACAGGCCCGGAGCGTTTCAAGGGTCTTCGGCGACAACCACTCGAGGCGGTTACGGCTAGTCTTGGATCCTGCAGCCGCCTCGTAGGCTGAACTCGCTTACATCTTAGGAGGGTGTGGCTTGGGCCCACCGTGGAGATCCGGAATGGGGGAGTTGCTTGCGAGAGAACTCGTCGTGCGATATTCATTGAGATTCGCGAGAATGCACGATCTCTCTCGATACACCTGTAATAAGACATCATCCCTGAAGCACGAATCTCGAAAAGGACCAGCATGCGTCGCACTAATTCCAGTCGAAAAGCCCACTAGGGCCCAAGCCCACCAAAACAAACAATTAGGGTTCCCAAGGGGCGCTAGGGTTTTTAGACTTTTAGTACAAGCAGAGAAGTGCGTTGGTCATCTCTTTTTCTCTCTCTCAGACGAAGTCACAGAGGCGGCGAGGGCGAGGGCGAGGGCGAGGTCGAGGAGAATGGGTAAGAAGCCGCCTATGTCGATCTCGATCTCGATCTCGTTTTGGGCATTTCTCTTTTTTAATTAATTATATCGTATTGTTGGTGGCAGCTCGGATCAAGGTGCACGAGTTACGGGGGAAGTCGAAGGCGGAGCTGCTGAGCCAGCTGAAGGATCTGAAGGCGGAGCTGTCGCTGCTCCGGGTGGCGAAGGTCACCGGCGGCGCCCCCAACAAGCTGTCGAAGATCAAGGTGGTCCGGCTGTCCATCGCTCGGGTGCTCACCGTCATCTCGCAGAAGCAGAAGACCGCGCTCAGGGAGGCCTACAAGAACAAGAAGTACATCCCCCTCGACCTCCGCCCCAAGAAGACCCGCGCTATCCGCCGCCGCCTCACCAAGCACCAGGTCCTCCTCTTCTTTCCCCTCCTTTTAGGCCAATATCCGCATATATTTGTATCCGAAATTCCTTGCGATATAGTGCTATAATAATAACGTCGTCGCTCCATCAATGATGAATTCATCTAATTTTCGAGGGTGGGCTATTAGGAAACCCCTAAAATAATTTAAGGTGAAAGAAGTTACGTGAGATAACAGTATGATCTTATGTTGCATCTTTTCCTCTTTCTTGATCCGAGTCCCTTTCATAGATTAGGAAAGACAAAAGATTTGCTCTTTATATATAATCAAGTCTCTTCGTGTCAAAATTCTTATCTTGAGCCTCTTCATGTGAGGCTGTCTATCTCATCTCTATGGAGGGTGCTTACAAGCAATCATTTACAAGTTGTTTGCAACATCACCAAGACTTAGTTATAGTTTTATCTTGAAGAATTGGAAGGAAAAGGAGGCATGATATCATCTATCTTCTATCTAATTTTAGTCTTTCCATTTCAAGCTCCTTAAAAATGCTTCTCTAAAATCGATAATTGTAGCCATCAAGGCATCAACTGTCAAAGAAGAAAGAAGGTAGCGTCTTAGTGTTGGAAATTCTCAGGGAAAAAGGAGGATGGCCTCTTGGTGTGGGGCCATCATGTACAATTTGTAGCATACACCAATAGTAGGGGAAAAGGAAGAACAACCATCTGGCTTTGGCAAATGAGGTGGCGGGTTTGGCCATATTACATTGTGGAAATGTATTGGGCTGCAAATTCTGGAATAATGGTTCATTAATTCTTCTCTATAATTGCTTTCCATGGATATTGCTGCCTTCTACCATGTTGGGCATGGGGATCTTCCTCATGGTTTGAACTTTTCCAAGGTTTACATATGGTAATGTCAGGTTCAAGTACTGTACAGTATTGTGTGAGTATGAACTTTGAAGCATGTCTTGTTATGCTTGTCTGATTTATTAATGTATCACGAACAACTGCTGTAAGGAACTTGTTCTTGTAAGCAGTACTTGACAAGTGTTATGTGACTTGCTATGAAGAAATGGACGGACAGCATGTTTTCGGTCTGTCAACATCATGCTAATTTCAAATCCTGTCCTAGCAAACTTGTGCCATGAGTAGGTTTTTTTAAATTAATGTCTCATGTGACATAGGCTATAGCTTTATCACCTACCATTAGGCCAGGGATGAGCATAAAAATTAAGAAGCATATTGGTGAGTTTATTTAACTTAGTTTGCAAGATCATAGACTTTCCAAATCTTTAAACTGGAACAAGTAACATTTCTGGAATTATTTTCTGATGTGTATATCTCATTTGACAGCAAGTTGCAAATTTTGAAAGGAACTACTCCATGCGTCTTGGCTCTAGCAGCTAGTATTATATTTATAACTAAGGTAATCACATGCATAGTATGATATGTACACACTATATATAATTATAACCATTTCATTTCCAATAATCCCCCCTTGAATATGTGAATAGATGGATGGATGTTGCTGAAAAACAGAAGCATGTTTTTCATATTGAATGCTGTGGGAGGTTTTGGCAAAGCTTTTAACTTTGAGCTGAATTTCACAGTGTGTGCGCGCATTTATGCAAAGCTGCTTTCCACTAAATATGCATACAGCGACTTTTAGTTTGCTGGGATTGAAAGCTAAATTAACTTGCCTATATCCTGATTATCAAAGTCTAGTAATTGAATGGAAACCCATGAACCATGATGTTCTCTAGTGAAAGCTCTTTGGAGGTACGGTTCTAGGATTTGCTATCAACTGCAATGTTTTTAACATAATTTCAATTTAGTTTTGTGGGTAATTCACATGTGATGATCTTTAAAACTTACCCATTAATTTTATTTTAGCTGAGAAGTTTGTAAATTATCATTTTTACTGAACAGGCATCATTGAAGACGGAACGACAAAAGAAGAAGGAGATGTATTTTCCAATGAGAAAGTATGCAATCAAGGCTTAGAGTAGGAATATGGACAGGACTGCTTTTTTTTGGTGTTCTTATGAGTTCTTTCTATGTTTTTAATGATGATGTTCGGCTTGCTGAATGGTGTGTCTATGTCTTATCCAAATATCCAATGCAATGACATGGATTATTTTTTTGACTCTTAAATGCTCTGCAACACTAGCAGTTTAGACATTATCATATTAATTCTTGCACCATTTACGTGGTCATATATTACTCATCAGTTACAGTAGCAAAACAGCTTGGACAGTATAGCTGACCCCAATTCGACTGGATTAGCTTTGCTTCCTGATGTTCAAGATAGTGCTCAACTGGTGATGCGAACTTTTCTCTCCTTTCTTCCTTCAACTTCTTATAGCACTTAACGACCAGATTGCTTCCAGTTCGATGCATATTTTTGACCTATCTGTTTCCTCGTTGGTGGTCTTGCATTTCTATAGCACGAAGCACCAACAAATTGCTTCCAGTTCGATACATATTGTTGACGTATCATAATGGTTTGATGGCTTTGAACTTCCATTAAGGTGGTCTTAGATGTTTATGTTTGTACTGTAAGATCCTGCTAGCATCTCTGATTTCTATCCTTTAAAGAATCGAGCAATGAAGGCCTGCTTCATCAAAAGAAAAAAAAAACAGAGGTGAAGGGCTGCTAGAATGTTGCAGCGTCGATTCGATGCAAAAAAACCTATCAAAATGATTTTTTTAGTGCAGATTGATCGAATTTAAAATAATTGGGCAGATGGAACCATCGATGTTTAGATTGTTGAAGGTCATGTCAGTTTCGGATTCCAGCAAGATGCAAGATGAGTGTAGCTTTGGGTGAAGTGATTGTTCCAATGACGTTGGCGAGCTATGATTTTACTATTTTAGAAGTAACACAACTCCCTTCTTGTCTTGCCGGTGAGGATGCGAGATACCGACGGAATAAATGCTTCTATTCTTTATTATACAATTTCTGTGGAAAATGGAAAACTCAAAAACAGAATAAAAAATATTTTTTTATTTTTTAGCAAGTAAAAACACGTAAAAAAGGAAGATAAAAAAAAGTACGTTTTTTGGAAACGGAAAACTCAAAGAAACAGGAATAAAAAAATAAAGTTTCTAGCTCATGATTTCTGTTCAAATAGAAAACTCAAGAAAAGAAAAACTGCAATTCTTTGACAATGAAAAACTAAAACAGAATATAAACTTTCGAGAATGAAAAGTTGAAATTAGAGAAAAAAATATGATTAAAATACATTTTGTTTCAGCATACGTATTGGGAGTTGACCCCACGGAAGAAAGGGAAATAAGTAAAATTAATACATATTTAAAAAACTCGAAAAAATGAAATTAAAGAAAAACGCAAAAAAAAAGAAAATAAAAAGGTAAAAGCTTCCACGATTTTGGAAGTGGAAAAGCAGAAACCTGAAAAACTAATAAAGATAAAAATAGGAATTAAAGTAAAATTCAAAATATGCAAAAAACATTCGACCACAGTGGGAGTCGAACCCACGACCTTCTGATCCGAAGTCAGACGCGCTAATCCACTGCGCTATGCGGTCAATTATGAAACGTTTCCTAAGATTTAGGAACATGAGATACTTTTGTTACATTGTTCTCGTTCCGGAGCGTGAACAACCGATGCAAAACAACACGGCAATCCCCGAGAGATCCCCATCCATGGATCCGTCGTATGATCTCCTCGCGGAACAACCAATACTTCCAAGTTGCTATTTTCAACCAATATTTCTAAGCTGTTTTTCCCACCAAAAAACAAACACTCTTATAGCTGTCAACAATAGCAAGTAGCTATAATGCATCGATGCATGTCATCTCTAAAGTAGATCATATAGAATTCTAGCAAACTCTAGCAAGTAGTAAAGTAGATCATATAGAATTACATTACTCATGAAACGTGGTCGCATTACATATAAAGTAGATCATGTAGAATGCCTCAATTCAACCATCGTATGATCTGCTTCTAGATCAAATCATAGCATTTCAGATATACAGATTACATCTGGATTTGCACTGAATGCAAATACATCATATATATGCTGCTGATATGACCCCGTACAAGTACGTAGGTCGCAACAATGACCATAACAAGTTGGCTGCTGTTCGACGTAAAAGTTGGGTCTTGGGTTACTGATCCTGGGTCTCTTCAATTTGGTGGTGGACGTAGGTAGATGCAGCTACTCAAAATCGTACATTTCTTAAGAGAAAGTTCCTTCATTAGGTGGTGAGGCCAATTGTGTCGCCTTCGGATCGAACTGCAGGTTTGCAAGTTCAATGATAGCATCCAGAGGATCTGACATACATACAGAATCATAAAGACCAGTTCTTACCTAGTTTCTGTTTAATCCCAAGCCGGCCCCCCATGATCTAGGCCCTGTCCTCATGTTCCTTTGGTAAAAAAAAAAAAAAAAAATGATCATCAGTACTTTTTTAAGGCATTAAGTGAAGCTTGCATGAGAAATTTGAGTCGTTCTTCATAGTTTTAAAGAATGGGTAGTTCATTTGTCACTTTCTTCTCTTTTTCTGTTTTTTCTCTTCGGAAAAAGTTGGATACTTTGATGGGGAAGGGCAAAATATGGTGAGAGAATTTAAAATCGGTACATATAGAATAGATACGACCTCCCACGCCATTGAGAAGATCAACGGCACTTTTGTTCAGGTCCGAGAATTTCTGTCCAGGGAGCACAGGACACAAGGGAGAAGGTGCATGTCCCTTGGAGGCAGTTCACTTTGAGGGGCCACTGTCTCTGCCTCGCACTCTTTAGCCAAGACCTGTTTCCTCGTAGATTTCTTGGGCTGCTCCAATAATATTGTTTCCTTCTGCTGATAAATTTTACCTGTAGGGACCCTGTATCTCGTGCGATGTGTCTCTTGTACGTCTTTTTTGTTGCTTTGTCTCTTAGGAAAAGATTTCCTAACCTCTCCTTTCTCTGACCCCTGTTGGTCTTGCTATCATTTCGAATCTCCATAAATTTGCATGTCACTTTGGTCCAACTTTCTATCGAAAAAACAAAAACCTTTGGTCCAACTTCTCTTGAAGGATGTACAGAGGCAGTTCTTTTGTCTGGAGAACTCAGCAAACAAAACGAAGGAAAAAAAAAGAAAAAGATATGGGTTCAAACTATTTCAACTCATTCAAACAGTTGCTCTGATCAAGTGATCAGCTTCTTAGACTGGTGGTCGAGGGGGACCACGCTCTCTTTTTCCAAGAGGGAGGGAGCCAATGTTAAAGATTCATGGTTAACCATAGCTCAAAAAAAAAAATAAAAATAAAAACATTCGACACCAAACATAGTGGGGAAAGAGAACTGAGCTCTTATCAATTTGCTGCATAAATGGGAATTTTCTTTGGATTGTAAGGAAGCCAATGAATCATATTCTGTTCTTTGATCAGCTAGCTATTATCACGAGCAAATGTCATAATTTTCTAATCCTTATCTGTCATTTTGTTAATGAAAGTGGAGCATTTGACCAAGTTCTTCCTATATAAGCTTGTCCCTCTCATCATGAAGCACTCATTGGTAAAACTTCACCTGTGGGAAGTGATGTTGGGTTGTGAGGAAGCACAAGCCCAGAGCGCATGCAGAGGGCACCTCGTGCCTGATAAAAAGCAACCAAAATCTGGTCCACACCTGTTTCGATCAGTGGTTGCATGCCTGCTTTCGAACAGCAGAGGGTTCCTCAAAAAGCATTCTGAGATGTTCTCGGATCAGCTACCAGGGACGCTTGGATCTCTTGGTACCTGCTGTTTGTATGTCTTTCATCCAGATTTGCCCATGTAGCTATGCAAATCCAATAAGTGGTTGCTGGTGGTGTGGAAGAATAATCATACAACTACTGCCACCTTTGTTTGATAAATGAGAATCGATAGGATGAATCTCGTCCGCGCTATCATCCATCTTACTGTTACATAATTCTAATTTAATACCTAACTTGTGGTGTTTGGATCCCATATAGATTGGATATAAGGCTTTCTACCGACTTGATTAACCCATATTCTATTAGAGGATAGCAAATTAGAGCATCAAATCCAAAGGGTCCATCCGGTGTCACTTCTGATATTCAATTTTTATGAATATCAAACTTATTTTTTTTTATGAAAATCAAAATCTGAAACTTGTTTGGTAGTCACTTGGTTGCGACAATAATGATGGTAATGGTGGCGGGTCGATAAGTGGTAGAGGTGAGTGGCCGGGCAGCAGCCGGCAGGGAGATGGTGGTAGGGACCATCAGGGGTGATGGCAACAACGACAATAGAAACGGTAGTGGTGGTTACGATGGTGAAAAAGTAAAAGTTATTCTCGAGAGCTTTTACCTTTTTTTTTCTTTAGAAATTTTGAAAAAAAAGAGAAAAGAAATGAAAATCAAAACAGTAACCAGATGAACTTCTAGTCTCATTTTCATGTTTTCATAAATTAAGAATCAAAAACCAGAAATAGGCTTTTTAATTTGGGGTTCTATAAGACATGCAACACAAGAATAGCAGAGCCATAGGAAAAGCAAGTATTCCGCTACCTGCTTGTCCTCTTGGAGGCTAGTTGCTCTCGCATGCTGTCCTGGTATATCATATCAAAGCATCCACGCGGCCCTTAATCCCGGCTATGATAAAATGGATAAGAAATTGCTCTCCCTTTGGTATAGTGCAGTTCAGTATAGCTCTCTGCTGTCAAATGTTGAAAGTCCTGTATACTATTCTGGTTCAGATGGAAGTAGGGAGCGAAATAGAAGGTGATCTAATTCCATATTAGTGGTTTGTTCTACCAAAAAGAATTCTCAAAAAAAAAAAAAAAAAAGGTAGTTAACGCTCGGTCTTCACCCAAAAGAAGTGCACTAATTAACCAAAAGACTGCATTGCACAGCTTAAGATCAACTTCATACATGAGCTCCAATTAATTCTGAATAGAGAAAAGGCGATAGGGGCTAAAGTTAATATAAGTTCGTCATCGGCTTGATAATTTAAAGTGCCTCGATCGGTGGAGTGATTCCTAATCAGAAGGATGCCGAGGACCGCGGCGGTGATGGCCACAGCCGAGCGTTCTTTACTTTGGAGATGCTGTTGAGCACACCCAAAGGCGTGACATCTCCAACCACCGTCACCTTCTTCGCTGCCAAGTCTATGCTGAAGGATGTCACTCCTGCTCGACAAAACACAGGTATAACGCAAGAGAGTAATCTCTCAGTAGCAGTGACATGCAGTATAAGATGAAATTAATATATCACCTTGTTCAGGTGGTCCACAGAATTAAGCCATGCATGTTAACAGGTGCAAAAATTGTTTGCAAATCGAAGGCATAAGCAATCAAGTAACAGCACTGCAAAACCAACCTTCCATCTTGGAGATATGCTTCCTCACCTTCCCTTCACAACCCTTGCAGTGCAGAGACACTCTCAAAACCACAACCTAAGAAGACAGCCCAACTCAGTCATCCATCCCAAGGAAGGAGGAGTGCGTGCGTGAGTGAGTGAGTGAGAGAGAGAGAGAGAGATTTGATTCGGAAACCTGGTCATGTGTTCTAGGAGAAGAAGATGGTCTTGGAACAGCAAGTTCATCTCTTGTTTTAGATCGAAACTTCGACGACTCAGCCGGAAGCAGAGCAGGAACAGGTTCAGAATCAGGGAAGATGTCGAAGAAGGCAGAGTCATTCGATGCATATGGAGAGGAGTTGAGTAGGTAGCGAGAAGAGTTTGCAGGGCTGATTAAATCAGCAAGCTTCTGTGAGCTTTTCCTACTACTCTTTTGGCTGTGGGATTTAGTCTTGGAGGGGAACTGGGACTTTGCTGCTCTCTGGGAGTCTCTCGGATGGGGAGTTCGGTGATCGGCACCCTCTCCAGACGTAGGAAGATCGATGGATCGTGGATGTATGCTCGTACATACTGCTGCTGAAGCAGGAGATGAGCAGGAGAAGCTCACTCTTTTGATGTCTCTGAAGAGCGAAGGAGCCATCTTTTGGGGAGAAGAATAACTAGGATCTGCTGTCTTGGTGGTCGGCAGGTCTCAAAGCGGAGAGTGATCATAGACTTTTAAAGCGAGCGACCCAAGCCAACTTTGGTCTGCTGCTTCTCTTTCTTTCAGATGGCGTATGTGTATCGGAAGGTGAACAATGCAGCCAACTGGATCATCTTTTATATTGTCTGGCATTCTGTGGAAATCGTCTGGACAAGCTTAGCTTGTATTCCAGACCCATTGTCGTGCTTACTTTCACTTGATTTGGGCTAATTGTACTTGCTTTTGACCAAAAAAAAAAAGAAGAGCGAAAAATGGAAATTCCATACTACTCGGTGAGAATAAAGCAACTATAATGCGAAGGCGAATAGATCCAAAAAGTAATAATGCCTTTAAAATGTAAAACAGTGGATTGTGCTTGGAATTTCATGCAGATGATGAATGAAAAGATTTTGAATGCTTTGAGAGCTGTATGGAGCACAATCCGACGGACAATAGTACAAAAAAAAAGATCAAAAGATGCAACCCAAACCTTGCTTAAGAAGAGAAGGCTTCTATATATCTTGCATTCCAAAGTAGATAGCCTTAACCCAAATTGAGAAAGGCAAAAAAGAATGCACAATATATGCAACACGGCTTATGCCATTCTCGAAGATCATCTTTCTGTATTCATCGCCATGTTATATATTTGGCTCTCCATATATAGTTTTCTATATTGGTCGAGGTTGACGGCCATTACCTTGAAAATAAAATGACAAAATTGTAACCATAATCTAGCTATATATTGATGTAACTTATTATTATTATTATTATTTGTGATGAAAACAGATCGATGTTAAGACGGCCGCGTTACAATCTTACAGTTATTTCATTTATAAACTATGTTGCAGCCGCTGTATGACTAATAGCAAACTTAATACCTCAAATATGAAAGTCTGATGACATATAAAGTTCATGATGACATATTTTAACAAAGAAATATGTCTTATAGCTGCTGGTATTCTGCAAAGCGGTCTATTTGTATTCGTCAGTGTTAAACTCTTTATGCTGCAGATCTAAAATTATTTTTAGTTATCCGAGTCTTTTATAACAATGGTTATATAAAATATATGAGGGTGGAAACGGCCGAGCGGCTGGTGACGACTAAATAAAAATAAGATATGAGTAGTTGGATAATCTTTTATATTTTTCCATCAACTTTTAGCGATTAAATTGTTCGGATGATGCTTCCATGGTTTCGCGTGATTCCAGGTGCAAAGCTCGAAAGTTATGATCCAAGTTTTCGCCGGTTTCTATTTCCAAGCTTGCTCTGATAAATAAAAAAAAAAAACTTATCAAAAAAAATCTATTTAGCAATAATAATAGTAATAACTAATAATAATAAAGATTTTATGCATAAAGCTTATCAGATTTTTTTACGGACTCTTTGCAAGTTACCTCTGTTAAAATCACCATTTGTCCTAAAAACTTAAGCTGATAGGATGAGGTAGATTTATTTATATATTTTATATTTTCTTACAACCTCCACTAAATGAATCCTATCAGATAATCCATAATTCTCCCTCTAAGATCTAAAGTCTGATGGGGTGATGAGGAAGAAATCTAGATACACATATTATGATCCTACATTTGTACTAATGTCCGGTTTACCATCTAGATGTATATGCAGCACATGTTTTTCACAAATTCATTTAAAAATCATCGGTATATGATACACATATTCTTTATAAATTCAGATAAGTTAAGTAATAATGTTTAAATGTTCCAAAATAAATAATATAATCATGATTATTAATTTATTGAACATATGGTCATATGGGGATGGTGTACATATCGAGATTAATATCCATAATTAAAATATAAAAAATACATAATATTATTAAAATATTATGAATGTAGCTAATAATATAATAACAATATTTAAACTCTATAACTTATATATTATATTTATATCATTAATAAAAGGGAGATGATATACAGGCAATTTCATCATCCACTACATGGGTGAATATTTCAGACTAGCCAACACCCAAAATACTAGCTGGAAGTTGAGAAGGCGACAAATCGGATATGGATCAGGTAAGCTATTATCCTTACGCATCCTATACTTATCTCAGGGCAGGATCCGCTTCGGATCTATCATAGGTCGGATAAAATCCATCCCATTCGGATCAAATTGGGTTAGATATCAGATAGGGCGGAGTAAATTGCCATATATGGGAGTAAACTGAATAACTAAAGTCATGAAAATCGCCCCGGTAACCATTACTTTCCTAGCAAACCAAATAGTGGAAGTGCTTACCTTCGGAGAGGGGGCTTTTTGAAAATATCGCTTTCAGAAGGTACCTAGAAGTCATTTCCTGTTCATTTTTGCAAAACCAAACAGACATTGAAATTACTGCATTCGAGAGTAGCTAAGCAGCAGTTTGCAGTTTCATTAATCAAAAAGTGAGTTTTGGATGAGGATTAATTGCTATTACCATTTCATAGTTTAACATTAGCTAATCCCAAAATGCTTTCGGTGTAAAGAATATCAGAGAATTCAATGCACTCCTCCCACCATAAGAAATTAATAATTCCATTAGGCTAAAACTTAGGCCACGGCCTATTTAAAGGTGGGCCGGAAATTATGTTGACCACCCAATTTGGAATGCAGACGGGTCCTGGAAAGCTATTTTAGGGATGGGAATCATGGCAACTTTATATTTTTTATATTTCTTTGTTTCCATCTGTTGATATCTTGTTGGATAGGATCTGACCATTGCCTATGACGTACACTTACAAGATAAGTGGGTTTTACGATAGAAATGGTCTTATCTAAAAAAATCTTGTGGAAAGATATTATTTAGATTTCTTAGTTCTATATAAATATCCAAAATCTACCTAGTGTGTCACCGATGGAAGACTAAATACATGCCCGTATGAACCCTTAAATACTCTCTCTATAACAATTGTACTTTGTTGAACTTGATGGTTCAATCACTGGTTGTAGTTCCGGTTTGTGGAATAATCCGGACCATCAACTTTCTGGTTCAATATTCGAAATATTGGTAATTAGGCCTCATCCCCCAACGCCAGTGTCTGCATTGCTGAACCCGGATTTTTCAAGCCAAATTTTTTGGTTCATGACCAAGTTTGACCGGCCCTTCCATGACACCCTTGTTGGTTGCTTCTCTTGCAAATACAATTAGCACGGTAGGAGTTCTCACTTCTACGGCATCGTTTGGAAGGGGACAAATGGAATTTATCCCCGTTTACCTGCAAATAACTCCCAAACACCTTCCGCTACTGGGTGGATAAGTTCTGTTCATTTATCTCGTCAAAGTCTCATGATCACACGTGTACAGGATATAGTTCGCAACAAGGGTTCCATGGTAAAAGTTTAAATCCAGTTCCCCTCCCTTGTATTGTCTATTATTAGAGAAAACGACCAAATTAGAGAGAGAGAGATAGACTTAACCGAGAATTCGTGGTTTTTAGTGAGCTTCCAGCAAAGTTTATCTGCGAAAGCAATTGGTTGAGTTGTGTGAGAATTCTGTTGATTCTAAAAACTCCATCTCCATCATTGTATATAGAAATATAAAAAATAAAGAGGATAAGGTGTGACCAGAATAATTGTGTAAAATATGTAAATAATTAAAAAAATATCTTTTAAATAGAAAAAGATTTCTTTCTGTACGAGCAATACATGAAGAATTATAGAGAGCTATGGTTGGTTGAGCTCTTGATGCATGGCGAGCAGACCGAAGACTGAAGCTCCCTGTATTCGTCATCCTCCTGTTGCTTCAGGGGTCCAAGAATATGAAATTGCCAAGCCAATTTCCTTGATCTTCAGCGTCATGCCACAAAATGTTGTTTTGGGGGACTAGAATGTAATTGTGGTACGGGAGGAGCCAGAGGGACATGGCCAGCCCAAGAGTCCTCCTAGAAATGAATGAGCTTCCCACTTCCCAGCTTAAATCTAAAGCACTTCTAAAATGGAGCAAGATTTTTACTGATAGCCTTCCAAATCCACGGAACATTGTCAAATTTTCATTTCACAGGAGGACTCAATTTTCATATCAAATAATATGCTGAAAGGACGGCTTTTCTCCAGCCTTCGCCTTGAAAACAAAATTCCAGTTCACCAAGCAATGGAATCTAGCAATCTGGTGATCTTTTCCTTACCTAAATTATAGACCGACAACAATACCCATCGGTTCATTATAAACCTTTGCACAAGTGCTTTTAGAACTGCCTGCCACTTTCCTTCTCTTCCACATCCAGCCATGCAGCATAGAGAATTATCGTCCAAGATTAGACAAGTGCAAAACAGAAATCTTAATGTCCCTGTTCATTTAAGATATCAGAAACCTTCGAGTCCGATCTGAAATCATCCTAATATCCTATATACGACCAGTTAATAGAATAGAATTGAAACAATTGATCAACGGATTGGGCCCTCCATAAGGCAGCCAATCGTACATAAATCTTTGTTTTAAATCATTGAGAGGTTGCATCGTCCACCTGATGCAGCTTGGAAAACAAGTGGTATGTTTAATAAGTTGGGATCGCTTAATCTAAGAGTTTATTATGTGATAAAAACTCTGTACCAGAAATTAGCTTTCAATATTATGGAAATCAAGTATAGACATAAGCTCAGAGGCAACCTGATTTGGAGGAGGAATGATACCTCACCCATGAGTTGTCTATTACAATAGCGAAACAACACTTGATGATTAGTGTAATGATTTGCACCAGCCTTCTAGACAGATAGATCGGCCTCCAATGATGGATAGAGTTTGAATTCATCAAATGGACTGATAGAGATGCCACAGAGTTTGTGACAACCTTGCAAATCTTGTATAATGGAGGACATCTGACATAGGTATATGCTGAACCCAGTCTTTGTTCCAATCTTCAAGGAATGTCAAGCCATCTCAATTTTATATGGGTGGTGACCAAATCATTGATTCCATTCCCTTGCCATCTAAAACTTCTAACAACACAGCTTTAGCAGTCCTACCCCAAGATGAAGTCAGAAACCAGTTCATCCAGGAGGTCTTCAGTTAACATCTTCTCTAACTCTCTTCCAATTGTATCAACATTTTCTTCTGTATCCAACCACCTTGGTTCCGCGACAAGCTCCTCCTGATTGCTGGCTATCTCTTTTCGTTTTCTGGCCACCATCCGCCACACCCTTTCAACAAGAACCTCACGGTCCCACATGGGCTTACACCTATTTGAGACGAGCCATGGGTGCAGATCCATGCATGGGGCAACCAGATCCACTAGAATGGAATTTATAAAATCAAACAACAGCTTCCTTTCTGATCTCGACCACAAAGCCAGTGCATTGTACTTCTTTTCAAGTTTGTCAAAAACACCTGGACCTACAGGAAAATCCGGCGAGTAGAATGCATCAGAGAGTCTGCCCTGATTAACTCCATGAACAACAGATTCAATGAGCATGTCAAGCAGGTACGAGAAGTCTCTGTCATCATCATCCCTAAATGCTTGAAGTATTGATCCTTTTGGTAGTGGAGAGTTACAGCATGCAGCAGTATCCTCATCGCTCATAAGAACCTCTGGTTCCTCTGCATAGGTGTTTGCTGACTCCAGCTTAAGAAGTCGAAGTTGCATTCGAAGCTCTGAAACAATTATGTCATGTTTTAATGGAGTCACAAATGTGCAGATTGGGATATTTGTAAGAAGGGTAAGAAAATGAATAATTTTACATTTTACACTTGCCTTTAAGATCTGCACTGACTCTCTCAAAGCATCCTGAACTAGAAGTCTCTTCTTCAGATGGAGGCTCTAGAACAGAGATTGGACTTGGCTGTTCACACTCCTTAGAGCTAACAGGTGGCCCTGATTCCATTGCACCATACTTAGAGGGTAGGGAATCCACTTGAGGATGGTCAGTTGATGTTCCCTGAAGGCACAAAATTTGTTCCTCAAGAAGAGAAAATGGCTAAGTAATAAAATCAAATAAAATAAAAACACAATTACAAACTGCAATAACTTTTTCAAATTTTAGTTTTAAGAGTTAGGTAGTACTTTGTCATAAAAAGCTAAATGGATACATAGAATTAATAAAATAGGCAATGGAGTATCACAATAATATTGTAACTACAGAACCTAAAAGTGATAACTCAGCAATTCTAAGGGAACAAGGGTTGGAAAAGAAGACAGAAAGAAAGAATAAACAGGTATGACTAAAGATCAAATACAGATACAAAGTTTTGTGACAGAATGGCAGTACAGATCAACAGATATTGGTATTGGTGTTGATGGAAAACTGATTAACACGTTTGCTGTTATTTAGGCCCAAAATTGTCCACATGGTCACGAGCATGGTTATAGTCAGACATATACATGCATGCAGTTCTTGTTTGTGACACAAGTGATATAAATTTAATATTCCATTCCATGATAAGACAAGCTTGTACTAACAAAAATTCATGTATAAGTCATGTAGGTCTAGCTATAAGGGTTTTTCCTTTCTGTTGTAATCAAGAATCCACAATATCAAGGAAAATCACCATATCGATGTGAGATACATACCTTTAGAGCAAGTTGACAAGAGAATCCAAGAAGTATAAAGACATACATTTGACATTTAACAACACAAAAGGTGCTCTTCAGATGTGACAAAACTTAAGCAAGCAACAAAAATGATGCAGATTGCAGGGAAGAAGATAAATGACGTCCCTTTCTTTTAAATCACAAATATTCTGATGTACCAAACTTAAGCATCTGAAACATTAAGAAACCCATTATTGTGTATAGAAGCTTGTTGCAAGCATTGTACAGATCTACCACTGCGGAGTCAAGGAAACTACATGATACGCAAAGGAAATAATTACTCGTACATTTTGTTGATAAGTTTTAGTATGAACCTAGATATGGTAAAGACCAGGTTTTATAACTTGAAAGATGTACAATTTAATACACCAAACAACATTCTTTGATGGATGGAAGGATACCAATAATTAGTTCAACATGCATCTCTAGTAAGATGAGAAAAAATGGATATGAAACTCATGATTTTCATTATGAAAAGTGATCGAAAAGCCATTAGAAAAGAAGAACTCGCAAGAGGCATCATAATTGACGCTGCAAGAAACCATTAGGAAGAAAAGGGTGGTATATTAGAAAATTAAACTTTAAGAAGGACTAAAGCAAGAGTTCTGTGACTTCAACCAGACTGAAAACATAGACAAAACACATCATGCTGGATGTGGCAACAGAAGTCAACTTATACTAATCTATGTATATCAAGTGATGGCTGGGTAACTAGACATAATTAAACTATGCGAGATAATACAAATCACTTATTTTAATCCAGACATGCATGCAATTCAACCAACTATGAGGCATACAATTCAATTAGGAAAAAAGAAAGATGAAAGGAGACGAAATCATATTAATTGATTATGTCTCTTTTCATCTGTTACCCTAAGGGAAAGTGCTATTCAAGGGTCCCAGTTCATGCAAGAAGCATACCTCTATGACTATATCATCCTGACTATGAGCAGAAAATTCTTCATTATTTTCTAGCACAGTAGATGCTATTCGCTGCTGCACCTGCTCTTCTTGAGCTGTTGAAATCTGCATTACATCTCTACACCCAAGAAGCATGGAACTCTCAGTCGGATAATTTCTGTCAGAAACAGCATCATCATGGTGTGCAGGTCGTACGGGCTTCTCTTCATCAAGA
This sequence comes from Phoenix dactylifera, assembly GCF_009389715.1. NCBI lineage: Eukaryota > Viridiplantae > Streptophyta > Magnoliopsida > Arecales > Arecaceae > Phoenix > Phoenix dactylifera. Next base: position 2,060,889 of record NC_052394.1, on the reverse strand, counting down.
TGTCTTACATGAATACTATTCCTTATTTCTTCTGAATTCACATGAATCTCTTGTTCAGGCAGCATATTTTCCTCTCCGTGAGAATCAAACTGAGGCTTGTTACTGCGATTCTTAGAGCTCCTGCTTAATGACCTCGGTCTGCAAAAGTTACCATCTGAAGAATCATCAGGGCCCATATTAAGTACATCCTTCAGCATATAACAGTTGTTGTTTCTACAAACTCGCTTTCTGTTGCTTAATTTTGGACTTCCATAAACAGTGGATGAAGCTGGAAGAGACTTGGACCTTGTTAAGTTTCTAGAACTCCCATCCTTCCAGCCATCTTTACTGCTAATACCCAATGGACAATCCAACATCCCAAGTATCTCATCTCTGGCCAACCTTTCATCTGGAACTTTCTGAACAACTAATGAATCCAGAGTGCTTTCTCTGTCAGACAAAGCAAGCATTTCACCCAATGTGCTTGAACCTCTAGCAACAAGTCCCACCTCCTGAAACTGGTGGGTCATTTTCCATCTTTCTGACAGGCGCTTTCTAGCCTCCCTGCTCACCGATGATTCAGTTGAATATGATGATGAGGGGCTGAAATTGTTACTCCAGACATCGAAGTGGTTGCAAGTTCGGTAAAATGACTCAGAGTTGCTGGTCTTGGACATGCCTGACAAAATATGTGAGCTTTCACTCCCGGTATACATGTTCAGTCCCGGTGCACACACTTTTTTGTCAATGCAACTTACATTGTGCTTCTTATTTTTTGTAACCTCTCTAGCAATTTCTCTTGAGCCCTTTGCTTTATGCCCCAAAATTTCCACATTATCAGACAACCTCTGCTGATATCTTCCTTCCATATATGACTCCTGAATACAAGATAATGGATATTCCCTGCGCCTTCTGTAACCCAGCCGAAAATTCTGATGGGTTAGTGGAACAACTTCTGCCATGCTTTGGACCTTCTCAAGGCTTGGTTTCAAAACAACAATCCGAGTGGGATGATCACCAGCTTCAGTTTTGCCTGCATTACATGACTTTGACAACTTATTTGGAAGTGAATCATTGTGATCTTTGGAAGAGCGACTAATAAGGCTAGTCGCAGGTTTCCTAAAAGAATTGTTGGCTTCCTTCTGCATACAAGTGAACCGGTCAGAATTTCTCTCTGATTTAGAGCATACTTCACCGCTTTCATATTTAGAACCTTTACAAGATCTTAAAATTGTGATGTGGCTTGCATGAGAAGAAGGCAGTGCACAATTCAGATCATGGAGATGCTTCGTAAATAAAGAATCAGGTCCTTGAAGAAATTCTAGGAAAAGATCCTTATTCGAGTCTAGGACTTCCAATGCATCGTTAAATTCTTTGGAGTTCTGAAGCACTTCATCAGTTGAGAGACGCTTTGCATCCATGAATTTCTGCCTTATCAAGTCCAAGTCAGCATCACTTCTATTAGAGCTTACCATCCGCTTTGGAACTGGCTGGTTCTTGTGCCTCTTAACCTTTGATGTCTCCATGACTTCAAAAACATCTTTGAATTCTTGGTGCTCATCTGTGCGATTCCTGCATGAATGGTCCTCAGAGCATGCACACTTCTCCTGAAACCCCACAGATGATGCTGTCCAGAAACAACCATCCATATTCTTCTTTTGTTTGTGGACTATCTGAGGAGGAGGCAGCGTATCAAGACCCATCAATCTTGCAATCACGCTTGGTGATGGATGTCTAGTCTCTATCTCTTTTGACATCTCTTCATCTAGTAGCATTTTCATAGGTGTGCTGTTGTCTTTGTTGCAAGAACTTCGCCTGAATTCAAGGGCAACCTAGATGAAAACATGTAAATAAATCAGTGCTAGTAACTAACTTGCATACAAGGGCATTCGTTGAAAATCTGGAGAAAAGAATCACAGCATTTTGTCTTGCAATCAGTAAAGGGAAGTGATTGAAAAAAGATACATTTGACAGTAAACATCAATTACATATCATGATGCCGGTTACAGATTATATAGGAGCAGCACATTACTTTTGTAATGATAATTGATTCCATGGATGTCACTCATGCTCTGTCATGTCATCAAGCAAACACCTAATCAACTCACTCTCCTGACACTTGAAAGTTTTATCATTCTGCATATCATAAATTATCAAAAATCCTTAAAGTTTTGTTACCACTGACTTGCTTGATGCTTCCTTGCGTCAGGTATCTATGTCAGAAAAGCTTAAGGCGGGGAAAGCACTTACAGAATTTTCTTCTATTGAAGAGCCACTGCGACAGGAAGAATCCAATGCTAACTTTGAGGCACTTGTTTGTTTTTTAAATTGAAATTTTCCTGAAACAAGACCTTCTCACTATTAGGATTCATCAAACAGCAGCACTTCTTCACAAGAAAATATAGGTACCAGCATATGTCAGTGTTGTCATTCACAGACAACAGCACTGTGCAAAACTAGCATAATAAGAACATTCAATGTATGAAATTTTTATCCACGCAAATATAGAAGTCAAGAACCACTAATTGAAAATTCAAATGGATGGAGAAATATGAAAGAGCGAGCAATCTTCCTCGATGCAAAGCTACCTCTAGTTGGATTTTGGTAGAAGAAAATATATAAGCATTTTGCCCCTTGATATACAATTAGAAACTTTTATTCTTCATATTCCAGACAGGTCAGTGAGATGAAGTTAAGGTTCAGAAAACCATAGACATTTAAAGTGTTATTAATTAGGTCAAGATCTGCAAAACAAATAAGCAATCTAAACAACCAGCAACAGTGTGCATAAAAATGGTTGAATAAGTAACCACTATGCATAAAATTCTTTGACAAAAGAACAAGCCCATTTTGCTTTTTAACTTTGACTGTCATAATTTGTCTGCATCTGTGATCATAAAAGAATCCCTATAGTTCCTTCAAAAATCATACTTGTTCACATGATGAACAAGAGCAGCCTTGTCAGCTTCATATTATTCGTTTTCCCACCTAATATTTTGGATGAATTCGAGTTCTACAACTGCACACCATCAGCGCTGATACTATATATTTGGACAGACATCAATCCCCACTGTTAATATCATAATTAAAGCTATTAGAAGGACAGGCCACACTGGCAAACTCCACAGGACGCAATCAATATAATTTCGCTTTGTATAACAGAATGACGGTAAGAGCAAAATTGCCAAGCTATTATGGCAATTACAATAACAGTCACATGGAGCATCCTAAAGCTAGCCATGCACCTTCATTATTTATAACTTGTTATTTCTTTAATTTGCCTCGGATGAAGAAAAGTAATACAATCCTCCCAGCCTATGTGTTACAAAAAGAACCATTTGGACAGATCTGACCAGAAACCACCTCACAACTTAAGAGAGTCAAGATATTTAACTCAATCAGCGAAATACCAAGTCTCACGATACAACTGCAAGATCGCAAATTTAACAAAATCCAATTTTTCTTTTTTTCTTTTTTTTTTGTTTAAGGAAAAAGACGATACAAGAAATTTCACGAAATTACTCAAAATAAAGAACATTTTAAAAAAATCTCATCACGGAACCCTAGAATTCTACACACGAATCCCTCACCGACAGCTTCTTTAAATTAATTTTTTTTTTAAAAAAAAGAACCGGCAACAACAACAGCTAGAATCGTAAAAGCGGAAGAAAGCATGGACCTCCGCGGTCACCGGAGACCGGATGGAGATCGGAGGCGGCGATCGCCCTGGCCCCTGCCGCGCCACCGGCCCGTTGGGGCTTCTCCCTGCCTCGCGATCTGCTGCTCCGATACATTCCTCCCGTCCAAGGAAAAGATCTTCCCGGAGTCGCTTAAGAAAACGAACGCCTCAGCTGAGGAACGAGAGACAGCGTCGAGATCGGCGCCTGGAAACCCTGGAGACCGAGCTCCGAGCTCCGGCTACCGGAAACGATCCGATCTTGATAATCGATATGTAGAGAGAGAGAGAGAGAGAGAGAGAGAGAGGCGAAGGAGGGAGGGAAAAATTTTTGGGGCTTCGAGAGAACAAGAAAGCATTAAATGAGGAAGGAAGAAACAGTGATCCGTAGCAGTAGCAGGAGCCGGGGAGCAAAACTACAAACGCGATCTCTTCCGCTTCCTTTTGTTACCGTTTTAATAATTAATAATTTGAAATTTTAAACGCCCGGGCCCTCTCCCGAGTCTTCCGACACAAGCCAGGGCGCGAAGCGCGGCATCTCGATCCATCCGTGAGTGCCATCCCATCCTGCACGCACGTGTACGAAAATGCCTATGCGGACGACGGATCTGCCGTCCGTTTTGCCTCATCGGGGTGTCCGCACAGAGAATGGAGATACGGACGAATGGTACGGGGTTCACGCGAGTCGCGTGCGAGGAGGGAAGAGCTGGGGCCTGGGTTGAATTCGGCGTTCGTGGCGAGGGTGTTCTGGTAATTTGGGGTAAAAAAAGTAGGCATCGAGAAGTAGAAGAAGACAAAGGATGGAACTCACGGACGAGGCGATGTCAACTGTGCTCTTTTTTTTGTGTGCGTCTTTCTTTTCCTCACCTCCCAAAACGGTGAGCAGTAATAACCTTGAGGCGATTTCCATTTTTTTTTTTTGGTATAACTTGGAAGCTAACTTCTCTAGCTTAGTAGATATTTTTTATATATAAAAAATATAACAAATTAAAAAATTAAAATAATCAGATTGAAATGACTTGATTCGATTTTTTGAAAACTAAACTCAAAATTGATCCTAAATTTTTTCGGTTCAAAACTTTTTTAAATTAAAATTAAATCAAATTTAGAAAAAAAAATATAAATCGATCAAAGAGATTAGTTTGAGCTAGGTTTGTGATTTCGTCAAGTTTTTGTATACTCCTAACTGAAAGGCACTCGCTCTACCCTGGGCTGGCCCGAGCCCTAGGCGACCGAGGCGGTCGCCTGCCTAAGGCCCCGGGCCAATGGAAGGCCCCGGGAGGCTGACCAAAAGGAAGCAAAGGCCCTATATAAAACGGGATCTAGAGCTGGCTACGAGTCTTCCCCCTTGATGGAAGGGAGTGGAGAGTTTTCTGGCCTGCAGAGGGGCAATTTGGGAAGTTGGGGACAGTAGTTTTGTTTTGGGTGGGGAGGGGGAGAGAGAGAGAGAGAGGAGGGATTTGGTTAGCTTGATAGACGCCTGAAACCACTCTTATCTTTCATCCCTTCTCTTTTTTGGTTTTGGTCTTGGTTTTCCTTCCCTCACATTACTCCTGATCCAGCTGGGCTATCCGGAAGAAAGATAGGAGGATTGGAGATGGACTTCTTGGAGGGTGGAGATTCTTTTAGTTTTCTCTTCTCGGTTTCTTCTCCCCTCTTGGGTGGGAGAGATGGAAAAGGAGGGAGGGGGTTGAATGGCTGCTGTGCTGTGATGTTGCAGTTGCCGCTTGGGTACTCACTTGAAGGGGAGATGGTGAGATGGGGTGAATTTCCCATAATGACCCTACTTTCTCTTATTGAGAGGTTCTTTTATGGACAAATTCTTTTCTTCACCTTGACCATGAAGTGCCATGGGATGACCTTTTTATGGTAAATTGTATTGCCAAGCATTATCTCAGTTATTTAATCAGTTTCATGGCCCTTCATTTGGAGTAATCACTTTTATGTGCTTCCATTCAAGAATTATATTAAATTAAAAAGGCTTTTTGTCTATCTTTGTTAGATTCATATATCTTTGTTGAAATAATGTACTTGATAGCTATCTATTTTTATATATTTTTTTAAGTATTTTATATTTATTAAAAAATTATTATTTAAAAAAAAGAGGCTCCATTCATTGGATTCGTCTTAGGCTCCAGTATGTATTGAGCCGGTCCTGGCTCTACCTCTTTGTGATTTGGAAGGTGATAGAGATGTCGAGATAAAATAGCCCGGTGAGAAAAGAGAAGAGCTAGTTAAAATATCACTTGAAAAAAACATTATTAGTTTTGGTACAGCAGAAACATTCTAAATGGGTGCTTCATTTGTCACTTCTATTGCTATTACTTATGTACATATTGCTAATTAATTATAGTGTCACCAAACATTGACTTAATTATATGATAAATAAAAAACAATACCAAGCCATCTGCATATATATTCCGACATGAACCGAACCTGACCCCGTAGTTCCAGAAAAGGACAGAGGCAAGAACAGAGAATTCCTCCGTAACTGCAACTAAAATTTTCAAAGCAACAAGAATCACGGGCCACGTATTATATAGTCTCCACCACCTTATACGGAGGTAATTGTATCAACTTCTTGTTGGCGGCCTTGGCAGAGCCAAACAAAGTCAATAAGGCGAGGGAGAGTTCTGTTCCCATACACAATATGGCTGGAAACTGGCGACTCGGCTATTATTATGAGATGGATTCAGAAGGGTCCAAAAATATCAGGATGGGACCATTTTCTACTCCGAGATATTTGGGCCATGGGCAGAAAGGAGAGACCTTCTTAGCGAAACATATTTATAGGAAAGTCAATAGTGCTGCAGATTGGAGGGCCTCTTATGTGGTTAGTCATTTAGATGGCACTCTATAAATGCAGGGTGGAGAGCTGCTCAGGGCTCTCCGCAAAATTTTTTTGTTTTCAGACTTTCTTAGACTTTCTTAGGTGTGTCCGTACTCGTGTACTGTGAGGCGTCCGTCTTAGCCAAAAAAAAATATATGTATAGCGCTGGAAACTGGCTTGGAGACCTCTTCCATGTTCCACTCCATTTAATTTTCACTGTTGAAAGCCATCAATTTGCTGCAGTGGCTATGAGGCTCAAAAATCATCTGATGATCATGAATTTGTAACCATCAATTGATAGGTGGTCATAAGCTTAGCAGTGAAATCCCGGTTTAATCACTAGATGAGCCTTTTTCAGGGAATAAAAAAGAGAAATGGCATCAAAGCATATAATGCATGATAGAGGAGAAATAATGTAACACATTAAATCATAGTACATATATATATTATGAAAATAATAGCATATATTTTTTCTATTTTTCTTTTTTTTGTATTTTTGTAATTTTTCTACTCTGACAAATATTATAAATAAATTTATTTTTGGCATGATTTTCTTATTTGTTATTTATTATTTATTTATTTTCATATAATGGGGTCGAGAAAATAGCAAAGAGAAAAAAATTTTCTCATATGGCCTTGCTAAAAAGAGAATATTTTATCCCGTTCTTTTTTATTTGTTGTGGTTGGTATTTTCACTTTTCTCTTACTTTAATGTTGTCGGGATTCTATAAATAATATAGAGAAAAGTCGAAGGATATTTTTAAGATAAACAATAATACACAAAATAGTTATAAATTTTGAAGCCTTATTTTTAATATTATAGAGATGATCTTATCCCTCCTAATTATTCAATCACCTATTGCTCGATTACATAGAGAGATTATAATGGAAATTGCTTGGTGATTAATGACAAGTAAATTGATGAAAGAAATGTTCCAAACCCATCAATTAAAATGATTTAGGTGATGTAATCTTGCATCAAAGTATAACGATCCCACCCGATGACCAAATGATTAAGAGAGAATCTTCTATATTCATGGGTAGATCTAAATTTTGATCACCAGCCATAGCCAAAGAAGTACAATTTTGAAACCTCACTAATCCCAATATACTAAAACGAGTGCAGGTTCTCCAATTCATTGGTAGTCCAGATTGATCAAGCTTTCAAAAATGCTTAACAATTAATTCTTTATTCATTGGTAGCTCTCAAAGTGACTGTTGCACTCCTATGAGACATTGATTGGAGTTGCAAGCAATAGGTAATCCCTAATTCACGAAATCAAGTTTTCCAATCAATGACATTATAAGTCACATACTAATTATAATGGAACCTCCAACCATGAAGATACTATATAATAGAGTATCCACACAAGAAGCAATGACACCTATATAATGGAGTAAACTGATAGCTCAAAGCGAAGACTTGGCAGGGATGCCCGCTATCCCCGTACCTATTCATCATTTGTTCTGATGTTTTGTCTCGATTGCTGCAGGATGCATGTGCCGCCGGAGAGTTGGAGGCTTACGCCCCAGCTCCAGGGGCCCAGCCGATATCCCACTTACTATTTGCCGATGACTGCCTACTCCTGACGCGTGCCCGCGTAGCAGATGCCCTGGCTATTAGGCGGGCTTTGGCCGCCTACTGCTATGCATCTGGTCAGAGAGTGAATGCCCTGAAATCCTCTATCTCCTTTAGCCCGAGCTCGCCACCCGGGGTTCGACGTGAGATTCGGAGGATTCTGGAGATGCCTGAGCAGGACGGGACCTGGACATACCTGGGGGTTCCGATCACAGGTAGGAGACTGCGTGTATCTGAATACTCCGGGATGGTGCAACGGGTCCAGAGTAGGCTAGAGGGCTGGCGAGCAGCGTCTCTATCTATGATGGGTAGAGTTCTGCTGATTAGATCTGTTTTGGGCTCTATGCCTATCTATCTCATGACTAGCACTGTGGTATCAAGATCCGTCCTACTAAAGATTGAGCGACTGATTCGAGGTTTCCTATGGGGCTCGCTTGGTGGTGGCCGTGGGGTGCACCTGGTGGCATGGGAGAGTATTTGCCTCCCCCTCAGGGAGGGTGGCCTTGGGGTGTTGTCTCTCCGGGAGAGACGAGAGCTGCTCCTCGCCTGGCATGCCTCCCGATTCATCCTGGAGCCGCAGGGCTTCTGGAGCCGGATTATGACCGCCCGCTATGGGGGGTAGGCCGGGAGGGCGGGATTCGAGGAGGGCGGGGATGTTCTTTTCTATGGCATGAGATTGCGAGATACGTGCCCATGGTGTCGGATCACACTCGATGGCTGATAGGTGATGGCCGCAGCATCGACGTGACCAGGGACTCATGGGTTGATGGTCTCCCCCTGTGCCGCTGGCCGACTACTGTTAGTGTTGAGGCTGGGGAGGGTTTACGGGTCTGTGATCTTATGATTCCCGGGGAGGCTGGTTGGGACGAGATTCGATTAGCCCGCTTCTTCGGGGAGTATCTGGCGGAGCGGGTTCGCTCCCTCCCTCTGCCACAGAGCGGTGGACCAGACGTACGTGTGTGGAATCTCTCGACCAGTCCCAGAGTCAGGATGAGCGTCCTTTCTCGCATTCTTAGGCGGGAGTACGAACCTGGTCCTGATTGCGCCTGGATCTGGCGATTGGGCCTCCTCCCGAGGGTTGCGCTGTTCCTCTGGAAGGTGGTCTGGGACCGTCTTCCAACGAGAGCAGTACTTGGTGGACGAGGATTGAGGATCCCCCTTGAGTGTGGGGTTTGCGGTGTGGCCGAGACGGTCGACCATGCCTTGTTTCGGTGCTCTAGGGCGAGGGACACTTGGTGTCTGGCAGGGGTCCCGCAGCCGGTATGGATCTGTAGGGATCAGTTCTTACAGGCCATGCGCCAGGCCTCGGAGTCCCCGGCTCTTCGTCAGGAGGTGACTCGAGTGAGCTGCACTGCCTACCAGATCCGGTTGGCCAGGAATGCTCGTATATTTGGTGAACGTTGTATGTCGCCGAGATTTGTGGTCGAGAGGGCCCGTAGTCAGGCGGCAGAGATGTGTTATGCCTCCACCACCGGAGGGACCTTGACAGCTCGGGACATCTGGGGCCCCCACCATGCTTCGGCAGCATCTCACACGGTGTTTTTCACCTGGAAGCCCCCACCCCCAAGTTTTCTCAAGGTCAACTTTGACGGGTCAGTCTTGGATGGTGGCACGAGGGGAGGTGCGGGTTTCGTCATTCGGGACCCTTTTGCTAGGGTTGTAGCCGCTGGGGGCAGTCACCTATTTGATACCTCGGTTCCGAGTGCAGAGCTGAGCGCTGCCTGGGCAGGCCTTCGACATGCCCGGTGCGTGTTACAGGCTAGGGCTATCACCCTAGAGGGTGATTCTGCCACCGTTATCAGTTGGATCCGTGAGGGTCCTAAGGGTGATGGTAGTGACCACCCTCTGCTTCGTGATATATGGGCTATGGCGAGGGATGGAGGGGCCTTTCAGGCCAAGCATATCTACCGTGAAGCCAATGGGGCTGCGGATTGGGTGGCTGCATTTGCAGCTCGCCATTCCGGAGACACTGTGTGGACTGGAGATGGGGAGTTGCCTTTGGCACTCCGAGGTATCCTATTTTTTGACTTTATTGGGTGTATCCGTACCCGACAGGTATGATCCACCCGTATTAGCAAAAAAAAAAAAAAAAAAAGCGAAGACTTGGCTACCACTTGAACCATCTAATTCCTACCATTGCAATGACACCTATATAATCAAAACCATATAATCAAAGAAAAATAGTTTGTCTTACAATTGAAATCTCTCTTGAAAATGCGATACGCCATGTCATTTAGGCGACCTTATTTGTCATCGCTATTTTTTTTTGGTGAGTCGTCACTAGTAGATTGATTTGTTAGCATGGTTGTAGGTCAACTCACAGGACTTGGAGCATTTGATCGAAAATAATAATTTGTTTCAGACAACTTTACCAAATTTTTATCCAATGTGACTTATACTGTAACCAAACAAATTCTTTAATCATCAACTGCGTAAACATTAAACAATTTAGCCTTGTCTTTTGAATTCATCTTCATCAAAACATCTCTATCGATTCGACTCCTTTTGGTCTCCTTAGAGGACAAGCCTTTCATTCAAGCAAGTCCGGCACTTTTGAACTGAAAGTCTATCTATGTTTGGTAAAGCTAATCTCTTTATTAGGCGGACCTAGCCTAGGTTGGCCAAACTCGAGACCGTTTTTGTGGAATCTAAGGCCATCAAAATTTATTACAGAAAATGCCGGCAAGTAGTTGTCATGGTTGTCTCCTCTTGTCTCTATTTATGCCAACACCAAATCTAGCTCCAGCCACTAATGACCCATCTAGATATGAAAGCAGGAGTGCAGGTGTTTGTTTTTTGGCAGTACACCAGGACGAGCATTTGATGGATAAGTGATGGAGACATCAGAGCCTTTCATTCAAATGATCCTAAGCCTCGGAATTGAGTCAAGTTGTATTCGGCCCGATCCGGATTGGGTCCATTTGTATTCGAGTCATTTTTTTTATTACATTATTTGTTTTTCGTCTTAGTCAAGTTAATTTGGTCAGTTGTTTTGTTATTAGACTAGCCAATTGGTTTTATGTAATTCGATCAATTTAGTGAATCAATTTTTCTAAGGAATTAATTGATGTAAAGGTCCAAATTTAGTCAGTATTAATTGATTGATTTGGTCAATTGAATACTTGATTTGGTCAAGATGTAAGGTCTATATAAAGACCACCCCTCTCATGTATAAGGCAATAGATGATTGAATGAAAAAATCCTAGCCTCCCTCTTGTTCTTCTTCTTCCTCCTCCTCTTCTCTGCTTCTTCCTGTGTCTCTATAACCTCTTCTTCCTTCTTCCTCTCTTGTTCTTCTTCCTTCTCTTTCCGTGCAGTTGTGCTGCATCAATAAGACTTGCGAGAAGGAGTGGCATGCATGGCCACTTGGTGCTTGCCGTATAGGATATAATTTTCTCCCTGTTTGGGCTAAGCACGAAATTCCAGGATTTTAGGAGTTCTTGTCGAATCTAGGTGCAGGAAAAAAATCTAATCCAACCCATACTGGCAATAAACCTAATTATTGGTTGAAGGTCCAACCTAAGATCTAATCAAGTCACGTCTGTCCTTGCCGTGTTGGGATTTCACCCAACCCACTTTGCACCGAGCCCATCCAAGAAAGCAGCCTGCGCGTTGTGTTTCTACGAAATGTTTCTACGCCCAGTCAACACGTGAGCCATCAAGAATCTTGCAGCAAAATAATTGGATAGTTTGCCACTTCATTGATCCACTCGTTCTCCACCACCTTGACCTTTCAATGACCATTTTTCTTGTATCTTTGGGCCCGCTCGCAACTTGTGGCAAGATAACAACTTTGTTGAAAATTGGAAGATAATTAGGCACGAGTAGATGCCAAAGTTCTATTGACCTCATGAAGGCTATCATTAGTCAAGTTACATCGCATGTGTACCATTATATATATATATATATATATATATATATATATATATATATATATATTGGTACAACGGTCGCTCAAGTCAGTCTGGCATAAATACCGTCCTTAGCATCAAGAGAAATAAGATGACATAAAGGTAAGGAAACAAAATCAATCTCAGTCCATAAAATCTTTTCTGAATGATGAGCAGCAAAGGAAGCGGCCCAGTCTGCAGCTCTATTCATCTTTCGGGATACATGGGCAACCTCAATCGAGCAATAATTTGACATTAACCTCTGAATGTTCCTGAGTATGGGCTGGTCATCGCCCCGGTGCCCGACGTTACAAATTCACTCAGTCACCATCTTCTTGTACCGTTTCATTGACAGTGCTACTATACGAAATGGTGCTCAAGATGACGAACTGGATGGAACTTTGGATTTGTTATACCTTCTCTAATAGCTCTACAATTAAGTGTACCATTATACATTGACAGATTAATGCCACATGGAAGTGTCGTATGTTGCAAACTGGGACACCACATGTGTATGCGTTGAAATTTTTGGTGTCTTGCATGCTCACTGCTACTATTTTATGTATGCTTCTAGAAGTTAAATTCCATGCAGTAGTGACAACTTGCGTGCAAAGTTTTGTGAGAACAAGACATTGAGAATAATTTTGGTATCAAGCAAATCAACTTTCATCTTCCCATCATCCATGACTCACCATGGGTCCATGAATCCCAACGTTTGGCAGCGATGGAACAGCCAAGAATATTTAACGGAGAAATTATTGAAGGAGAAGAGACCACAAGTGGGCATAAGGACCTGCCACTAGCAGGGCCCACCGCCTAGTCGCATTTGAGTTCAACCATCGTGCTGATTCATAAAAACGCTCCAATAACGTGTGCAATGCAAAGAATAATCTTTACTCGAATGAATTTTCTAAGAAATTGATGCTTGAGTATATTATACCTCGGACTGTGATTTTCGTATATTGGGCAGACCATGAAAAAGTAGCTTCGTAAATATATTTCTCGGAATAACTTGTATATGGTTGAGTATATATTTTTTTATAAAAAATATATAAAATATTCTTTATACTCTTAATAAATTAATTATAAAGAGGAAAAAAATATAAACAGTTAGAATTAGAAATATTTTTGGGTGATCTTAATTTCCAACATATGAAAACCATATGGATTTCCATTTTCTATAGAAAATGGAAAATTTATACCCATAAGGCATCTATTTTCCTGTCTTTTTTTTAAAAAAAACTCCAACTAAATAAGCCACTTTATAATTTTTAGATTGACCGCACTTTCTCCCATTCTCTTTCTGTGAACCAAACGTGTCTCATATATTTTCTTTCTCCATTCATGAACAACTCCTCTTAGTTTCAAAAGAGGTGACCATCTCACAATAATAGCGGTGCTAGCTGTCTACTCTCATAGGATTCAATTCTGTGGCTTTTACATGACCATAGGTTTGAAGGATTACGAGCAGGAATGGTGGGCAACATCATGAGCATGACAATCCCACTCCTCTTGCATGTTCACACCCCATGATTTCCACCACCTATGAAATAAGAAATTTACCTGGTCAAACGAACACCTCAAAGAGATGGATGGAGAGGTTTTATTGGTGGAGCTGCAATGTGATGTTCAAAAACTTATGTTCATAGAGTCAGTCCTCAGAGTACAGCTCAGAGTAGTATAGGAGGGCCTCACCTTTGCTAGGCATGCGGTGGAAGCATACTACATTCACTTAGAGGACGTCTTGGCCATAGTGATTGACTCGATATAGAAAAAGCACAACACTGAAAATTTACACCTGTTGCATCAGAATATATATGGGATAGAGGGAGCTTGCTGCCTTCAGAGCCACGCGCATTTTTCAGGTTGTATCCTACACTACGCACCACTCGGAAGGCTTCCTCTGGGATGGTATTGAGGTGGTCCCGCCTGCGCTATGGCAGATACTTATTTTGGATTACTCGGGGTACACTCATGCTCGCTTCGTGTCAAACAACGGCTCATAAAAAAAAATAAAAAAAATAAAAAAAAAGGATGTTCATCCCCACATACACTTACTCTCCTCATCTTCAGCCTCCACAGAAAGCTAGCACGACTTCCTCCGTATCAAATTTAAACTTCTAATGATCCTCGGCAAAGATCCTCTATTATGCTCATCAGGGAGAAATCCAAGTATTAAAACCCTCTCCTGGCTACATCTCGTCATGATCAATTCTTGTATACACTGTAGCTTATGGCCAATGGTGCATGCAAAGGCGTGGGATCCACTGTCCCTTTTTTCTCGGAATGACATGAAGAGATGTCAGGTATGCAAATGAAGCCTTTCATGGTCCCACCTCAAATCAATCAAGTGTAACAGGGAAAGGGACAGCAGCCTTTGAGACGAGCCTTACAAGAATAAGTAGTAATCCTCCGGCCACCATGGGACATCTTCATGTCCCTCACACAACTTTGCTTGTAGCCATGTAGCAGGGACCTTTACATGAATAGGGGAATGCATGGTTGAGATGAGCATGCTCTTCCATTCATCACTCTGATGCCAAGATACATGCAAATAGAGCTCAACGATGTCGGCCACAGTGAAGTGTTCCACAATCCTAGACAGACAAATGGCCAACATTATAGGAAGTTAGATCGCATCTGGTGCAATGTTGTATCTGAAAAAATGAACAGTATATTCGTATAGATTGTATAATAAACAGAGAAGTACCATGAAATGAGTAGTGATGCAGTTTTTTTGCTGCCATTGAACTGGTGTTGAGAGAATAATTCATATCAAATTTCAAGCAGAGGGCACTTTAATGTGAGAATTCTGGTAGAGCAAAAACAGAAAAAATAGCAGGCATGGGAGGATCCCTTGGCCAGATAAAGCATCTGAATAGCAGATGTTAACTGTATCAAGGATGTAAGTATTGGTGCAACCGAGATGAGGGGGTGCGAGCTGCTCATCAGGGTAAATGCTCCAATCCACCATCAAGATGGTATGATTCGACAGTTAGCCATCATCACTAATAGCATGATCTTTGGATATCCATTGTCGAATGAATTAGATTCCGCTACAAACAAATGCTGCAAATAGCTATAAAAGACATGATTTTCCATTTTCCAGGCATATCATTTGCTTAATATTGGTATCCACAGCGATGGAGCATTCTGACTTGGAAATAAATTAATTCGTTGCAGGAACACTTGATTAAAAACCTCTAACAAATCAGAAACACAAAACTTCTTCAATAGCAAAGAATGATCAGCTATGTGTTCGAGACCCATGATTGTTGGAAGGTCAGATGAGAGCCAGTAGCATCATAAAAGAATAATGAACAAAAACATGTATCAGCTATGGCCATTCATCACTCCATAATGGACCCAGGAGGAACAATTGTAAGCCCGATCCAATCAAGAATGGATCAGAACAGGAACCTCTTGAAAAATTGTGCACTCCATCCTATCAAGAGAGGCAAGAATCCATGCAAAATTGAAGCCTGAGAACAAGTTAGACAAAAAGGATCAGAACAACCAAAGCTTATAGCATTGACTAACATACAATGACGAATCAGTTTGACAGCTCTTATAGGAACAAGCAGATGCAATCAGTATAAAGCGTTCATGTCTTCAATGTTGTGTGAAGAATGGTTTAGAACATTGAAGGATAGGGGAAAAAATATTACAATAGTGCTGTTCACAGTGCATCGGTATGACATGTCACAAAGAAGCAGCATGACAACTAATTTAGGTAGCAGATATCAGCAATATACCAGTTGACTGAAGAATGACAATATTGCTGCCCGTTTCATCAAGCACATAGTTTAATCCATAGGAAAGAACTTACAATTGTCAGAAAAACTTTAAAAATGATCCTATAGAAAAGGCAGTTTCCTTTTTGCCATGGTGTGTTTGATATTGCACAACAACCAAACACAATATGTTACATCTGATCATGCAGAGATGTCTTATAATCTGAGATGACAAGCTATAATAAGTCACAAGTCATGTTCCTTGAAATAATGACCAAGCACAAAAACGAATCGATCCTCTAGAACAGGCAACATCTCTTTAATGAGTCACATACACAGATGAATTTGAGGTCAGGCACATGCGAGGTACAAGCCCAACATTGACAAGGAATACAAAATCCAAATTCGCATTCAAATCCAACAAGTGCATTTTTTAAACTCTATAACATCAATTTATAGAAGTGATCTGACTCTGGCTTTTAATCCTTCGATTAGATGGACCACATGCACAGTTTTATAGCATCCTTCAACATTTTGAGTTTCTAAGTTAATTCTCAGCCCTAATGATCCTTAGAATGATGGATATTTCAAATTCAGAGTAAATGCACACTTACAAGGTTGCTATTATTTACTATTCTTCTCTTGCCTTCTTTTGACTTAAAAAAAAAAAAAAAAAAAACTTTGGAGTGTAATATTTCAATTAGTTGAGGTATGATAAGTAACCCAAGAGGTAATACTAGAT